>NW_012267328.1:1686645-1729697 GCF_000151885.1 Dipodomys ordii
CTCCCAGCTTCTGTGACAGTCCCCTCCCCCTCTCCTCCCTTCCCCTCTCCTCCCCTCCACACCAGCCAGCTTCTTGGTGTTTATTCTGTTAAACTGTCATGGAGTTTTGCCGTGGCAGCCCTCCCCAGTGAATACCATATTGTAGATCATGTGTTTCTGGATACGTACATGCCCACGTATGTTCTCACGTATGTGTGTATCATTAGGTCTGACTTCCACGTAGGAGAGAAAGAACACCCGTGCGGGCTGCCTCTCTAGCCCAACTGCAAATGACGTGTTCCTCCTGACAGATGGGCAAAATTCCATTGTGTAGATGCCCCACGGAGGGTGGATGGACCAGGAGAATGTGAGACAGATAGGAAAGAGAATGAGAGAGACAGAAGACAGAGAGAGGAGGGGGAGGGAGAGAGAGAGAGGAGGGGGAGAGAATTATTCCTTCAATGGGATGATCCCTGGGCCCACGGTGGAGGCTGGGCCTGTCTGGGCATGGAGTCCCCTCTGCTCTGGCCGGTGGTGACCCGATGCTCTGGTCCCAGCCCAGCACCATCTCTCCAGCACAGAAGGCCCAGGCTGTGGCCTCTGCTTGCTCCTCAAAGTCACACAGCTAGAACTGGAGAACTGGTTGCCTGTGTCCACGGGGAAGTCTCCCCAGTGTCCCGGAGGGGGTAGGTAGAAGGCCTCTGGCTGCAGTCTGCGCAATTGGATTTGGGTTTAGAAAAAGGGGTAAAGAACAGAGAGGGCGGGGATCACTCTTCCTGCCGGTCAACAAAAGCCGGTTCATCTCTCAGCTCCCGACCCCTCCTCCTCCCCCACCCCCACCCCCCCACTAGCCCTCCCATCACCAAGGAGACAGAGCAGGGGGGGAGAGGGGGCGCCCAGAGCTGGACCCCAGCAAGGCCGGGCCACAGGGGGGCGGGGGCGGGGCACTTCTTACAAAGAAACCCCGGTTCCCAGGGGGTCTCAGGGGAGTACAGGGCTTCAGTCCCGGGTCACAGTCCCCTTCCCTCCCCCCCAGCCTCCAGGTGGCTGCTTGCAAGGGGAGGAGGTGGGGAGTCTCTGGGAGCCAGTGTCTCCAGATGCCAAGTTTGGAGATCAAAACCGACGCCTGGGGTTGCAGTGGTGCGGCCCGCGAAGCCATGCTGGGAGTCAGACAAGGCTTCCCGCTGCCCACCCATCCGTCCGTCTGTCCATCCGTCCGTCCGCGCAGAGCCTTGGATTTGCTCTGTGACGGTCTGGGGGTCTGGGCGGCTGTTGTTCTGTTCTTTATCTAGAAATGCCAGGGAGTTGCAACGAATCGCAAGCTCCCCCACCCCCACAAAGGGGAGCAGAGCGTCTTCCCAGACCCCAGCTTGCCCAGCGGGGGTCCCCGCTCCCCTCCCCTGTCTTCAGCACAGATCCATTCTGCCAAGGGCCCGTGGTAGAGCACAGCGTAGAGACACAGGCATGCCGTGGGGTGGCTTTGGAGGGGGGAAGACCGGGGTATGCAGACTCTGCTTCACACTCAAAGGTCAGGTGTGTGTCACCCATCCATCGCCGGGCTCCGGTGTGTCCCCCAGCGCGTGCTGCCCACCCCCGCTGGGACGCTGAATGCACTGAGTGCAGGTGCCATACCACACGGACCGGGAGCACGCCCTTGTGAGACGCCCGTGGAGGCGTCCGCCAGGTCAAAGGCTAAGCACTGTGATGCAGAGCTTCACTCCACCGAGGGCCGCGTCCCTTACGAAGTGGAGTTTGCTTGATGGAAGTCTTTAGGTAACAATCACCTAACTCTCGCCGCAAATACGCGTGCGGGAAGTGTCAGAGTCCGCACTTAACCTGCGCTGTCAGATACATTTGGAATTACAGGCCCGCCGTAGGGAGAAATTCTACGCAGCTCTCTATGTGCGTGTGTTCAAGTTGTCAATTCTGTAGGCAGAGTCTTTGCCGGCCCTTCCATGATTCACGGATTGGTAAACATATCTATAGCTGTGTGTTCTCGGGTCTGGTGGAAGAGTGTATTAAACGTGTCAGAGAATAGGTGTGCCCCTCCTCTTGCTGGTTGGAGGTGGCGGATTCGAGTAGAATCACATCCTAATGATGGGGGAAGCAGCAGCCCCTCATTAGCAGATCGTGGCTCAGATCAAGGCGTCCGTTTGCACCTGTGACCGGCCCTCACTTATGAGACGTCTGTCATTTCTTTGGAACATACTTTTTTTTCCCCTCTTCACTGGCCAGTTAAAATAACGCTGAGCTTTATTTGTATTTTGGATAGACCACCCCCCCCCAACAGCAGACAAACTCGTCGGCAACGTAGTCTTCCGTAATGATGCTTCTAGCACGTTAAACTGTCATTGAAAGGGGAAAAGCACTGTGCTGCCCCTGCTAGATTTTCTTATGTTCTGCTTTCAAGACAACTGGGTGACGGGGAAGCAGAAGTCTTCACGTGTTTGTCCTCGGCTTTGTTTGCAGAAGCAGGAAGTGCCTGGTATTCTCTTTATAACGACCACCAACTCTCCCCAGCCCAAAAGAAAAAAAAGCACCTTAAATGTGTGCGTGCCTGTGTGTGTGTGTGTGCATCTCTGTCCTTACACGTGCAAATACACGTGTGTAAGCGCACACATGAAGCTTATTAGAAGCAAATCCAGACTCTTAAAACCGCAGGTGAGGTAGCCGGCGTCCGTATTCTTGAAGCCCGCCTCACCTTCTTCTCTACCCTGGACTCGAACTTCTGGTCTCAGCCCTGTTGGATTGGTTCCATGCAGTCCCAGAGCAAGGAGCCCTGGCAGGGCCGGGTGGGCGACAGCCCCGCAGACATGCCAGGGGGCAGACCTGGTGTGCAGCTAACTGGTTGGAGCATCTGCTGTTCTCCAGGCAAGTGTGCTCTCTCTCTCTCTCTCTCTCTCTCTCTCTCTCTCTCTGATTATTGTTGGGGGGTGACTTAAGGATTTAGATGTACTTAAGTCTTTGAGCGGCTGAAGAACTAACTATTCCTATGCCATTACAATTACGAGCTTTGGAATTGTAATCGAGCAGGCTGAGCGGCGATAATGAGAGTGTTATGTTTAGAAGCAGGGATTCTGTCGGACATGTGCTACACACACGCACACACACACACACACACACACACACACGCACACACATGCCCTGCTCCGTGCCTGTGGAGATGATGTTAAGCCCGCGTTCTCGCTGGCTCTCCTTCCTGGCTTGTTTGTATTCTCAGAGGAGGAAAGCACAGGAGTCAGGAGAGCAGGCTGGGGCAGACTTCAGGCATCTGCGCTGGGGTCTCATCTGCGGAGTTCCTCCGAATGGACCGTGGTATCATTTTCAGCTTGTGTTGTTTGCTGACATCCAGCTTCCCTGGGGAATTAGAGTCACTTTGATATTGGGAAACGTTTGGGGCTTGTCTGGTCATTCAGAGACGGGGGGGGGAGGGAATGGGACACCAAACAGGGCTGTGTGTGGATGACACCGAGGACAGCAAAAGTCCCCGCAAAGAGGGGCATCGTGCTTACCCAGGCCTCTGCCCTCGGTCCTCGACACCCCCTTGGGGACTCTGCCAACCCCATCTTGTTCTCCGGGTCCCTCTCGGGTGCTCTCGGGTAGAGATCTGAGTCTCAGAAAGCCGGGGTCTCAGGGAGGTGCCGAGCCTGACACGGCCTGAGAGGAAACCAATGCTCATAGCAACTCAGAACCACGGGAAAGGCCACAGAGCGCCACGGGGGTGCATGGTTCTCGGCCTACCGCTTTCTGCTCAGTGGTTCAGCCGAGATCCCGTGGCCTCTGTGGGGTGAGCAAGTCTTCGAGTCCTTTCGAAGACACAGTGGGGACCTTTGACCTGAGAACTCAGAATGCAGAGGGTGAGCTCGGGTCATGGCCGCCCGGGGTAAAACACTGCAACGTCCACCACCCCACAGGCGAGTCTGTGAGCAAGCGGAATGGAGGCCAGCTCAAGCATGACCCGCGTGGGCCAGGGGGGCGCGCTTCAGTGTGACTGTTGTAGGTCTCGGCACGTCTCATCGGTGTTCACATCAACGGTGGAAATGCACCTGTCGGGCCACTGCCGTCACGGCTGTTTCCCCCTTTCTGAATACACAGCATGGCGGTGGCTTGTGTGCCCACCGCCCATGTGTGAGTGCCGTGTCGTGTGTGGCCGGGTATCACCACCCCCGTGGGGACCCCCAGGCTCCATCTCTGACATGCCCCCTTGGCCTGGGAAGCAAGGCTGTGTCAGAGCCCTGTGTGTGTTCCCAGAGAACCTTCTAGATCTTCCATGACTCATCTGCCCCTTTTTTTTAATTCTCCTTTCACCACTTGGAATTTTTCCCCCGCTTCTCCTTTCCTATAACTTTCTCCCACCCCAGAAGATCCCTTTTTTCACACACTACCCCTCCACACACACAAGGAAAAGGTGCATCTTTAGAGTCTCCCCCTGGATTCGGTGTGTCCCAAAATGAAAAGAACCCAGCAGACAGTAACAAGGCTGGAAGAGCGAGACACTGCTAGGGCGGGGCGGGGGCCGTCGCTCCTCACCCGACGATTTAGAGGCACGGGCCCAACAGGCCACGTTTTCTGCCGAATTCAGCATGTTCCCTGAAGAGTTTCTGGGAGCCGAAGCCAACTGGACCACGTTTCTGCTTGGTAGGCCCGGCGCCTCTGTCCACACCGGGGGGGGAAGGGGGGGCGGTGATTCATCCACCTTTATTACCCCAAGATAAATCTGGAGGTGGGGCCGCATGGCCCCGCGGAAGCCCAAAGAAGGAGAAACATCATGCGGGAAACAGGCCGGGGAGGGGGTGTGGCAGGCAGGGGCCCCCTTGAGAGCCGGTGGCTCCAACATTAGCCGCCTCGGGGCCATGGGGGAATGTGGACATCCGGTGTGCCACTTGGTCTCATTGTCAGTCCTCATCATCCCGGCCTGGTGCCGTGAAATGTCCCCCCGGCTCACAGATTCCACCCCCAGCGGGCGGAGGGGCATAACCCGCCGCTGCCCGGCCTCGGGGTGCCCTGCTCAGACACGGCCACACCGTGCTGCACCCGCACCTTCTTCTCTCAGTAACGATCACATCCTACTTTCCATCTGATAAAAATTAACAGCGCCGTCCGCACCGGGTCATGGACGGTGTTTGTGGTGCACAGCACATCCTCTCATCTGAGAGGTGTGTGTGTGTATGTGTGTGTGCGTGTGTGTGTGTGTCCCAAGGTGAGGGGAAGGTAGGCACACCCATGGAGCCTTACCGCAGCCTGACTTTCATTCACCCGAACTTTCCACCCAAAGGCTCCGCAGGAGGTGTAGGCATCGGGTTTTAAGGGTCGTCCCCTGTGGCCCGGCTCTTCTGTTGTTTTTAGGGATTCAATGAGATATTAGTACATAAGAAATACGCAAGCGTGCACGTACACCTATGTGAACATATGACACATTTAAATGGGGTGGGGTAAGTAGCCCCGACTTCATAATGCACATCTCTGGATTTAGAGAAGATGCATTTTCTTTTGCCTCAACAAAAAAGAGTCGGCTCCCCAGTCGTGGAGGTGTCTGTTCAAAGGCCGTGTTTGCACAGCAGGGGGGGCGGCGGAGGGGGGGACTCCAGAGGGACCCTGTCTGCCTGGTTTGGATGTCTGTGGCAAGGCGCTAAGGCCGTGGGCCGCTCCTCTGCTCCTCTTTCTCCCCCATCATGCCAGAGTTTCCTCCACGTCCAGGGAGGCTGGTCTAGCCCCCCGGGGTCTGTGTTTAGTCAGGAAGTGTTTTGGGGCGGGGGGGGGGGGGGGGGGAAGGGGGAGCATTACAGGGAGCGGAGACGGCAGACCACCGCAGGCAGTCAGTGCTTAGAATAATAACAAGACTATAAAATTAGATTCGTGGGGTCTAATTTAGAAGGGGTCCATCCCCCCCTCGCGCCCCCCCCCAGGCCGCTGCCGGGCAGATCAGGCCTGGAGATTTAGCGCTGTGGCAATTTCCAGGGAAGGGAACGGAGGGAGAAGGGAGGGGGGGTGTCCGGGAGGTCGTGCGGGGCAGAGCGCTGACCTCCAATGATTTACAGGCCTTTAGCTTAATGAAATTGTTTCGGTGACATGACAGTAAGAGCGTGTAATGGATTGGATGCCCTAATGTAATGAAATTACTCCCTTCTGCCTAAAAAAAAAAATGCGCAATTAATATTTACTGAGACCTGCCAGCCTTTGGTGAGCTCGCCCGGGCCAGGCCGTCATCTCAGACGGAGAGGAGAGAGGGAGAGACGGGCAGAGGCAGACAGACAGCGGCTCTGCGGGAGCCCAGAGGGGGCGGAGGAGGGACGGCGCTGGCTCCGCTCTCGCGCTGCCGGCCCTCTCCCTGGCCGGCTCTCCGGCGCTCCCTCTGTCTCTGTCTCTCTCTCTGTCTCTCTCGAGCCGGGTGGCCCCGGGCTGCCCCGTCCCCCTGCTCAGCCTTCACCATGTCCCTTGCTTTCTAAACAGGCAACTGGACAACAACCAGATCAGCTGCATCGAGGACGGAGCCTTCCGAGCACTGCGTGACCTGGAGATCCTGTGAGTTGAATCTGCAGTCGCAGCGGGGGGGGGGGGGGGGGGGATGTGCGCGTGTGTGTGCGTGTGTGTGCGTGTGTGTGTGCGCACTGTGCAGGGAGCGGAGTGGGGAGACGGCGTGCGGGGCCATCACGCGGTCTCCCCGGCTGCAGCGCCCGGAGATCCTTCTGTTCACCTTGGCCAAAGTATCTGCGGGCGGCCAGAGCGTGGGGTGGGGGGGAGGCTGCCGTCCCCGAGCCGGGGGGACCCTGGTAATGAGGGTCTGGAGGAGGAGGGGCCGGAGCTCCCCCTTCCCCACCGCGCCCACCCACCCAGGGAGTGTGCCCCGGGGTGTTTGGCTCGGCGTTGGACTTGAACTTCAGGCAGAAACCAAGTAGTGGGAGGGGAGGGGTGAGAGGGGCGTGCCGGCCCGTCACCCACGCGCCGTGCCTTCCGGAAGCAGAATGCACATAGCGAGGGGTCGGTGTCCAGGGTTCTAGCCAAGGAAACGGAGCCAGCCTGGGGTCACTGGCACGGAAGTTGGGTTGTGTGCGGGAACGTTTTGTTTCTCTCGCAGGGCTGTCCCGGCCCGGAGAGGTCTGGGGGGGGGGAGGCGCCAGGCTCATGGGGCACTGCCAGGAGATGCCCCACGCCCCACCTGTCCTCCCCGCGCCCCTCACCGGCCTCCCAGCCCTGTCCTGTCTCCTTGTTCTGCGTCGCACGGTGAAGGGGTTGCTGGTCCACCCTGGCGGTAATGTCCGCCCCTCTCCACATCTTGCCGGAGCGGTTACAGTGCTAGCCGCTCCATGATGAGAGATGGGGTTGGTGGCGCATCCCTTGGGGGGGGGACAGGCAGCAAAATGACCGAGTCAGGGTTTCCTGCGTGAGTGAACACATGCGCACGCCGCAGTGCCCCCCTCCCCCGTGCACAAGGTCCCCCCCCCCGCCCTCCTGTACCCAGCCCACAAGACCCCAAGTCGTGGCTGGGGAGAGCCCCTCCGCCTGCCCGGAGCCGAACGCCGGATATAAACAGGGGGCTCTGGTGCCGCCAGCGGCTGGAGAGGGCATGCCAGCCCAGAGCCGCCCATTGGGAAGGCTCGGCTCACGGAGCTCAGCCGGTCCTGCTGAGGACGCACGGTCTTTCCTCACCCACGTGCTGACCCCGGAACCGGCCAGGAATGCCTGTCCGTGGGGAAGCACGTGCCCGTCCAGTCTTAGAAAGGCAGGACTGCTCGTACCGGAGGCCACGGCCCGTGAAACGCCTTCGTAGCCCCCCTCCCCCAAGCCCCGCAAGGTGAGGTCACACCAGAACCGGGAACCGACTGCCCGTGACTGCCCGCTGGCCGCACCCTGCGAGCTCAGGAGGGTGGTCTCCCTCCCCCCTCCCTGGGGCTTTACCCACAACCAACCGTGCCTCAATTCAAACCTCTGAATCCTCTCCCTCCCTGGAGAAGAGATGATTCCAGTAGTCCGTGCGAGGCCCTTCCCACACCCCCTCCCCTCCAGCCCTGCCCTCACCCCCTCCCGTCCACCCCACCTACCCAGGACGGAACCCAGAACCAGCCGGTATCTGTTAGGGAAGGGGAAAATGATCTCCAGCTACAAGTGAAAAGCTTAGAGAGCCATGAATGACCAAAAGTATAAAGTCATCAAAATGAAAGTTCCCATTTACCACCCCCCCCACGCCACCCCACAGCCTAGGGCCAAAGCATGAGACCCCCATCAGAGACAGGACCACACACCCCGCCCCGCGGCGTCTGACGAGTTTATCCTCTCGATTTTGCACAAAGGCGGATCGATAGCTCTGTTTTTAAAAATGCTCTTCTTCGCGCCGGGCCTGATGCGACATCTAAGTACTTAAAATTAATCATCATCAGCTATCCCATGGGTTTTTAATTTCCAGCGCAGGCCCTGCGCTTTGGGGGCCATCCATCTTCACGGTGAGCCGCTCGGAAATCGGCCGGGGCTGACATCTCCATGTTGGGAGCGCCCAGCGCCAGCCCCACAGCCGTGATCCCTAGCAGACCTCCTAGCCAGTTTGGGAACCACAGAGACGCTGGCCGGGAGATAAGAAGTGGGAATTGAGTGAGAGTACCAGACACCAGAGAATACCAGCTCAGTAAATCTTTCACAGACAGACAGACAGACAGACACACAACAGCCTGTCCCGAGGAGGCTGTTTAAGTCCTTGAGGTGTAACCGTGTGTGGATGGAGGAGATGCAGTGTGAGTCTAGGCGGGCTTGCTCTGTGACGTCATCAGCCCGCTGGGGGGGGGGAGGGCGCGAGGGAGGACGGGCGCGCGGCCGCCTCCTGGGGAGTCGGTGGACGTCAGCTGCTCTGGGACTATTTCAGCCCCTTCTGATCCCTTCTTGCAGCTGGAAATGCCCGCTGCTCGCTCGCTCCGCCGAGGCCCGGGCCGGTGTCCCGGGTTATGAGGGAGGAGAGCCTGGCGCGTCAGGGAGGGGCCCCGGATGGACGATGGGGTGCACCCGCCGCGCCCTCACCCACGCTCTGCCCAGAGCGCAGTGCTCAGCACGGAGCGCAGCAGACAGGAGAGGAGCGCTCCGACAGCCAGACAACCAAAAACCAGTAAGAGCAGAGCGCGGGGCGCGGGAGGCAGAGACCGGAGGATGGCGGCTGGAAGCCAGGCCGGGGCGAGGTGGGAGGCCCTAATCTCAGAAGGAAGCCAGGCTTGGTAGCGTGCATCTCTGATCGTGCGAGAACAGAGGTGGGAAGATGGTCTGGGGCCGGCCACAGCGTGAGACCCCCCACATCGGAGACGTAACTAAAGCAGAGAAGGGATGGGTGTGGCTGGAATGGTAGACCAGCCGCCTAGCCGGTGTGGAACCCTGTGTTCAATCTGGTACGGCACGGAGGGGGGAGGAGAGCAGAACCATCTCCAAGCTCGCACGCCATTCCCGGGGAGGTGGCATCACGGAAACGATCACCCTGCGCCCCTCTGTGGGTGTCACCTCCACTCCCTCCTTCCACAGAAGTAGCCCGTCCCAGAGATGCTTTTTGGCTGCCTCACTACTAAGTGGCCATGTGTCCGGCTGTCTCTGGGATCCGTGGTTCAGCAGCCGCCCCCCTCCCGCACCCAGGGGGTCCCCCAGCATGGCCGGCTTGTGGTGGCAAGGTGGCGTGAATTGTCCTCCTAGAGCTGGGCTGGGAGAGCAGCGGCCGGGCGGGGTCGGTCAGCTGCAGGTCTGCAGACTTGCCCTCTCCTTCTCTCCTTGATGCGAGGGGGCGGGTGGGATGGGGAGGGGCTGGCCACCGACTCCCAGGGCATTTGCTCACTTGGTCCTTGTCTCCCTTCGCCACATTTCAGGGACTGTTTTCCAGACACCTTTCTGATCGCTGGTCCCAGGACCAGCCCATGCCAAGGTGGGGGGGGGGGACGGTTCTGTCTGAGATCTGGCCTGGGTGATAGTGTATCCGACGTCCGGTTTGCTACACTTAACACTATCTGCAAATACCTTTCCAGCTCCCTGGAAAGCGTTGGGAATCAGATTCTTAATCACACCTGAATCCCTCCTGGCAACGAAGGTTCTTAGGAACCAGCTTCCGTGAGTCAGCTTTGCCCCTGGTCCCCGCATTGTGACTCCTGTCTCCCTACCTGCTGTGTACGTTTGGTTTCCTACCAGTAAGCCGTGCCAATACCAGCTGTGCCAGGACGCCAGTGGTCAGGTATCTGCCTGGCACAGACCCGAGCGGTGGCTTTCCACCCCCTGCCAGTCAGGCTGGGAGCCAGACGCCAACCCGGCCAGCAGAAATGGCTTAAAGCTGACTGAAAGAAAATTGAGAATATAGACAAACGGAAGAAAGATAGGAAACCCTAGTTAGCAAAAGATGTGATCAAGATTCTTCCGTCAGTAGTGTGGCGGGAAATGAAAAGATTGAGCAATAATAAGCAGATCGGAAGGAGGTGCCTGGTCACCAATGCCAGACCTCAGGACACACCCCGGAGACCCTGCCAGCTGCCAGGGTGACCGCCCGCCCCAGTCCCCCCCCAGCTGGGCCACACGGAGACCAGCCACTCTACCCACCACCGGGGTGACGGTCCTAGCGGCCTCAGCTCCCGCTGGCCACGCTGGTTAAGCTGGTGAAGTCACACAGCCTAGAGGCCAGGACACCCCTGGTGTTTCCAGAATGACCTGTGGCCCCGTCCTGCTCTCGATAGGAGGATAGAATGGTGGGGTGAGGGCTGCAGATACCCAGTTTTCAGTTCCGTGAGCCCTGACTTCGGTGGGGTGGGGGCGGGGGGGGGGAGCAGGTGTCTCCATCCACCCTGTACGTTCTGAAAGACGGCGGCGGGGGAGGGGGGAGAGGGGAGGGCACGCATGTCCACCACACATTGGGGACGCCCCCTCCCCCCCAGCCCCTCCACTGACTTGAAGCCAGAGGTTGAACACGCCCTGGCAAGCCACGGGTGGGAATTCTCCCTGGAGATGGGTTTTTGTTGTTTAAAAATGTGAAATTAGCATCTCACATTTAAAACTTGGATGGCTTGCCTGGGAATCCAGGTTTTCGGCTTCTCTTAAACATTCAGGAGCAAGGGAGGCCGTGGGCCGCGTCGAGCCGGCCTGCCGTGGCGGGGGGCGGTGGGATCGTCCCCTGGCGGGGGGTGTGGCCTCCACTTCGCCATTTACCCCATCCCATGAAGCCACTGCGCACCCCATGCCGCCAGGAAGCAGACACCCGCTGTGTGTGGGAGACAGGGGGGCTGAGACACGGAGGGTCCGGAAATGGAGCGAGACTCCCGGTGGTCAGCAAGGTCCTGTGTCCCTTCGGGAGTTAAAGATGCCCCCAATTCCCTGTGAGTTGAAAGATGGCTGCGACTGGGTCCGTGTCCTTCAAGGTCACTCAGGAGACCTGGGCAGGGCTCTGAGCTGCCTCCCACACCCACCCCTCGCCCCCCCGTGGGCCCCCAAACCCATGCTGGAGGAGGGCCGTGCGTAGATGGACCGGAGGGCAGCTCTGGCGGGGCCCCTCCGCATGCACACCGGAAGGGAGTGGGGGACAAAGGCCTCTGGGGGAGACAGGCGGGTGGGAGGGGGAGGGATGTGAGAATGTTCTAGGTCACTGTCAGTCCTGGTCCCAAAACCTGGGTTTCCAGGCGCGTGGACACGGGCGGCCGCCTCCGCCGGGCTGGCTGTGCGCGTGGAGCCCGGGTGCGGGTCCCCTCGAGCAGCGAGATGCCGCCCCTCACCGGGGAGTCACACTGTCCGTGGGGTTAGGACCGTGGGATTGTGTGTGAGCCGCCGCCCGGTGTCTCCCAGGCAGCACGAGACGCACTGGAAGGCAGCATCCCGTTCAGAGCTCACGCTCCCTGGACACGGAGAGTTCCATTTCCTCCCTTAGCTGGGAGGATGTGGGGGGCTGGCAGAAGGGGAAGAACTTACCAGTAAGGGGGGCAAATACGGGGGGGACGCTCTTCTCGCAGCCCTGACTCCCGTCCCTCCCAAAATGACAGCCTGTGAACCTCTCCACTGCAAACAAGGCTGCCGGTCAGCAGCGTGTGCGGGCACCAAGGCGGGCTGGCAACCGCAGCTTTCCGTGCGGCCAATGCCCATCGATAGGGCCCCCCGGGTCTAAACTTAAAACTGCTGAATCAGCACCATATTGGGGATCCACAGACACACCCCACCACCACCGCCGCCGCCGTGTGGCCATTGGAGGTCATAGCTGACCGCAGAGAGGAGGACAAGTCCTCCGCAGAGCTGGCCGTGGTCCGACCCGGTGGCGGGGTGTGTGGTCCGGCTGACGTAAGCGTCCAGACCTGGGCGGGACACTCGGGGAACTAGAACTGGTGCCTGCGCGGTGTCGTTCCCAGGGCCTTCCCGGGTGCCGTCGGCGGCCGTCACCCCCACCCCCGGACGGGGTTATTTCAGAGGCAAGGCATGGAAGGAAGGTTTTGCTGTCTCGGTGGAGTTCTTCGCGTTCACCCTCCCTGGCTCTGCGCTTTCTGTGTCTGTGTGGTGGTTTTTCTCTGTTTCCCCCTCTCGGTGGGTCATGAACGCAGTCAGGGCCACATGGAAAACTGCGGGTGCGCAGTTCACCCAGCCTTTCACCAGGGTCTCTGTGGGAGGTGGCCGACGTTTTCCGTGTCCGCAGGCCTCCAGATCTGTGCCTGGTCCCCGACCCACATGGTTTTGAATATGAAACTGGGGCGGCTTCATGGGAAGTCTTCGACTATCTTGGATGAGAATAGTTTGCTTTTCAGGCCTGTGCTGCAAACGGTGATTTGCTCAGACGATCAGAATTCAGCTGCGCTTTGTGAAAACCAGTGGTAGCTTCCGTGCAGCCCTGGGAAGCCAGGAAAAACACTGGGTCTTTTCTAAATGATCTTGTTCCCCTCCCTCCACACACTTCTCCCTCAAAGCCCACCCCAACACACACACACACACAGAGTCTAAAATGTGAGGGTCAGCATGTGCTTAAAATGACTGGCCAGGCTTTCAGAAAGCAAACATTCCTTTAGAATCTAAAATCACCCCAGAAGTCAGCGCCGTGCTCTGACCCATCTGTCTCCCGGCCTGGCAGACAGTTAGAGAGACGCAGCCTGGGGCCCAGGGCTGCAAAGGGGAGGAAAGGGGCCCCACTCCCAGGGGCCACACCGTGGGGGGGGGCACAGGCTGCCGGGGGTTCGGCCTTTGTCTGGTGGGGGGGGCATGGACATTGGAGACCGAAGTCTTCTTCGGGTAATGTCATTTTAAGGTCACACCGACCCCTGTGGAATTTGAAGGTGAGATGCTAGGCTGGCGAGATCCGGGAGGGGTCCTGGCAACTCATTCTCATCCTCAAAAAGGGGAAAAAGAAAAAAAAAAAAAAAGAACGCCACTGCACCAGAAAACCTCAGCAGTGGGAAATTGTCACGCCAGAGCCAGGCCACAAAGCAGGTTTCTATGCGGCGTTCTTTTTTTTTTTTTCAGGGTTTTTTATTATTGTTTTTATAAAGGTGGTGTACAGAGGACGTCAGTACACAAGTCGGGGGAAGGGTGTGCGTCTCTTCGGGGACACCCCGCACTCTGGATAGGCAGCCTCTTGCTCCTGTATTGCCAGACAGGAAACAAAAATTCTGCAAAGCCAGCCTTACGTCTCGTCTGTGCCGGTCTTGCTGGGGGGGTGGGGGGCACCTTTCCATCCTAAGGCCTCCGGCACTACTTGGGAAACGACCACCCCCCAGTGACCCCCCACAAAAAAGCCAGCGGACAATTTCCCGTTGTTTGTAGAGTTGGTGTGGACACCGGTGAGCTCTCGGCTGGCGGACGCCACGCCCTCTGTTTTTCCTGGTGCCTTTTTTCTGTCTCAGACTGTCCATGGTTTGGTTTGTGGCCCTCAGCCTGGCGCCTGCCCACCGCAGCGGCTCGGGGCGGGCAGCGAGGAAGGGGGTTGGTTGGTGAATGGATTTTGTTTCTCACCGTGACTTAGTTGTCAGTCTGAAAAACCTGTGCAAACCCTACAAATCTCACGTCCCTCGCAAGAAGCCGCAGAAATGCCTGGCAGCCCGGGGCGGCCGTGTTGATCACAGTGCTACTCCGCAGATGGCTGGCTTACTGACCCTGCCTGGCCCAGCTTGTTCAGAGTGGACAATCATCTGTATGCAAAGACGTCCCGGGCCGGGCCCTTCGTGTTCTGAAACCCACCGCCCATTCGGTCAGTGTCAGTTGTCTTCAGTGCATCCGGCATCAGACCAAATCCTGCCTGTAGAGAGAGCCAGGCACAGAACAGACTCCCTCGCTCCCTCTCGCTCCTTCTCCCCCTTCTCCCTCTCTCCCCTTTAGAACAAGGAGCACACGCCTGAGTAGTTACAACCCTATAGACTCTTCCTCCTCCTCTCCCCTCCCTCCTCTCTCCATGGTTACGCACGCCAATACTGTCCTTTAGCTGGTACTCTACCACATGAGCCATGGCTCCGCTTTTGACTTTTTTGGTGGTTAACTGGAGGTAAGAGTCTCACAGACTTTCCTGTCCAGGCTGGCTTTGAACCTTGAGCCTCAGATCTCAGCCTCCTGAGTAGGTAGAGTTACAGTCAGGAGCCACGAGCGCCTGGCTGTCCATTTCTTCTCTTCTTGATGACGAACTCCACAACCCTTTGTGGGTTTGAGGTCAGGCTTCCGCCCTTGGCCTGCTGGCCATGGCCTGACTGCTCTAGCTAGCAGAGTGGACACACGTGTCCGAGGCCCTCTCCTAGAGCACAGAAAGGGGACAGTAGCACCTTCCCACTTGCATTGACGTCGATGGTACTTTTGTTTTTCCAATTAACTCCGATGTTCAAAGGCAGCAGAGTCCTTCCGAACCGCTGCCGGCAATATTGTGCAATGTCTGGATTGGAAATTCCATGCAATCAAGACCCTGGAAGGGCTGGCTGCCTCCGGCACGGATCCCACGCGGTGTCTAGCTGACCAGTAGAGGCTTAGAGGCTCCCCTTCCGCTTTGGATCTTCCACCCTTCACATCTTCTTCTCCGAGTGTCCGTTTTCTCTTCCCCCCTGCTGGGAGGATGGAGATGTCTTCCCGGGGCTCATAGGAAGAGGTTGTGAAGAAGAGCCGGGGGCCGGTCCTGGTGTTCAAGAATCCGTGCCATCAAAGGCCCTCGGCGGCCGCGGCTGATTTTCTTTCTTTCTGGGGGTTTTACGTGACACCTGAAGCCCGTGTAGAATGTGACTTGGCGGGTGAGAGCTGGGTGTTTAAAAATAACGTGTACCCGGCGCCAAGCCACGTTAGAGCCGGGTACAAATATTGAGACAGAAACCCCAGCTGTGACTGCTTCGGCTGCTAATTTGAGGTGTCAGACGAGAGGCCGACGGCTGTACGTCAGCGGATAAAGCCCCTTGCGAGCTCGTTATGTTTTCTAACCGTCGAGAGTAATGGCCTAATCAGCAGCATCGGTTGTTTTCATTATAAGCCCTCACAATGGTTATGAGCTTTCATTTAAACGGTCCCCAGGGAGACGGAGGACAGGGACTCGGTGATGTGTGGCGCCCAGGGTAGCTGAGGAGAGAAGGTAAGGGGGCAGGAGTCGCTTCCCTCCCTCCTGTCCTCCCCCTCCCCTCCCCTCTCTTTTGCTCCCTTCCCCTCTCCTCCCCCTCTCTTCCTCTTCTCCTTCCCTCTCCTCCTCTTCTCCTCCTTTCCCTGCTCTTCTCCTGCCACATCTGTGTTCTTGCTCTGGAGACTTCTACTTTAAGATACCCATCAACCCCACTGCCAGGGGCTGCCGTGGAGGGCAAACCTTAGAAAGCTTCACACACCAGGTCCTCCCTGGTGGTGTGCAGCCCCCGGCATCGCGCTGCTTGTCAGGGCTGAGCTCTCGGTGTTTCAGCCCCAGTGTGGGAAGGGCCTCGGCCGGGGCCGCTGTACGGCCGTTCTACGGGATGCTTACACGCCCAAGTCCTGGTGTCGCGCCAGCTTCCATCCATCCCCACTGCTCTGGGCCTGCGGATCGGGCTGGGTGTCCAAATGGCTAGAGTCGCCGACGCGAGTGAGACAATGGGACAGGGACCCGGCGCGAGGCCGGCCGGACAAACACCGAGTGAGAACTCCTGGCGGCCGACCCGGGAGCCGTGTCCTCTCCCCGCCCAGCCCAGCGGCGCGGGGGGCACTGGTGCGCATTCTCCCAGGGGTCCGATGCAGCGGGGTCGGCGAGGCCGTGCGCCCTGAGCTTCTCGGAGCGGGTCGTGGGCCTGGGTCTTTAGCACCAGACCCCCCCCCCCGCCTGGCACCGTGACGGTGGGCAGCCAGCAGTCAGAGAGACTGAGAAGGGGCAGCCTTGGTTGCGTCCGAGGACAGGCAGGGACAGGCCGGGCCCAGGGGACGGAGGTGTCCTTAGCCGCATCCCTGCTGCCAGACCGGAGCCAGGCGAGGGGCAGCGGGGCTCCCGGCTCCTCCCGTGCCCGAGCCGCTCCACACCAGCCGATCGCGTCTCCCCACGGGCCCGGGGAGACAGTGACCCCCAGCCACCCGCTCCAGCTGTGGTCCGCTGGTCCCTGGACCCCTCGGGTTAAGGACAGTCAGGGTGGGTCCAGGCTCACTGTACAAAGGACATCCTGTTGTCATAGCAACTGGAGACTCACCGGGTCTCCCTGTTGATGGGGGGGGCACCTTGCTTGTCTAGACTTAGGGACGAAGCAAGCCTGCCGTGACAGGAAGTGAACAAGCCCGGCTGCCAGGAAAATCTCTCTCCCCGGGGGAGGGGGGTCCCAGACTTCTAGACTCCCCAGAGGGAGGGGTCTAGAGGCACCTTGCACTTACCGGACACACGCCAGCGGGTCGCACGGCTGCATTAGAGCCACTTATGCAGCGCGACGGGCCCACGGCACAGAACCGACACCCAGAGCCAGGAAAAGCACGGAGTTACAGAGCGATGGCCTAATCAGAGGAGACACAGGGAAATGTCAGCCTGATTAGGTTTGCCAGGGTGGCGTGGCCGGGCCCCGCTCCGGCACCACAAAGATGGCTATCTGGAGAGACGGAAGCCGCAGCAGAGCTCCGCTCGCGGCCCCTCCACCCGGGAGCCTCCCCTCCCGCGCTGCGCCGCACGCTGTACCTCAGTGAGGAGGTCCGGTCCCACTGCCTGCCAACATTTTCTAGAAAAGCCGGGGAGTGGATAGCTCGGCACCGCCAGGCTGCCCGGGTCTCTAGCAGATGCTGGCACCCAGAGGCACCAGTCCAGACAGACTTAACGGGACGCCCCCGGAGCCAGCACTGCCGGTGCCACCTCCTGGTGCACCTGTCATGTCCCGGGAGCCCCGTGCTCCCCCAGTACCCCATCTTCAGCTTAGAGATGGCAGGAAGCACACAGTCTTTCTTTTGGGGTATTCTGCCTGCACTCTTGGGGAGTAATGCTTGGTCTTCTGATCCTAAGCAGCCAGGGGGGGGCGGGGCAGGGAAGCAACAATCCAAGGTCCTTTCTAGTGTGCAATCAAGACGGGCTGGCATGCCCGCCTGGGTGGCTTCCACGTGGAAACGACGGCTTCTGGTTAGGTATTTACACCCCGGGCGTGACTAAGCCGGAGAGAACTCGGACCAGCACGGGAGTCGAATTTCAAGTTGGAATAAATTCCATATTATAAAGGGGAGAGACACGGGAGGGGAGAGGCTGGGGCCTCGGGATCTCAGGGGGGAGGCAGCCGTGTCTGCTTCCAGGTTGCACTGAAATGCGCATGCAGTAGTTCGTATCTTCTGAAAGGAGGGAGGGCAGGCAGCCCCAAACGTCTCTGAACCAACTGACTCCGGGGACTCGAAGCAGGAGGACCAGAGTTCAAGGTCAGGCTGGACTCCATCATGAGAACCCGTCTCCAAAACCCCAACGATCGGGAATGGAACTCAGTGACTCAGGGGCTTTTGCCTAGGTGTGCAGGATCCTGAGTTCAGTCTCAAGCAAGGAGAGAGAGAAAAAGGAAGTGAGGGAGAGAGGAAGGGAGGGAGGGGTTTGAAAAGGAGGTAGAGAGAGAAAGAAACAGACACAGAGAGAGAACAATGGGAAAGGAGACGGGGTCCCAGCAGCTATGATTAACTTGCCGATCTGAGGAGAGAGGGGGGTCATCCTTTGTTCCCCGGAGACCCTAAATATAATCACGAGGCTCCTTCAAAGAGAGCGTGTCTGGGTATCGGCGGCTCACACCTGTCACCTGGGCTCAGGAGGCTGAGATCTGAGGATCGAGGTTCAAAACCAGCTAGGGCAAGAGAGTCCGTGAGACTCTTCTCTCCAATGAACCGTTCAAAAGCTGCAAGTGGAGCTGTGGCTCAAGTGGTAGAGCAACGGCCTTGAACAAAAGAGCTCAGTGGCAGCACCCGGACCCCTGAGTTCAGGCCTCAGGACTGGTGCAGAGAGAGAGACAGAGAGAGACAGACAGAGAGAGGAAGCAGAGATTCACAGAGAGATCGCAAGAGGAAGAGGAAGAGGTCACGAGCAAAGGAATGCAGGTGACCTCTACAAGATACAAAAGGCAAATACAGTCTCCCCACTGGAGACTTTAGAGGAACAGCCCCAGGAGCCCACATCGGACGTAGTGCAGTCCAGCCTGTAAGAATAAGTTTAAGCCAGCCAGCCATGCCTATCTGTAATAGCAGCAGCTGGAACCTTGGGATCCGGCTTGCGTGGACTCAGATCATGATCCCATGAAATCGAGGTGGCACAATGCAGCCCCTAGCCCCAGAGCCTGCCTGGCATAGGAGAGCCTGCCGGTCAGCTGGCCGTGTCTTTCCCCTTAAGCACTGGGCCAGCCCTACCCGATGGGCGCCGTTAGAAAGGAGGAAACATAATGAGAAAGTGGTCAGCAGGGTTGCGGGACTGGGGGGGGGGCAGAGCCAGACCCTGAAGCAGGCCAGGATGGCGGCAGCCCACTCTTACCACCATCCCTCCGCGCTGGGCAGCCAAGGCCAGCTTCCCCCATTGAATGCCAGATGGCCAGGCAGGACACAAGGTGCAGACGGCTGCGGAGCGCGGCACTCTCTGCCTGGGTAAACGCTGCCAAGACTCAAAACCAGACCGATCTGCTCTCTGGTGAGGCAGCCTCTCGGCTGCCGGAGAATCAAGCATGCAGCAGGTCTGGGACGCCCGGCTCGGGCCGGCCCGTTCCTCACCGCAGATTATCATCAAAGCCTGAATCCTGTGCTCCGACATTTTGGTCCTGGGCTCAGAGCTATTACGGTAAATGTCTCACGGCCCTCCTGACGCTCACATTTGACTGTCGGCGTAATAATACGTGAATAAGTCGTCGCAGCTGCCCTGCTGCCGGAAGCCGTTACGGGAAGGCCTGCGTGTGTTCAGCGAGGCGGAGGCTAGGCTGGGAGGGGCTGCCCGACCTCCTGAAGGAGGCTGGCCTTCGAGGATCAGGACGGTCAGGGGTTTTGTGGCAGTGTAGTCAGCCTTCTGCATGTGGCCTAGAACTAACTCCTACGACGGCTAGAAGAAATGAAAGGCTGGTGTCGGACCTGGGCGTACTCCTCATCTGCTGACCGGGACGGGGAAAGCCAGGTTTGTTCCAGGCCAAGGCAGGTGTGTGTGTGTGTCCTGAGAGAGCAGGCAGGGGTCCTCTGGACAGAGGAAGCTGCCAAGCAAGTCTCCGTCCGGGATGGGAAAAGTTGGCAATGCAGCACCTCGGTCCCGACAGCCGGGGTGTGGGAGGGGCTGCACTCCGATCCTGTCCCTGCCATTGCTGTAGCCCGGGCTGTTTGTCTGTGAGCGGCAGCCTCGGGGCTGGGCGAGGCCGGGCGGAGGACGCGCACTGGACGCACAGCCGAACTCCAGGAGGAGGGGTTTTACGCAGAGTGGGTTGTTACAGGAAAGAGGGGGTGTCCCTGAGGGATGGGGCCACAGGGGTCTGTCACCATCTGGGGACCGGCCCGCCCCGCCGCGGGGCAGCTGTGGCCACCGATGACTGGTCCCTTCTGCAGCCTTACCCACCCCTCCGGGAACATCTCCCCCCACCCCACCCCACCGCAAGTCTCCCTCATTAACCATGGCCTCCTTCCTCCACAGAACCCTCAACAACAACAACATCAGCCGCATCCTGGTCACCAGCTTCAACCACATGCCCAAGATCCGGACTCTGTGAGTACCCTCCCCCACTCCCACCCCGGTCCTCCCCCTCCCCTGGCCAGGCAGCCCCCCCGCCCCCCGCAGTGCCCATGCTGCTTGCCAAGGGGTGAACAGAGGCCCGGGGACGGGCACAGGGTAGCGTGCCCGCGCCACCGTGGCTCTGGTCTGCCATTCTGTGCCTGAGGGGCCCGCCGGCCACCCCCTCTTCGGGGCTGCTCAGCGTCTCTGTTGTGTGTGTTTGTTGCTCTCTGGACTCTGGTGGGAAACCGCTGGTGCGTCTGTGGAACTCTGATGTGTGCGGGTGTCGGGCATGCGGCCCAGCCAGTGGCCCTGGCCCTGTCTTACCGCAGTGGTTGTCATTGGGAACAGAGTGGGAGGAGAAGTCTGTCTGTCTGTCCCTCTCTAGCCCGCCGAGCCCCCCTTCACCACATTCCCTGCTCCCCGATACAGGCGGGACTCTCGGTCTGTCTTTGGTGTCTGGGCTGGGCGTGTGCCGGAAGCACGTCTCCCGTGCTGCCCACCACTGCTGTAGGTACACGGACACCCCGGCTCCCCGATTTCCTGGCCAGGAGCCCCCCGTCCCCCGTGGCTCCCGCTTAGACGGCTCTGCCGGCCTTTCCTGGGGTTCACTCGCTGCCGGCAGGGCTCGTGGTGGTGGATTTGGAGCGCGGCAGCCGTGGGGAGCTGGCCCTTCGTGGGCTCTGGGGACCCGGGGGGGCATGCGATCTTGTTCTGCTCCCAGCAGACTTGGGAGCCAGGACCGACCTTTCCAAGCCTGTCCAACCCCCTGCTCCCCTTCCCCCCCAGGCCCCAGCAACACAGCCCACCAGATATCAACACCCCTGGAGGCTGCGGCTTCCAGAGCAAAGCCCCTCGGACTCACGGCAGTCCGAGTCACCGGGATGTGTGACCAGGGAGCCCCCCCCCCCGGCAAGGCCCCCCAGACTGCCGACTCTGAGCCAGCTCTGGGGTGGACTTCACTCTGTCCTGGACCCGGCCTCCACCCCTCCGGGGACACCCCAGGCCTCTGCAGAGGGACTTCGCTGTGGTTGTGACCCAGCGGCCTGGCCCAGGTGACCTTGATGGGAAAACCTGTCCATGCTTGTTTTTGCCCTTTTTTTGTGGGTCTGGGCACTGTCCAGCTCAAGGCGAGCCCTCTACCACTTGAGCCACAGCGCCACTTCTGGTTTTCCAGTGGTTGATTGGAGATAAGTCTCTCGGACATTCCTGCCAGCCTGGTTTTGAACCACAATCCACAGACCTCAGCCTCCTGAGTAGCTAGGATGACAGGCAGGCGCCTGTGCCCAGCCCCAGTACGTGCTTTATAAGCAGACCCCGAGGACAGCCTGGAGCTGGCCGGGCCAGGGGCTGTGGGGGTCCGGCCCCGCCCTGGCGCACAGCAAGCTCACCAGGCCTCCGTCATCGGTCAGAGTAGAACAGGCTGGGACCTGTGGAGCTCCCGGTATGCCGTGTGCGGATGACAAATAAGGAACAGTGACAGCTCCGGCCGCTTTTGCTGGGGTTCCATATCTGCTCTCCCACCTTTTCCTGGGACCCCCCCCACACACACACACACTCAGAGGACAGCCTAGCCCAGCCAGGAAATCCACCCGTTCCTCTCCCTTTGAAAACAGGACAGACCCGTCAATAGAATTGTAAGAAGCCATTTGGTCTCCAAAGACCTCTACACAGCTCCCAGCCTCACCCCCTGCCCCCCAGTCCCCCTAACCCCCCCTCCACCGTGAGCTGGGAAGTAGAAAGTTGCAGGCCCTAGGCAGGAGGCTGGAAGACAGCCCAGAGCGCTTCCTGTTTCCCCTTCACCCCACTTACAGCCCCCCCACTTTGAGCCTCAGGGCCGCTGTGGAGGAGGTGAGGCAGGGAGGTTGGATGGTTCCGGGCTGCCGTTCTGGGGTCCTTGATGGTAGCGTGTTGGGGGCCTTCGTTGAGGAGTCCTGAGGGGAGGTGCAGGCCACAGCACCCAGGGGGCTTTTCTGGGGTGTCTCGGGGGAAGGGCGGCAGGGTTTATCACTAGTTTCTGGTCCCGCAGTTCTCTGTGGTCCAAGCACTCATCCTCTGAGTTCAATCAACCCATCAATCTGGTCTTCCCTGCGCTCCCAGCCCCGCTGCCGTTTCCTCTTTAGTTTAATTTCAGAAATGGCTCCATGCAGAACTCCTTGGAGACGGGCTGACTAATCCCCTGCCCTGTAATTAAAGTAGGGAGGGGAGGGTCAGGGGAGGAGGGGAGGGGGAGGGCGACGGGGGAGGAGAGAGGAAGGAAGTCATAAATGGGATTGCCACAAGAAAGCTTTTACATCGAATTCAGAAAGCCGCATTTTATAGAAAATGAGCCCCAGCCCGCCCCTCCCCGTCTTAAACAGATTTGCCAGAAATTGAATTTAGCCTCTGCGGCTTAAAAGGCACCTTCGCCGGAGGCCGTTTGCTCTCCTTCCTTGTAGAGCGGACCAGTCCCGGTCTGGGCTTCCAAACCTAAAATGTTCTGGTTATCACAGAAAAAAAAAAAAAAAAAAGTTGGGTTGTTGTTGTTTGTGATGGTTGTGGGCACTTTCGCTCAAGGCTAGTGCTCGACCACTTTGAGCCACAGCTCCACTTCCAGTTTTCTAGTGGTTATTTAGAGAGAAGCGTCTTATGGACTTTGCTGCCCAGGCTGGCTTTGAACCGTGATCATCCTCAGATCTCAGCCTCCTGAGTAGCTGGGAGGACAGGCGGGAGCCGCCGGCGCCCAGCCAAAAGCTCATTTTTGTTGTTCCATTTCTTCGGAGAGGAACGTGCGGCTGAGTTCGTTCCTGGTAGTGAGGCCCGCGATTACCACGCTCCGCCAGAGGAGACACCGCCCTCCTGAGTTAGGGCTCAGCTCTGGCTCTTCCCGGCACGTGAAGAACAGCCGCACTCTAACCTGTGGGGCCCTCCGGGCGTGGGGTCCTTCCTGGTCCCTTTGCCCACGCTATGTGCATGTCTAGGGAGGACCGAGGGGCAGAAGGCTTCCTCCTCTCCTGAAATCACGCCGCCGAGCCCCCTCGGGAGCAAGGTGGTTGTGCTCACTGAGTGATCCATCCGCCCTCCTGGCTCAGGACTGTGCCTCCCTTCCCTTCCCATCTTCACCCCTGCTCTCCTCTGTGTGCGACGATAGATCGTGGCCGGCCGAGCTCTCATGGCCACGGATGGCTTTGACCACGACACACAGCCTGAACTCGCCACCGTTGGGCGGTGTTGGCCTGGCGCTGGTAGACAGCCGTCCAGGCCTTCCACCTCTCCTGTCCCGGGCAGCAAGGTGGCCGAAGCCCCACCTTCCGCTGTCACTCAGCGCTGAGCTGCGAGGCCGAGCGCTTCCCTGGGGGGACAGCGGCCGGTCCTTCTGGCCCGCTGCCACACTCAGCCCCCCGCGGGAGGGAGTCCAGGCACTGAGCGGCTGGGGTTTTCAGAGGCTCCGGAATCGGTGAGCATCACAAATGCCCCTGGTAGACGTGAACGTGGCAGGGACAGGAGGGCCCCGGGCAGTGGACCCCCAAAGCCACATAGGAAATGAGGAAGGCTGAGATCGGGTGGCAGCCGTGCGGGTCCCCAGCGCCCGGCCGTGGCGGGCACCCTGGGTCTCTCGCCAGCCAATGCTGGACGGTGAGGGGACCCGGGACTCCAGCCAGCCTGGTCACCGACAATGTCACTCTAGCTGTCCTGTGTGCAGAGTGGGAAAAGTCGGGAGAGGAGTTGCAGTGGAGAAGAGATTGCTCGGAGCCCCGGGCACCTGTCAGGGGTGGGCTCCAAAGGAAGAGCCGTTGCGGCCCCAGTTGCTTCCCCACGCACAGAGCGCCGTCCTCCCCCTCCTCCTCCAGCTCTTGGGCATCTCGGCGCTGGGAGGGGCAGGGGCGTGGCCCTCTTCACCACGGTGACGCCCCCTCTCTCTCGCCCCTCCCTCCCCAGCCGCCTTCACTCCAACAACCTCTACTGCGACTGTCACCTGGCCTGGCTTTCCGATTGGCTGCGCCAGCGCAGGACGGTGGGCCAGTTCACGCTCTGCATGGCTCCCGTGCACCTGCGAGGCTTCAACGTGGCGGACGTCCAGAAGAAGGAGTACGTGTGTCCAGGTGAGGCTGCCGGGCTCGCTCCCCCCCCCCGGCCTCAAGCCCATCCCCCAGTCCAGCACGTATGGGAGCCGACCTCCTCCCGGACGCTCCTGACGTCTGGCCGCCGAGGTGTCCGTAAAGCTGGACGCTCCCCGGGGACGGGGATGATCCCACAGCGCCCCCGTGCTCCTGATGTGTTTCCAGCCTGGCTGGAAATCATAGCTCTGCCCCTGACGTGCAGGGTATAACTCAGGAGGTCCCGTCTCCTCCGCTGTAGAAATAATAGCAGCGCAGAGCTCCCAGGATGGGGTGAGAAGACCGGCCGCGTGCCGGCTCCCGCTTGACGCCGGGCCCGGGGTGCCTGCCCAGCCAATGGGGGCAGGTTATTCCAGCAAGATACAGGGTGGCGTGGAAGCCCCCAAGCCAGGCTGGGCAAACCTCAGAGCCGGACCTGCGTGCGGCTGAGGGTGACCGAGCCGAGGGCCGCCACAGAGCCTCCCAGAAGAGGTAGTTTGAAAACCGACTCCAAATGCGCCTGCCTATGTGTTCTCGTTTTCTACTGATCACCTCTATGTCCACTCACTCCCTTCCCTTTTCTTGGGTCAGTGAAGTAGAGATTGCCTCTCGGTATTTTTCCCCCCAAGGGAAAAAAGGAGAAGGTGAGGAAAAGAAAAGAAAGGGGGAAGGAGGAAAGGAAAAGAGAGAGAACAAAGGAAATATTCAGTTGCAGGTTTTCCGGGAGCCCGGGAGTCCTGGGATGGGAGGCTGTGAAGGCTGAGTGTGAGGGGCTGGCCCAGTCCGGGAGCTGACCGAGCTGTTCAGAGGGCTTCTGGGCTCCCAGCCCCAGCGTGGCCAGGGTGGGCTCCGCCCATCTCCTCCCTAGGCCGCAGCCGCCCTGCTCCCGGATTTCCCTGTGTTCCCTTTCCTCTCCCACTCTCTGCTGCTCCCACCATCCTTGATTCTTCGGAACATCCGAGGAGGATCCCCGTAACTTCTCAGAGACGCCCACTTAGAAATTGCTTCCCATCAAACACAGATAATCAAACCATTTATCTCACAGGCGGCCAAGCAAACACGGCGGCTGTAATGACGGTCATTGTTAGACATGGGGTTCGCCTACCGGCCTAAGTGCTGAGTAGGAAATAATTGCAGAGTGCGGGAGTCGTCTGAGAGCTGGGGGAAGCGGGGGCGGGGGGGTACTAATTAGGGACAATGTTAAACACAGAGTTAGGTGAGGCCGGTGCCGGTGTAATGTGTTTGTTGTGATTGTCACCTTGTCCTGGATACAACTTCCCATCCAAAGACCAGCAATGTTGGGGTGGAACCCATGGCCCTGGACGGCCCCTCCCCCCGAGGTTCCCGGCGCCCAGAGGCCCCCAGCCCCCCCAGATCCTCCGAGCAGCCGCAGATCAGGTTAGCTACATAGACATGTGTTGATGGTCACTTAGGACAATGCCGGTAGCTTCCAGCAGATTCCAGACTCCAGTGTGCTGTTAGCAGACACCCGTCCTGCCGTCAGGGCGCATTCTTTAAATGAGTTAAAAACCCAAACGCCGCGGCAGCTTCCTTTGGAGAAGGACAGAGTCACTTTATGGTGGGGTGGTCTAGGGGACCGTTGGACCCCCAACAAATAAGCCACCATGGATAGCGGCGGCGGGGTGCAGACACGAGCCCTCTGCCGCCCCTCGGCAGTGGTTAGGCCGCGTGAGGGACTGCCGGCGGGGAGCGCACGCTGCCCGGGGCCCGCGGTTGGGACCACAGCGGTCAGTCAGGAGGCCCCAAGGAGACGTTCACAGAGAAGGGCAGGGTCCACACTGACCACACACAGCACCCACGGAGGGTGCTGACCCCACCCCCTGCCCACGGCCCAGGCTGGCATTCGAATGCAGCTGCCTGGCGGGGCGCCGCCTGTCGCTGGTTCTCAGGTCGAGGCGGGCTGCCAGTTCAATCCATTTTCTCGCTCCTCACGGAGGACGCTTCCGGCAAGAACTTGGGGACGAGAGCTCTTTAAGGGAGGTCACAGGGCTGGGAAGGTGGCTCAGTGGTAGAGCACTTGCCTTGCATGCATGAGGCCCTGGGTTTGATTCCTCAGCACCACATAAGCAGAAAAAGCCAGGAGTGGTGCTGTGGTTCAAGTGGTAGAGCGCTAGCCTTGAGCTGAAATGCTGAAAGAAAGAAAGAAAAAAAGAAAGAAAGAAAGAAAAAAGGTAGGTCACGACTCAGCAGCAAGGCAGGTGCAAGATATGAAGGTGTGCATCCACCCATCCACTCATCCATCCATTCATCCCTCTATCCATCCATCCACACATCCATCCACTTATCCACCTACCCATCCATCCATCTACCCATCTACCCATCCATCCACCCATCCATCCACTCATCTACCCCTCTGTCCATGTACTCATCCATCCACCCATCCACTCATCCATCTATCTACTCATCCACCCATCCATCCATCTATCCACCCACTTATCCACCCATCCATCCATCTACCCCATTCATACATCCATCCACCCAGGCATCCAGCCAGCCACTCATCCACACACCCATCCACTTATCCACCCATCCATCCATTCATCCACCAATCCATCTACCCATCCATCCATCCACTCATCCACCCATCCATCCATCTACTCATCCATCCACCCACCCATCCATCCATCCATCCACTTATCCACCCATCCACCATCAATCCACCCATCCATCTACCCAACCCATCCTTCCATCCCTCCCCAGTACCAAGCGCACAACTCCAGACAGGAAGGTGCGTTATCTTTCTCCCTCGGCCTGGGAGGGGCCCTGCCGACCCAGCCCAGGTTATCTCTGTGAATTAAACCCAGCTGTCTGGAGCCAGGTCTCTTCTCCCAGAGGCCCTGGACACCACTCTTTATCTGTCTAGCAAGTCGGTGAGGCTGGCTACCAGCACACTTAGCAACATCCGTCACCTCCATCAACTACCCTGTTCCAGGAGTGGACATCTGCTCTCCCCAGGGTGGGAAATACACCTTTCTTTTGCTTTCTCATCTATGCATGATCTGGGATGCACCTGCCACTCTCAGCTTCTTGGGGAACCTCCGAAGGCTTTCCCCTTTGTTCCATGCACAAGGCTAGGGTGCCAGGGCTAGAACGGTCCGGGAGCCGTGACACCCACCTGCTGCCTGAACTAGCTAGACCAGATCTTTGTCGAGTTCCTGATAGACCAGAGGAGAGCTTTGCCTTATGAGTCGCCAGCTTTTTGTTGTTCTTTGTGTGTGCTGTTTGGTTTTTAGACTTCATCTAAGGGCTGGTGTGGGAGTTTCAATCCTAGAATTTATTTTCTGTGGGGTGTTTTCCAGCTGCTTGGCCTGAAAGTCCCTACCTGTTACAGTCCGTCATCTATGGCTATTCGTGAACTAGTGAACCGCTCCCTTTGTAGGTCTTGGAGCCTGTCTGGTTTGTCTACCCACTTTAGACTCACCTCGGTGGCCTTCATAACGGCAGGTGCACTGTGTCTCCTGACATGGTTCACGAGCACCCCCAACTTTGTTTTTCAGGGGCCTTCCTGCCTAGGGCAGTGCTTGAGCCTCAGTTCCTTTCCATAAACACACGCACCCTTTATTGCGAAAAATGAGATACACTTCTCTCCCTTGGAATGAGCACGTTTTCTCCCCATCCTTCCTTCTTCCTTTTCTCTCCTTCTTCCTTACCCCCTTCTTTTGTTCATTTAGGACTAGCAACTACAGACAAAGATAATTCAGGTAAGCCAGGACTGCCCACCCATCTCCTTAGGAGGTTTTAATTAAAACGCCATAATTGAACATTGCAGGAATGAGATTATTAGGTTTATTTAGCCATTTCCAAAATTATCATGCCTCTAGTATTTAAATCACATTCATTTATATTCTCATCATCATTGCTGGAGTTTTCTGTTATCGCAGTGGTCTGTTGTTGGCTTTTGAAAGGCCAGAGGCCCATAGGGAAGCTTAATTTGAATACTGGAATTAATTTATTTCCAGATACTTACAAGGCCGTTGGAGTCACTTTGTTTCTTAACTCTGTGTGCTCTACTGGGTGATATTTTCTAACAGAAATAAACACGAGAGCACTGCTCTCCTCATGTTCTCTTAGCCAACTCGGTCTTTGTCCCTGCACCTGCTCCCCGGCCTAGTGAGCACCCCAGGCCCCAAGGCCACTGGGCCGCTGCGTTCTGTCCCATTAAGGACAGGCTCTTCGCAGAGAAGACCGAAGAAGCCCAGCGCCCCGAAATGTTAGCGCAGCATCCTGTGGCTGTGGTGGGGGGCGGCTGCCCCTTCCCTCTGCCCCTCAGCGTCCTGGTCCACGTCGGGGGGGGGGTTTTCTGGGGGTACGGTGGTGTGTGCCGCAGCAGGGCTCTTGGATGAGGGTCAGGGCCGTTCCCCACTTGCTTATTCTGCAAGGTTCCTGCCCACGATGGCCGCTGGGGGAGCTTGTCCAGAGTCTTTCCTCCGGAGCTTGGTGACCTCCGGCCTCCAGGGCCTGCGGGCATCTGGGCCAGGGTCACAGGTGAGCTGGCCCTCACACCCAGCCTGTGCTTGTCCGGCTCTGCCTCCCCCGCCCTGTTCAGCGTCCTGAGAGCCCATCAGCGGGAGCCAGACCCGCTGCCCTGGAAGAATCCTCTTCTCAGGCTGTCCCAAGACGAGGGGAAGGGCGGGACTTTCGCCCGCCACTCACAGGCGCTCGGGTGTGGAGGAGTGATCCCGGCCCTGCAGCAGCAGCAGGATACATGCCCGGGGGGCCTCACCCGGCCCCCCTCCCCTGGCGCGTCTCCATGTAATTCACGGGGGTCGGGAGCAGCCTGGTTAAGGAATCTCTCTCAGCAGCTCTCCTACCTTGAAGGCATGCCTGGAAATGTAGCGCTGGCCGCCAGCGTTGGCAGAGTTGGAGCAACCCCCACCCCACCCCCTCAGCCAGTTACTTCCCAGGGAGTCGGGGGCGGGGCCTCGCTCAGCTTGGGTTTGGGATATAGTTCCACTTTAAAAAAACACACACTCAGCTGGGCACCAGTGGCTCACGCCTGTCATCCCAGCTACTCAGGAGGCTGAGATCTGAGGATCGTGGTTCAAAGCCAACCCGGGCAGGAAAGTCCATGAGACTCTTATCTCTAATAAACCACTAGAAAACCAGAAGTGGTGCTGTGGCTCAAGTGGTAGAGCGCTCGCTGAAGAGCTGAGGGACAGCGCCCAGGCCCAGAGTTCAAGCCCCACGACCGACAACACACACACTGCAGGGATGACAGCCCTGCAGGTCTCAGAGCTCCATCCCTACAGTCCCCAAACAGTAAGGTGGAGGTGGAAAGAGAAAAGCCCAGAGACGATCCCTGGTGGAAAAGCACCCGGCAGTGGGTGGAAGCAGCCGTGGACGTAGTGCTAAGTCCTAGTACTGTCCTGTGTCGTTATCACCTGGTACTTAGCAGCAGTACCCTGGCCTGTGTACTTGGCGCACAGTACTAGACCTTGCACACCCCTCACCGTGACCCCCATCCGGCCTGCAGGTCCCCCTGCGGAGGCTCCGTCCTGCAGCGCCAGCTCCCTCTCCTGCCCGTCCGCCTGCACCTGCAGCAACCACGTGGTGGACTGTCGAGGCAAAGGCTTGACCGAGATCCCCGCCCACCTGCCCGAAGGCGTCGTGGAAATGTGAGTGTCCCGTCCACCGCCGCCCCTCTCCTGCCCAGCCCGTCCCACGCTAGGCTGCCCGCACCGCGGCCGTGAGAGTGGACCGTTTAGAACATTCCGGAACCTCTTCCCCGCTTCCCCAGGTCTGAGCTCAGGCATCACGCCTGTTTATGGTCAGCGGCTACGTCTGGCCCACGGCCAGCGGTGAGCATAGGAGACCTAGCCTTCGACCTTTGCGGCCTCGGTGGGGTGGATGGCGGTGGCAGTGTGTAAGGATGTGATAGAAAAGTCAGGCAAGGACAGGGCTTGACGCGAGCGAGCCGTGAGACGCTGGCATCTGGGAGAAGTGGACAGAGGGAAAGGCATGTCCAAAGGCCCCGGGGTCGGCGCCCCTCCGTGAGGGCCGTAGGGGAAGAGGTCAGAGCAGCAGTGAGGGGCCGGATCGTGGCACCTGAGGGTTTTGCTTTTGCCCTGGTTGGAATGGAAAAGGATGTGTGGCTTAGAACTGCCCTAACCCCTTCGAGTCCTCTTAGCTTTAGGGGCCAGCAGATGGGTGGAAGGGGGGGAGGGAGCGGGGAGCTGGAACTGGGGGTGCAGCCCCCTCTAGAGGCATCCTTGTAACACAAGAATCCAGGGCCCCACAGCAGGCCCTCCCCCAACTCCTCTACCCCCCCACCCACCCCCCTCCACCCACCCCCCACTTCTCCCAAACAACCTCAGGCCCCTGGCAGCTCCCAGCAAGGGAGCCAAGGCCTCCATTCCTTTCGTGGCGAGTATAGGATTGATCCACGGGCCAGTACAGGATTCCTGGAGCTCGCGTCCTAGAGCTGCGGGAAGGAATAAGATGGGCCCTCTGTGAACAGCAGGCGATTATGCCGACACATCTGCACTCGGCTCCACACGTGTGTCAGAGCCGAGCGGACGGGCCCCCGCGCCACATGTCCCCCAGTCCCTCCGACACAGCGCGGTGGCTTGCACACAGCTAGGCACACGGGCAGGCCGACGCGGTGCCTGGCATCCGCCCGCTACGCCCAGGGCGCTCGCAGAGGCCGGGAAACGCCCCGTGCGTGGCTTGTTTTGTCTGCAGCCAGACAGAGACTGTCCGCCACACAGAGACAGACAGACAGACAGTGTGCCAGCCCGGAGCTCGGAAACAATTGTTGGCCTGACGTGACGGCGTGTACGGACGCCAGCGCTCTGTCCCCGTCACCCGGAATTACTTTCCGGGGAGACTAGCTCGCTGTATCCCAGATGTGAGGCTGGCTTCTCATCCAAATCCGAGGTGGGAAGGTCCAACGGGGATCCGGGAGAGGCTTGGCAGGTTGTTTGGTCCCATCGAAGGTTTTCTTTTCCTCCTCTGAGAACAGGGCCAGTGTAGCAGGCGGTCGTAAGGAAAGACCGACAGCCATCGGCCAGCCCCCCCGGGTGTGGGGGGGATCCGACGGGTCTATCCAGCTTAGATCTGTGCCAGACGTCTTGGGCTGGGCTCAGAGTAGGAGCTGCCGGGAGCCGGCCGGCCCACACCCGGCCTGGGGTAGGGGATGCCTGCTGCTGCACAGCCAGTGAGTGCCCGGGGCCTCATCCGGCCTGGCGGACCAGCCATGGTGTCCCTGGAGCACACCCCGAGCCCCACGGAGCTGCTGCCCGGCCGAGCGCGTCTCTGCACTTACCTGGGAAACACAGAATCCTTGGAACTTGTCGGGCTGGACGGAGCCCTGACCCCATCCCGTCGCTGCCACCCCCCCCTCACCCCTCCCTCCTCCACTTCCCCGCCCCCCCATCTCTGAGACCCCCATCATCCGGTAGACGGGGCACAAAGGTTTTCGCTAACAGACCGTGGCAGGCTCGTGTGTAAATTCTATTCACCCAGCAGCCAAGAATGATCTGTCCTGATGCTTCTCCGGCCCTCCCCAGCCCTCCCCCGGCCCCCCTGCCCCTCCCCTAAGGAGTGATCTGTCTGTGTCCACATTCGAGGCTGAGATGTCATTTGAAATGGGAAAGCTGCGGCTCCGCCCGCAGGCCCGGTTCTCCCAGGGATGAGCAGAGACAGGAATGCACTGTCTTCCCCATTCCACAGGGGGCTCCCTCCCGAGATCAGTGGGTTCCGCCCAGAGGGAAATGTGTGTCCCTGGCTGGGTGTGGCCTCTTCCCCCCTCCCCTCCCCACCCCTCCCTCTCCCCCCCCCAGGGCCCCTCCACACGCACCTTGTGTTGCGTCTCCATCCATGACAAACAAGGAGATGAGGACAAGCCTGGCCATCGGGGAGAAGGGAGATGGGCGGCCGGTCCGGGAGGCATCTGCCTACACAGGTGTCCTCCGTGGTCTGAAACGGAGCTCTGCCCAGCTCCTGCTGCACCTGTGCTGGGTGAAAATAGGGAGGCTCATACCTGTCGTCCCAGCTACTCAGGAGGCTGAGATCTGAGGATCATGGTTCAAAGCCAGCCCAGGCAGGAAAGTCCGAGAGACTTATCTCCAATTGAGCTGGAAGTGGAGTTATCCCTTGAGCAGAGGAGCTCAGGGACAGTGCCCAGGCCCAGAGTTCAAGCCCCATGACCAACAAAAAAAAAGTCGCTGGAGGCATAGCGAAGGGAGAGGAGGGTCCCAGGCTCCACGGCCTCCAATCCTGGGCCTGCGGCGGCCTTGACTCTGCAGGCTGATGGAATAAAGAGGTTGTGGAAGGCCCCACCGTGCCCAGGACAGAGTCCCACATCACCTGGGGGTAGTGGTCCAGCCTGGGACCCTGGGCCCCCTGGTCTGAGGACGCTCAGCCTGGAGCCTGCAGGCTTTAAGGCTGTTTCTCGGCCGCGTGGACGCGGGCGCCGCGAGCTGTGTGGTGGAGGCCTCGGAGGCCCGCAGCAGGTTTCGAGATTCACACCCGTGCATCCTGTTCCACTCCTCTCTGCCTCTCACCTGCTCCACACCATCCCCCTCCCCCGCCACTCAGCCGCAGTATCCCAGACACGGAGATGCCTCCCCAACTGTCTCCCGGCACCCAGAACGGGGCTCTGGTGATGAGATGTCGGGTGCTTGCTGATGACCTCTCCCTCCTGTGCTCTTGTTTCCCAGACGGCTGGAACAGAACGCCATCAAGTCGGTCCCGGCGGGAGCCTTCACCCAGTACAAGAAGCTGAAGCGCATGTGAGTGTGTTTCCCTGGGGAGAGGTGAGCCCCAACGTCTCGGGGCTGGGGGGTGACCTGCGCCGTGTCACGTGCCCATGCTCCGGATGACAGACGGGGAGGGACGGTTCTGCAGCGTCGGCCATGGGAGTTATAAGGCGAGCGTCCACGTGCAAAGCTAAGCCCCTCCCTCGCCCGCCACTCGCGCTGAGCAGAGCTGTGTGCAAGCAGACAGGGAGTCAGCCTCCAAACCCCCCATTGCTGTGTTGTCTGTGCGCCGGCCCTGGGGCTTGAACTCGGGGCCTGGGTGCTGTCCCTGAGCTTGGTGCTTTTTGCTCAAGGCTGGTGCTCTACCACTTGAGCCACAGCTCTACTTTGGTTTTTTTTTTTTGGCGGGGGGTGGGGGTGGTTAGTTATTTAGAAATATGAGTCTCACAGACTTCCCTGCCCAGGCTGGCTTCAAACCGCGATCCTCAGATCTCAGCCGCCTGAGGAGTTAGGATGATAGGCATAAGCCACCGGCACCCAGCTCTGCATGGCTAATTTTAATGCCGGCTTTAGTGATCACAAGCCTGAACTAAGCACTTTAACAGTCATGATGGTGGCGCTTAACTTCCTGTGTGCCTCCACTCTCCTTTCCCTTCTCTCCCCTCCCTCCCCCCCTTCTCCTTCCCCATGGTCCTGCTGCAAGCGCTATATAAATATGGGCCTGAATATTTAAACCCCGGTCATTCTTCTCCCGTACCCCAGCTGCTGGGCGCTGTCCCTCAGCTCTTCAGCTCAAGGCGAGCGCTCTGCCGCTTGAGCCACAGCGCCACGTCCAGTTTTCTAGTGGTTTATTGGCGATGAGAGTCTCACGGACGTACCTGGCTCTGAGCCGCAATCCTCACATCTCAGCCTCCTGAGTATCTGGGATGATGGGCGTGAGCACAGGGTCCCGGCTCCCCATTCACTTTTCAAGCCCAGCAGGATGACGCAGCCGATGGCAATCCCACTGAGAGATGGCGCCTCTGTCTCTGCACCGCTGAGCCAGGCCCCCGCTAGGATTTTTGGTGGCGATCTGGCGGTTTAGGGCACGGTCCTGTGTCACTGTCTCTGCCTTCACCCCGTGGGAGTGGCCGTGACCTGTGCACTCAGAATTCATCCGCCCACCTCAGTCGTGACCCAAAAGTGAATGCAACCTCGGCTGGTGGGACGGCCGTAAGGAACTGAACGGAACCTCAGGAATCCAGGCTGAGGCAGGGCCCCAGGCCAGGCGGGGGGCCTGGGGACCCTGGGTGGCCGTCCCTAAGAGTGACCCGCCCCAGTACCCTCCACCAGTGTGCGACAAACAGAACTCCCCGGTGACAGCTAGCATCCAAGCCGAACAGCCGGATGCTGGGAGAGTAGACCCAGGTCTTGCCCCAGCTTTAGAGAGAGGGGGTCCTGACAGTCCTGGAGGGCCCAGTGCTGGGTTAGGAGCTCTTTCCAGCCAGGTATGATAGGGCATGCCTGTAATCTCAGCACCCAGCAGGCTGAGGCAGGAAGACAGTTTGTCCAGTGGCAGATCTGGGCTACATGGTGAGTTCAGGTGAACTTGGGTGACAGAGTTTTTTTACTGCCTCAAAAAACCAACAAAAAGCCAGGTCCTGTGGCTCCTGCCTGTCATCCCAGCTACTCAGGAGCTGAGATCTGAGCATCACGGTTCAAAGCCAGCCCAGGCGGGAAAGTCCGTGAGACTCTTACCTCCAATAAACAACCAGAAGTGGCGCTGTGGCTCAAGTGGTAGAGCACTCGCTGAAGAGCTGAGGGACAGCGCCCAGGCCCAGAGTTCAAGCCCCACAACTGACCAAAAAAAAAAAAAAAGAGTTCTCTGCACTCCTCCTCTTCTTCCTTGGAGAAGTGAGATCTCATCTCAAGGTAACGAGGGCTAGGGGTGGAGCTCAGCCGTGGACAGCCGGCCTCCCCAGCGTGAGACCCTGAGTTTAAAAAACAAATAAAAGAAGGAAAAGGCTAAGTGTCCCCCAGTGTGCACACCCACCCCACTGCTACACTGCCGGGCCTCGATTTCCCCTCCACCAGCCCTGACGGCAGCACAGAGAGGGGACTGGTACAGGTGGGCAGAGTGTGGGGGCTCACGCCTGTAATCCCAGCTCCTCAGCGGGAAGAGATCGGGGATTGGAGATCAGAAGGTCACAATTTAAAGCCAGCCCTGTCAAGAAGTTATTGAGAGTTACACAAACACACACACACACGTGTGCACACACACACATACGCACACACACACACACACACATCTCAACATAATGACTCACTTCCATAAACCCAGCTATACAGGAGGTAGGTACAGGTAGGAGCATTATGGCTAAGAATGGCACAAACGGAACGGAGTTTCCCATGAGGCCCTGGGAGGATACTCTCGGCGTCTCCCTCGCCCCATGAAGAGATAAACCGCCCGACGGGGGGGGGGAGCCCCGGTGGGGTGTGGCGGGCGCACCCTGGGGGGTCGCCGCCGTTGGGTCTGCCACACGCATGCGCACGCTCACCTGGCCTTTCCTTGATGCTTTCAGAGACATGAGCAAGAACCAGATCTCCGACATCGCTCCCGACGCCTTCCAGGGCCTGAGATCCCTCACCTCGCTGTGAGTGGGGGAGGGATGGGGGGGCCCAGGGCGGGAGGGGTGGGAGGGGGTGTGGGGGGACGTGGGGAGGGGGAGCCGTTGATCCAGGCACACGCTTGTCAACCTGGTAAAGAAGCAAACTGCTCCTGGGGAGTGGATCGGAGGATATTCCTGCCACACAAGCGCTTTATTTACATCGGTTCGGTGCCCACCTGCTTCCCATCCACGGTGGCTTCTAATCCCAGTGCAACTTTGGTCTGGCCTCAGTCCCCTTCCACCACACGCTGGACAGGGCTGTCGAGGGGAGACCCCCAGGGGAGAATCATCACACACACACACACACACATGCCTCGGGCCCATTGCACCACCCCGGAGACAGGCTCACTGCCCGCTGCCAGATTCTCTAATCCAACCCGGTGACCGTTCTTCCGTGTGCTGGGCCTGGCTTTGATATCTCCAGCATGTGGGCTGCCCGCATGGAGAGGGGTCGGAGCCCCACCACCAGGGGCTGCCAGACCCCAGATGTGAGCACTCTGGAGTCTGCCCTGGTCCGAGGTGGCTTGGCTCACACAACATGGAGTCGGGGGAGGAGAGGGCGGGGAGGAGTTAGAATTCACAGTCTGGTGAGCAAACAGGAATGTCCAGACCACGGGCCGCTTGGGCAGCACAAGCCGGGCGGGCACTGCCAGCGCTGCTCGCCCCTGACCCAGGCTCTGGCCAGTGGAGCAGACAGACGCCAGACACCTGCTACACACTGTGCCTCGCATTCCCAAGGAGACGGGACAGAGCTGACAGGGCACAGAAACACACCCGGCCTCCACTGGGGAGGGGCTCGGGACGGAGCTGAAGAGCCCTCACCCCGAGCCTGCACATCCATCCATCTACCCATCCATCCACCCTTCCATAATTCATCCATCCATCCACCCATCCATCATTCATCCACCCACCCATCCATCTATCATCCATCCATCCATCCATCATCCATCTGTCCATCCACCTATCCATCCATATACCCATCTACCCACCCATCCACCCACCCATCCATCCATCATCCATCCATCAATCCACCCATCCATCATCTGTCCATCCATCCATTATCCATCCATCCATCATCCATCTGTCCATCCACCTATCCATCCATCCATACACCCATCTACCCACCCATCCACCCACCCATCCATCCATCATCCATCCATCTCCCCATCCATCATCCATCCATCAATCCACCCATCCATCATCTGTCCATCCATCCATTATCCATCCATCCATCATCTGTCCATTCATCATCTGTCCATCCATCCACCCATCTGTCTATCCATCCATCATCTGTCCATCCATCCATCCACCCATCCATCATCCATCCATCCCCACCAGCCATCCACCCATCCATCTATCCACCTATCCATCTGTCTGTCTAGCCACCCATCCATGATCCATCCACCCATCCATCCCTCCATTCATCCACCTATCCATCCCTCCATCCATCCATCATCCTTCCATCCATCCACCCATCCATCTATCCATCAACCCATCCACCCATATATCCAACATACTTAATATGCTGGGCCCAGCTCTGTTCTCCATGCCAGGGCTCAGCCGGGAACACACTATCCTGTCACTGTACTCTGGGAGCAGGTGAAGGAAGGGCATACGTTTTTTAAAACAAACATTATAACGTGACATCGGGTGATTTCCTGAATAAAATCGAATAAGAGGGAGTGGAAGATGTTTGCTGAAACACTAGGAGACGTCTCGGTCAGGGGAGACGCGCAGGGCGGGAAGGAGGAAATCAAGGCAGAGTCCTGGGCCTGTGGGGGCCTCGAGGGTGCCCCTCCCCGGGACGTGAGGACCGGGCACACCCCCACCCTGCACCCGGGCAGCCTCTGGGCCTGAGCGGCCCTGCCTCTGACAGCCTGAGTGTAACGCTGGGGCGATGGGTGGGCTGGGCTGCCTGGATGGGCGAGGGAAGCAGATGGGAGCCGGCCCCGGCTGCCCAGCGGCCCCGGCGGCCGGAGGAGGCTGGGAGGCGGTGCCGCTCAGAACGGGCCCAGGGCGACCGGAGGAGGCTGGGAGGCTGGGAGGCTGGGAGGCGGTGCCGCTCAGAACGGGCCCCGGCGGCCGGAGGAGGCTGGGAGGCTGGGAGGAGACGGCCCCGGCGGCCGGAGGAGGCTGGGAGGCTGGGAGGAGACGGCCCCGGCCCCGGCGGCCGGAGGAGGCTGGGAGGCGGTGCCGCTCAGAACGGGCCCAGGGCGACTGTGTCCTGCGCTCTCTTCCAGCGTGCTGTACAGGAACAAGATCACCGACATCGCCAAGGGGCTGTTCGACGGGCTCGTGTCCCTGCAGCTGCTGTGAGTCTGCGCCCCGGCGCGCGGTCTCACCGGAGCCCGCCACGGTGTTCTCTCCCCGAGGAAACAGAAACCAACCTCACCCCTGGGCTCTTCCTCTGTGGACAGAGAGCCAGGGCCATGGGTGCGGGGGGTGGAGGACCAAGGGCAGGGGACACAGTGCAGGACCCGGCCCAGGTGTGAGGTTTGGGGTGGAGTTAGGAAGGGGACTCACAGAGGAGGGCTGGATTGTGGGGGGACTAAGATGCTCACAGGGAAGGCAGAGACAGAGGCCACCATGACCTTGAAGCCGGGGGCGTGACCTTGACGTGTGTGTGTGTGTGTGTGTGTGTGTGTGTGTGTGTGTGTGTGTATGTGTGTTAGATAGAGCACTGTCTGTCCGTCTCCCTCTGAGGAAGATTGGAGAGGGGGCGATGGCTGCTTGGTTTAAAGGAGGATTTGCCGCCTGGAATGCTAAGCCCCGGGATTATTTATTTGCATTTAGATCATCCCTTTGAGCTGAAATGTTTGAAGAGGATAATTGAACTGCGATGGGGAGGAGGGGGAGTTGAGCGTGTGCTACGTTTTGGGGGTGTGGGCTGAGGGAGCGTCCCCGCAGGGGTGTGGCTGGGCAGCGTGGGCCTTCACGCGTTGCGTTCCGCTCTGAGCCTGTCTCGAGGCCCCCAGTGCACTGGAGAAAAACAGAGAGGTAAGCCATCTGCCTTGTGCCACAGAGCCAAGCCGGTGTGGAGGAGGGCTGAGCTAGCAGGGGCTAAGTGTGCAGGGCACAAAGTGAGTTCAGACGGGTGTGAAGCAGAGGCCCGGCCTCCTCCAAGTGCAGTCAGGAGGTTGTCATTGAAGGCTGAGGCCAGGTGCTCAAGCCAGATCGCTGGCTGGCAGGGCACAAGGCCCAGGGAAGAGGGCACCCAGCACCCAGGGACCGTTCTGGAAGAGCAGGTGGCACTTCCACACCAGCTCTTCCCAGATGTGTCCATCTTACTCCCTCACCTTCTTATGTCTTTGAAAACCCCTCCTCCACCGGATGGCTCGCGTCTTTAATCCTAGCTGCTCAGGAGACAGAGAGCTGGGGGTCGTGGTTAGAAGCCAGCCTGGGCAGAAAAGCCCACCAGTAAGTTGGGGGAAAAAAAAGTCAGGAGTACCCAGTGCTCTGAGTTCAAACCCAGGAGCCAGATCGAAAAACAAAAAGCCCTCTCAGGCAGAACTATGAATCCCTCCCCAGCAAGTCCTGTGCCCAGCCTGTCACACCAGGAGTGACACTGGAAGACAGGGAGAAATCTGTCCGTCGGTCGGTCTGTCTGTCTCTGTCTCAGTGTGTGTCTGTGTCTGTGTGTTCGAAGCTCGCAGTGTTGAGGAAGCCGTGAGGACCAACTTGGAGGATGGTTTGGTGGGCGCTTGGAAGGGCATCTGGCAGGTGGCCCGGTAACTGCCGTGTGAGTGGGCGTTTCTCGGGTGGGCTTGGGGCGCTGGCACCCCGGCGGCTGTGGTGTCCTGTGGAAAGCGGTGTCTGTGGTGGAGGGGTCAGCCTTTCGCACAGCTGGGTGGAGATTCTCGGCCTTGTTTGTCGGGGACGGGTGACGCGCGCAGCCCTGCTAAGGCTGGTCCGGTTTCCAGCCCCAATGGCTCTGCTCTGCCCGGACTGTGCGGGGAGGCGGCTCCCGGTGAGTTACACCCCCATGAGCATGCCTGGGGTTCACACACCCAATGCAAGCTCAGTCTAGAAGGATCCGGCATGGGGGGCGGGCTTTGCCCCTGAGGCTGAGCAGTTTGGACCTGATCTGGTGCTCTGAGGGCTGCAGATTGAGCTCCCCACCCCCACAGGGAGTGCTGCCACCTGTGGTGGAGGTTTTGTAACCTGAGCCAGGAGGTGTTAAACCAAACCAGATTATCTCCCTGTGCGCTGGAAGGAGTTAACAGCCCCGGGCACCTGGAAGAGACTCCCTGCTCTCACCCAGAGCTGCCCCGCTGATGGCGACACCCTGTGAGCCAGACCAAGTGGCAGCATTGACCCCGGCACCCACAGCAATGCTCTGGGGACGGCATCGCCCAGAGACCCATTTCACAGATACCTGTTCAAGGACCTCGGCCATCGCCACTGGACACGCAGAGGACGGAGCCAGACGGGGCCTGGAGTCTCTGAGTGAGAACCCCACATGTGCAGCAGAACGAGGCGCCACGTGCCCGCAGAGGGCAGAGCGGCGCTCCTGGGAGAAGGGACGTCACCCTGGCCCTGTGCCCCGGGCAGGGCGGGCTGGGCTGTTTGAGAAGCCTCATCCCCGCGGCGTCGCTCGGCCTCGGCCAGATCTGCGTTCCTGGGGGAGGAGGAGCACCCTGCATCTCCAAGAAGACAGATGGGCGTGTGTTGCAGAGCGGCGAGGAGATGAGGGAGGTGAGGGCGGATTCTAGAGAAATGACAGGAATCGCTAACGGAGGATGAGGAATCCCACAGCCCGGCCCGAGCGCACTGTGGGTAAACAGAGGTAGACACCGCCAGAGAACCACAGAGCACTTTCCTCCTGGCCCGGAGGAGCCTGAAGTGAGTGGAGGGAGGGCCGCTCGCCGGCCCTCTCCCCCCTTGTATCCGCCCCCAGATCCATGAGGGGGGCTCAGCTGTGACACCCACGGGACCGCACCCTGCTTGTTATTTAGCCCTCTGCGTCACACACGCATGTAATCCTCCCCATGGAGGAAGCATGTGCCACACAAAGCAGTTCATCTCAGCATCTACACCACACTCTCCAACGTACAAGTATGCGACATGTATGATCTATCGGATCACACACACAAGTGTGCGTGCCAGATCCTATACATGTATGTAGCGTGTGTGAGCCACCCGATCCCACACACGTGTGGCCCATCGGGTCACATGCAAGTGTGTAAGCAGGTATGACCCTTCTGATTGCACACAATTGTACAGCGTGCATCAGATCATATGTGTCCTACCAGATCGCACATGTATAGCTTGTGTGATCTGTCCGATCACATGTGAATGTAGCGTTGTGATCTGTCCGATCACATGTGTGTGCTGTGTGTGACCTATTGGATCTGATTGTATCACGCGTGATCTATCTAATCGCCCGTGTATACGTGCGTACAGCGCCTGGGATCTATCAGCTCACGTGTGTTGGCATGTGGTCTATCGAAGCACGGGTGTGCAGCACATATGACCTATCCGATGGTCCCCTCTCTGTACGCCCCCGGTGTTCTCCTGAGAGACACATCTCGCATCACAGTAGTCCCCAGCCATAGTCAGGCGTGTCCTGGGGACGTGTCCGTGAACACAGAATACACCCGCCTGGCGGAGTCAGTGCTGTGGACGCCAGTGCCCGCAGTGTAGACAGCAGGCAGCCGGGGTGGAGGCCTGCACACAGCATCGCCAGCCTGCGTCTCTGTGTCAGCCGCCCAGACCGCCCTGCACGGTCACCCCGGGTGCTGAGAGCTGCCCACACCAGCCCCCACAATGGCCCGGTGAACCCCACAGTGACCCCGACTTGAAAGCTTGCTCCGTGCTAATGCACGATCAGGAACGCACCCGGGCCACCCGCTGAGCTGCGTCCAAAGCCGCGTCCATCTCCTTCCTGCAAGGCAGCCGGACTTCAACGTCTCCCTGCTCCCAACAGGGGAGCAGAACCTTCTAGACCCCACCCCTGGATGGGACGGGAGAGGATGTGTGTGGATTTCGCAGGAGCGAGCTCACTGGCTCCCCGCTGCCTCGGTCCAGTTGGTCCCTGTCCTGGCTCCCGACTTCCTCGCCAACACCGCCCGCACCACAGGACGGGCGCACGGGAGAGTTCACACCAGGCACTCGGGGAAAGGCGTGGCCGTCGGGACAAGATCTGAGGGCGGAGAAAGAACATCACTGGAGCGTCACACCACAGCCCCCCACCCCGCCGCCCACAGAGGACAGCCAGGACAGAAGGAACTTCTGAACCCCCTTCCAAAGACAGCAGGAGCACCCCCTGGTCCAGGAAGCCCCACCCCACCCCGTGGGCCAGGAGCGGCACCCTCTGGAGGCCCGTGTTATAGTCAGAGCCACGGGTGACCTCCAACCAGGGCCAGGGCCCCCTCCCAGGGTCTCTGGGCTCTGCCCGTCTCCCCATGGGGCCTGCGGACGGACCACGGACGGACCACAGGCTGCAGAGAAAGCACTATGCAGCGCCGGGCTCCGGCAGCGCCAGCCTTTTCCCCCTCGGAAGCCATCGACCGCAGCCACGCCCACTTTTACCCAAATGAAGCAGACAGTCGGCCAGCTGGTCTGTGTCACAGCTGTCACCCTGTGGGGTGGCCCGGGACGGCTGGGGGTCGCACCATGGCTCCCACGGCCTCCAGCTCCAATTCTCCCCCCCCCCCCCCGCACCACCACCGCCACCCAGGCCCTGACCCCCCCACCCCCCTCTCCAGGGAGAGCCGGCCGCGGAGGTCTCACGGTGGGGGGTGGGGGGGCCGGATTTCCCCAGCTGGAAAGCTGCGAGTTGGCCTGGAAAGGAAAACGTTGAAAATCGGACTTGTTTTGCTCCTTCGTTCCTCCCTGCCGGGCTGGTTCCGCGGCTGTCGGTCTGGGATCGTAAAGGAGCATTCTTGTCTTGCAGGCTCTGTCCTGGAAAGGTCTCCCATGGCCCTGGTGAAATGTTCTGGAAAGTTTCCACCCAAAAGTGATTTCTGTGCTTGCTCCCCCCTCCCCCCAGCGGGGGAGCAGAGCAGTCAGCACTGAACACACAGCAGAGCGGACCACGCAGGTGGAAAGGCTGAGGCGGGGGGGGGCAGAGAAAGACCCCCAAGTTGTGGGCGAAGCTGGGCGGCCACTTCACCAGTGTCCGTTAGCTGCACAAAGGTCTCGTGGTGACGCGTCCACGCACATAGGGCGCCCTGTCAGGGCCCGAGGCACCGGGAGGGCCTGGGGCAGGTCTGTCGCAGCTGCCCGGGGGCCCTCGGGGCTGGCTCCCGCCATGGTTACCCCCCATCCCCGCCGGTGCGTGTTCCTGCCGGCAGGGCTGAGCCGGGCTCCTGCTGTGGCTTAGGCCTGCGGTGCGGTCACGGCCGGGGGTGCGAGCCGTTTCTCCCTGCGTTGTCCAGTTGTCCACCCGCCGGCCGTGTGGCGTCTTCTTGTGAGAACCCTTGTTCGGTCCGCTCGCCCATTTCCTAATTTGATTCCTTTTTTATTCCGGGTGTGTGTCCTACCAAAGACTCATGTCACCCGCCGCGGGCAGCCTTGAGCAGGAGCCGATGGCAAACGGGAAAACAAGCCCTGACCTCGGGTCACGGGA
>NW_012267328.1:1729747-1732633 GCF_000151885.1 Dipodomys ordii
CCCCCCACCCCCCTCTCCCGGGGAAGCGGCCGCCGAGGGAGGTCTCACGGTGGGGGGAGGGGGGTCGGATTTCCCCAGCTGGAAAGCTGCGAGTCGGCCTGGAAAGGAAAACGTTGAAAATCGGACTTGTTTTGCTCCTTCGTTCCTCCCTGCCGGGCTGGTTCCGTGGCTGTCGGTCTGGGATCGTCAAGGAGCATTCTTGTCTTACAGGCTCTGTCCTGGAAAGGTCTCCCATGGCCCTGGTGAAATGTTCTGGAAAGTTTCCACCCAAAAGTGATTTCTGTGCTTGCTCCCCCCTTTCCCCAGCGGGGGAACAGAGGAGTCAGCACTGAACACACAGCAGAGCGGACCACGCAGGTGGAGAGGCTGAGGCGGGGGGGGGGCAGAGAAAGACCCCCAAGTTGTGGGCGAAGCTGGGCGGCCACTTCACGAGTAGCTGCACAAAGGGCACATAGGGCGCCCTGTCAGGGCCCGAGGCACCGGGAGGGCCTGGGGCAGGTCTGTCGCAGCTGCCTGGGGGCCCTGGGGGCTGGCTCCCGCCATGGTTACCCCCCATCCCCGCCGGTGCGTGTTCCTGCCGGGCTGAGCCCGGCTCCTGCTGTGGCTTAGCGAGCCGTTTCTCCCTGCGTTGTCCACCCGCCGGCCATGTGGCGTCTTCTTGTGAGAACCCTTGTTGGGTCCGCTCGCCCATTTCCTAATTTGATTCCTTTTTTATTCCGGGTGTGTGTCCTACCAAAGACTCGTGTCACCCGCCGCGGGCAGCCTTGAGCAGGAGCCAACGGCAAACGGGAAAACAAGCCCTGACCTCGGGTCACGGGAGCTGAGAGGCTCAGGACCCGGGGGGGGGGGACCCCAGGCTCCGAGGGCAGGTGGCCGGGCAGCCTCTGTGGGGCCCTCGCTGGCCCTGCTGAGACTGCAGGGGTTCCGGGAACCTGAGCCAGTACGCCTGCGCATCTGGGGTATGGGGGGGGGAGCTACGAGGTGAGAACGAGGAAGGGGAAAGGGCAGAGGTCAGGTGACCCCGGCCCCCTCCGTCCTGCGGGCATACATGTGTATGTGCATGTACGTGTGTGTGTGTGTGTGTGTGTGTGTTGGAGGTGGGTTTCGTGCAGTGCACGCACAGGCCTGTAGGAAGAGGGAGGGGAAGGAAAATGAAAGGGGAAGGGAGGGCGATTACTGAGGTCATCAATTTCCACTAAGGCCCGTGACACCCCCACCCCCCGGGCCCCCAAGCACTCTGCAGAATTCTCCCGCTAGTCTGTCAGCTAGAGCAAAACCGCTGGGCCCAGGGTGTTTCTTTCTCTGCGCACAGGTGTTGCCCTGGTCTTCTCCAAGGCCCCACGCTGGAGGCAGGGTCAGATGCTGGCCACGTGGGGCACAGGGATCCCCCCTCCCCGCCCCACCGTGAACCCAGCGGGCGCCCGGCCCACACGCCACGGGCCGTGTCCACGCGTGGCCTCACGGCCTCCCTCCTCCCCGCAGCCTCCTCAACGCCAACAAGATCAACTGCCTGCGGGTGAACACCTTCCAAGATCTGCAGAGTCTCCACCTGCTCTCGCTGTACGACAACAAGCTGCAGACCATCAGCAAGGGGCTGTTTGCGCCGCTGCAGTCCATCCAGACACTGTGAGTACCGGGCCCGCCCGGCAGCCACGGGCCCACAAGCCCGCCCCGCACACGCGGTCCGGGGGTGACGGCTCACAGCAAGGGTCGGGCTGGGGCGCGGACACAGAACTGCTCCCCCGTGCAGAGCACTGAGGCAGGGCTGAGGGCTGGCCCTGTCTAACTCCATCCGTCCAGCCCCGGGGCGGGAGGTGAAAGGAGGGTTCTTTATGTGGGAGAATCTAAGACCCAGATAAGCTAAACATCTTACTCAAGGTTGCACAGCTAGGCAGAAGCCGGGATCTGGGGATGGATACATGCCTGTAGTGCCAGCCAGAGACAAACATAGCAAGAGCTCATCCCAACTAACCAGCTGAGGTTGGCGGTGTGCATCTGTCACCCCAGCTGCAGGAGATGTAGATAGGCAGATCCGGGAGTCAGGCTGATCTCAGGCAAAAAGATGCAACCCTATATCCAAAGAATAACTAAAGCCAAAAAAGACGGGGGGTGTGGATCAAGTGGTAGAGCCCCTGAGCCCAAACCACCCAAGACTCAGAAGGAAAGACAAAGGAGCGCCAGGACTTGAATCGAGGCAGAGGAGATCCCGGGCTCTCACCTCGCACACAGGCCTCAGTGCTCTAGGCAGGCTCCATCTCCACTGACGCCCCCATCTGGACCCCCGGACCCTGCATCCCGCCTCCCCACACCCCTGACAGGGAGCACCTCCCTCTCATCCCACCCCACAGCTACGCACAAGGGAGACCACATCTGTATCCACCTCACATGGTCACCATGGCTCAGCCCCACCCCAGGCCCGCACGGGCCGGGCTCGGCGCTCAGCACTGTGCTGAGTGCTCCTTGGGGAGCGGAGGAAGCTAGGCCAGGGTGCGTGTGTGAGGGTACCGGCCCCTGTTTATGGAGGCCCCGCCATCGGCCGGCGGCTGAGGAGTCTGGGAGCTGAGTGAGGCTGGAGAGAGAAAACCCGTAGGTCTCCCAGGACACGTGGGTGGGGACCGGGCTGGTGTCAGGGCCCAGGCCCCTCCTGATTCACAGCCATGTCTGTGTCCCCCCCTTCCCCCCCGCCTGCCTTGTAGCCACTTAGCGCAGAACCCATTCGTGTGTGACTGCCACGTGCGGTGGCTGGCGGAATACCTGCAGGACAACCCCGTGGAGACCAGCGGTGCGCGCTGCGCCAGCCCCCGCCGTCTGGCCAACAAGCGCATCAGCCAGGTCAAGAGCAAGAAGTTCCGCTGCTCAGGTACCGGGCTGGGGGGGAGGGCTGGG
>NW_012267328.1:1733604-1733977 GCF_000151885.1 Dipodomys ordii
CCCGCCCGCCCTCTGTGTGCAAGATCCTACCCGCTTTTTCTATCCACCTGGAAGCATTTGCAAATCAAAAAGAAAAACCTGGGTGCCAGGGTGGCCGGGAGGCAGGCAGAGGGCCCAGTCTCAGACTCATCTTGTCCAAAACAGCACGTTGGTTTTTAAATAATGCTCCGCAGAGCTGGTGGCCTGAGAGAGCATCCTCCTATCTTTAGTGGGTGCCTGGGTGGGGGGAGCCACCAGGTTGCTCCAGAGGCCTTGGGAAACACAGGATCCCGGGCTGGGCCCGGCCTAGGCCTGGGGGACACAGAGGGCATGGATGAGCTCAAAGCTCTGGGGGCAGGAAGAGGGGCCCCTCCCCGGGGTGGGCAGATCATAG
>NW_012267328.1:1734552-1755119 GCF_000151885.1 Dipodomys ordii
AAGCCTGGGGACCGCGGGTGTGTGAAAACGGCCCCCAAGACCGCCGAACTCAGTCTCCCTTTTGTGCCCCCCGTGCGGCCCAGGGAAGGAGATCAAGGGGTCCAAAGGGTCTCAGAACAGGATGCCCCGGCCTGGGCTCATGGTCAGCCACCCCGCCTCCCCCTCCTTCCTCCTCTGAGCCTGACAGACGCGCCGGCCACGGCCCCGGGACCACAGCCCCGGGACCGGCCCAGACACTCGGACCAGAGCCTGTGGGCTGCACGCACTGTTGCTCTTGCTCGATCTCGCTCTGTCTGTCTCTCTCTCTTTCTTGTGTAAGATGTGTTTTCTCTTTAATTCTACGACCCCTCCTCTATTTAACCTCACCTGGTCTGGACAGGAGGTTTCCAGGGAGCCTGAAGTACGGACGGACCCCCATATCTAAGCAGTGAGATGTCAGGGTGTAGGGCAGGGACGCTTTTTCCTAATGAAGACTACAAGGGCGCCGGTGCCAATGGCTCACGCCTGTCATCCTAGCTACTCAGGAGGCTGAGAGCTGAGGATCGAGGTTCAAAGCCAGCCCTGGGCAGGAAAGTCCGTGAGACTCTTATCTCCAATGAACCACTCAGAAAACCAGAAGTGGCGCTGTGGCTCAAGTGGTAGAGCGCTCGCCTTGAGCTGAAGAGCTGAGGGACAGCGCCCAGGCCCAGAGTTCAAGACCCATGACTGACAACAACAAAAAAGAGTACGAGGGAATGGTGGGTGTGTCTTTATGGTAGGTAGGGGATGGAGGAGAGGATGTGGGGTCCGGGGGCTGTCCAGGCTCTCGTCATGCAGAAGACCCCGTACTGGGATCCCTGTCCGATCAGTTGGAACAGAGTGCTAGGCTCCGTGCGGGCGGGGTGGAACACACACGCGCACACACGCATGCACGCATGCACGCACACCTCTGCCTGTCCTTTCACCCCTGGGGGAATCCTGGTACCCAGGTGCCCCTCCTCGCTCCTGAGTCTTCCCCCTGAGGCCCCCGGGCGGCGTGGGTCCTGCGGAAGTCCCCTCCGGACTCCCGGGGCTGCTCCCGCCCGGCGGGTGCTTCCCCTGCTCCGGCTTCGCTCCTGCGCCCGCCTCCTCTGGCCGCTCCTGTCCTCTCTCTGACGCTGCTTCTCGCCTCGACCTGGTCCGTGGCCGCGGGGCCTTCCCTTGTGCTTGATCTAACCATGTGGCAGCTCTGCAAACGAAACATGGTTCTGTCAAGCACCGAGGAAAGCCTGGCGTTCTCCAGCTCGGCCGCCGCCGTCGCCGCCAGCACCGGACGCTTCTCCACTCGGACGCCGCAGCCCGCCTGCCAGGGGGGCCGGGAGGGGCTTCCCGGGGTCCCCCCGGAGGGCCAGAGGCAGGCCGGGGTACCCACCCAGTCCGGTCCGATGCCAGCCCAGCTGTCCATGCAGGGGGATGAGGGATGGAGAGCACCCCTTGTTGTGCTGTAACCGGAGCACAGTGCGGCTCACTAGGGAGCTGGAGTCTGCATCCCACCCACAGGAGACCCCTCCTAGAACCCAGAGCTCCCAGCGAGCTGTGTGGCTCTCCCCGACCCCCCAGATCACCTGCAGAGCCCCGGCCGTTGGTGTCCCCGGAGCTCTCCAGACTTTTTATTTATAATGTACCGAGAGCTTGCTGTCAGCCTCACGCTGGACTGTGTAGTGCGATCGCTGCGTTTACTTTCCATCCTATCTTAACACTTGGCGTCTGTCCCAGAGAGCGTAGCCTTCCTCAGCGCTGCCCCCCGCCCACCGCGCCAGGGGCCAGGCCTGGGGAGCCGACCCCTCGCGTGGGTCCCGGCCGGGCGGCTGGACTCCGGGATAGATCTGCACCCAGACCACAGGGGGACCGCTGGCGAGGACAAACCCAAAACAGCTGCGGGGACGGGTCCCCGGCTGGCCGGCCGGCCCGTGAGTGGGGACGCTGTCCGTGTGCCCGGCTGGCTGCGGCCTCCACCTTCCACGCACCACTAACCACCTTTCCTGCTCACCACTTTCCGTTCACGCTGCTGGGCCACGGCGGAACTTGGTCTTCCGTTCCTCTTTTGCTTCTCTGTCATCCGCCCAATCTCAGGGGCATTGGTGGGGGGGGAGGAGAGTGTTCTGAGCCCACGAACCAGCTGCTCAGCTGGCCATGCATTTAGTGACTTCTTCCTTGCAACAAGCCACTGCCGGAGAGTGGCACAGGGCACAGCATCCTGGGGCCGTGGCCTCCTCCCCCCGGGGCCCGGGGTTGGTTTATCTCCACCTTCCTGAGTTACTTCTGGGAGGCATAGGCGGCCACGGGGCCGAGATTCCTCACACGGCCGTACTGCTGTGGATTTCCACCTGTGACACACCGCACTCTGTCTATTAAAGCTGTCAGTGATCACACACCAGGTGTCAGTGTTCTGAACCTGTGGGGGGAGGCAGGGGACCCAGGGGGGACACCAGTTGGCGTGGTCTCTCCGCACGAGCCTGGCTGGACGTTGGAGGTCTGTCCTCCTGACATCTTGCAAAAAGCACCGCTGCTCCTGGCTGCTTCCGGCCTCATCAGGGCTTCTGGTGGCGACAGATACACAGTGAGATTGAAATTCACTCTTCAAGCTCATCCAAAGTTGAAAGTCCTGTGGGGTAGTGCTGAACAGGACACACGGCCCTGCAGGAGCCCGCTAGGTTCAGTGTGATAGAAGCGGCACTGAGGGCCGGCTCCAGCCACAGAAGGGACTTGTCGGGATTACGTGCAGATACTGGAACACAGTTCTGTCCTCTCCCTCCCAAGCCCCTGGGTACCGCCAAGTAGAGCTCAGGCAAAACGGCAGGAGGAAGCCCAGGGAAGAACACACGGGTTCATCCGGTCTGATCGCGGGATGGTTTCTTTAAGCTGGGTCAGCCGCTCCGTGGCCGAGGCTGGCCGGTTATCACGACGGTAGAATCTAACAGTTACAACCCGACGTGTGCGCTGTCCGCCCGTCCCAGAGTCCTCCCGCTCACCACGCACGGCCTCACCCCCCTTCCATGGAAAGTGTCCACAGCCGGCCTAGTGTGCCGAGGCCGCCGCCTCCTCTGTCCTCTGCCTGTGGTCAGCGGCCAGGATGCCGCCACGCCACAAGGATCTTGTGATAGACCTGTTCCCACAGAAGAACCCGCACGCACACGCCGTGGGCACCCTGTAGCTCCAGCCAGGGGCCCAGCAGGGTTTGCAAAGCGAGGTTCCCCGGGGTGGGGAGGGGGCCTCACAGGGGTGTGTCCAGGTCAGAGTTGCTCCACGGCCTGGGGGTGACCAGCCCTGGGAGTGGATTTGTACCACACGCTGGGCCTCCAGGGCTGAGATCCACGTGCTGGTTGTGTCTTCCTGAGCTTGAGGAGATGGAGCAGGGCGGGACAAGAGGAAGCAGCCCGCTGGGGTTCCCTGGTCCCGGCAAGGAGGGTCCACCATCATCGGGCAGCCGCGAGGCTCACTCCTGACCAGGATGGTCCCAGGAGGGGAGATGACACTGGGGTCCACAAACCTCAGGACAGGGTCCTAGCCCTGTTGGGTCAGGGATCAGAACGCCCCCACAGATCTGCACGTGTGCCTGGCATGGAGCCGGTGGGTGAATGAGGGGAGGGCGGCAGGCCGGGCCCCATGGGTGTCTGTCTGGGGAGCCGCCGTGTCCCATGGGCTCATGAGTATCCGCCGGGGGTCCCCAGAGACATCCGACGGTCAGCCAGCCCTGTGTCTGTTCCTGGGAGACCCTGGGAGAAATGCGATGTTGGGGGACGGGGAGAAATAATAATAAGATGTGTAACTGTAACCCCTCTGTGCATCACCTTTGTAATAAAAATAAATACATTAAAAAATAAGTCCAGCTCCCCTTCCCAGCTCAGGGCTCACTGTCCCGAGACACAGCCTGAGCCAGACTCTCACAAACCCTTTGCTCTTCTTCACAGACTTCCAAATTTAACGTGTCACCATTATTTCCTATCTGCCTTTTTTTTAAAACAATAAAAATAAGCCGGGCACCAGTGGCTCACGCTTGTTATTCTAGCCACTCAGGAGGCTAAGATCTGAGGATTGCAGTTCAAAGCCATCCTGGGTGGGAAAGTCCCTGAGACTCCTATCTCCAATAAACCACCAGAAAACCGGAAGTGGCGCTGTGGCTAACGCAGTAGAGCGCTCGCCTTGAGCTGAAGAGCTGAGAGACAGCGCCCAGGCCCAGAGTTCAAGCCCCATGACAGACAAAAAAAATTAAAATGAGAAGGGCTACCAGCCGCCTGGCGCCAATGTTGTGGGTTCTAATTCTCCCAGGGCCCAGCCCTGAGCAAGCCAAGGCCGCTTGTCAGCGGTCACTTGGGAGCACAGGCCAGGGCTCTTTTGGGGTGTCTGTGGCCCGTCCAGTGTCGGTGCCCGCCCCTGGAGTACCCCCGGAAGCCCTGTCGGAGCCTCTTCCCTCGGGAGGACCCCGAGGTTCAGAGGCCGAGTGCGGCCCTGGCTTCCGGCCCGGGCACCACACTGCGCTCTGATTAGCACACGCGTCTGCAGACGCATGCACGGCACGCGGCGTGGCCCCCGCACGCACACTTACACCTGTGGCTCCTCCGAGCCCGGCACGGAGGGCTGGCCTCAGCTCCTCCCAAAGACCCGTGACTGCACCTGGCCCCCCGAGCTCACACGTGACAGGTGGCCAGGCCTACGGGTCAGCCAGGTGGCCCACCACCCTCGGCGAAAGGCCCCGGGGCTGGGCCTCGCCTGTCCCCCGCCACAGCCTGGGCCCGGGCCACCTCCCGCTGACACCCATTCCCCCTTCGGTCCCCCAGGCTCTGAGGATTACCGCAGCCGGCTCAGCGGCCAATGCTTCATGGATCTGGTGTGCCCCGAGAAGTGTCGCTGCGAGGGTACGGTGGTGGACTGTGCCAGCCAGAAGCTGTCCCGGGTCCCCGCTCACCTCCCTGAATACGTCACCGACCTGTGAGTCCAGCCCCCCCCCCCCCCCCCCCCCACCGGCCACAGCTAAGTCACCCCACCCCTGCCTCTGCCCCCCCAGGCGGCTCAACGACAACGAGATCTCTGTTCTAGAAGCCACCGGCGTCTTCAAGAAGCTGCCCAACCTCCGGAAGATGTAAGTCAAGTGCCGGGGCGCGGCTGCCGCCTCCCCCTCCTGCCCCGGTTTTCCCCACACCATTCCTGTGCCGGGGAGCACGGACCTCCGGGCGGACGTCTGTTCCTGGGGAGGCCTCGTGTCTGTGCATCGGGGCTCCCCGAGAGCCGCGCCCCTCTGGAAGGGGACCCCCTGGGTTTTCTCCAGTCTTCTCTGCTCACCGGTCCCTGCTGGCGGGATCTGAGAGACAGACAGACAGACAGACAGACAGAACGTGCCCAGGTCTGATCCACCAAGGCCAGGGACACTGGAAACACAATGACGCCCAGTCCCCTCCGGCCCCATGGGGTCTGTGCCCGGCTGCAGGGTCCCCAGCCGCCAGTGCCCAGAGCTGACCGTCGGGGGCCGGCGTCTGAGCCCCCACCATGAAGCCTTTGGGCTGGGGTGTCTGCGGGGCTGAGGGGGGTCCCCCTTTCCATCCGTCTCCCTCTCTCCCTCTCGCAGAAACCTGAGCAACAACAAGATCCGGGAGGTGCGAGAGGGCGCCTTCGAGGGAGCGGCGGCCGTGCAGGAGCTGGTGCTGACCGGGAACCAGCTGCAGGCCGTGCACGGGCGGGCCTTCCGTGGGCTCAGCGGCCTCAAGACCCTGTGAGCGCCCGGCCAGCCCCCGGGGGACTGGGAGGGGGGGATCCAAGCCACACGGTGCGCATGTGTGCGTGCGTAGGCGTATGAACGTGTGCATACACGTATGCGCGGGCAGGCACGCCACACCAATGCTCACGTATGAAAACGCAGACACACACAAGTAGATGCACCCACAAAGGGACATGTATTCCAGCACGCATGTGTAGATACCACACAGATACACGCACACACGTGCGCACACCCGTGCACACCTGCACACTGCATCCCTGCAGCACGGTGAGGGAGACACGCACACGAGTTTACCCCACACACAGACACGGGTTTATAGAAGTGACCTGCGTGCAGACACCTGTGCACACCTGCGTGCACGTGTTCATAGGAAAATCTGATTTTCACGCACACGAATGCACGCCTGTGCAGGCCTTGGGACCACGCACGCTCCCCGGGGTGCTGCAGGACGGGAGCCCTGCCCCCCTCCCCCCTGCCCTCCTCCCCCTGCCCCCCTCCCCCTGCCCCCCTCACCGCCCCTCCCCTCTCCAGGATGCTGAGGAGCAACCTGATCAGCTGCGTGGGCAACGACACGTTTGCCGGCCTGAGCTCCGTGCGGCTGCTCTCGCTCTACGACAACCGCATTGCCACCATCGCCCCAGGAGCCTTCACCACGCTGGTCTCCCTGTCCACCATGTGAGTCCTGGCCGGCCCCGCCCCGGGCTCCACCCTCAGCGAGCCCCTCCCACCCAGGCCGCCCTCCCGTCCATCATCCTGGAAGGGTGTCCCCCTCCCTTGGCAGGACCGAGCACGGGGCGGGGGGGGGGTGCATTCTGGAGGGCCAGCTCGTGGCAGAAAGCAGCCGGCACGCCTCCTTCAGTGCCGGAAGAGTCTGTGCAAAGGCCCTGTGGTGTGGTGGCTGGAGCAGACTGTGGGGGACCAGGCCAATGGGGAACTGAGTGCACGTGCCGTTCCCTTGTCTTGGCGCCCTCAGAAACCTGCTGTCCAACCCCTTCAACTGCAACTGCCACCTGGCCTGGCTGGGCCGCTGGCTGAGGCAGCGGCGCGTGGTCAGCGGGAACCCACGGTGCCAGAGGCCCTCCTTCCTCAGGGAGATCCCCATCCAGGATGTGGCCTCCCAGGACTTCACCTGCGAAGGTGAGCAGGGGGCGGGGCGGGGCGGGCGCCCAGGGAGGGATGGGACAGGCCCAGCCCCCGCCCAGGCTCCACCCGGCTCCTGGACTCCCGTCACTCATCTCCGTGGGGCGGACATGGCCCTCCTCGAGCTCAGATCCCGGTGAGCTCCGGGAGGACACTTGCGTGTCCCCCACGGGCCGCGCTGGGGACCCCAGTGCTGAGCATCCTGGGAGCCCTGGGCCCTGTCTTTCTTTCATATAGCATGTTCTCATTAAAACACGGCACCAGCGGCTCACGCCTGTTCCCCTCGCTACTCGCGAGCCTGAGATCTGAGGATGGGGGTTCAGAGCCAGCCTCAGGCGGGAAAGTCTGTGAGACTCTGATCTCCACCAAGCAGCCGGAAGTGGCGCTGTGGCTCCAGTGGTGGAGCACTAACTAGCCTTGAGCACAAAAGCTCAGCGACAGCGCCCAGGCCTTGAGCTCTCGGGACCAGCACTGACAGAGGGAGGGAGAATGGGCGGGGCGGGGAGGAACGTCCACCCCTGTGGGGGGGACATGCACACGGGAAGACCCGGGGCCGGGGCTCTGTTCCCAGAGCCCGGGTGTGTTTCAGCCAGCAGCACAGTTAGGGAAACAGGACGGGAACACTGGTGAGACCTCCTTCCCCTCCCTCCCTCTGCTTCCTGGAGGCTCTGCCCGCAGCCTCCAAACACCAGGAAAGGCAGACAAGTCCTGCCACGGAGGACACCGGCCCCTCCCTTCACCCTGGCTCTGGTTCATTGCCGGGGTGGGGCAGCGCACGCTGACCATCCCGCCTTGCCTGACTCTCCCCTGCTGGGCTCTTCACCCTCCGTGCTCACCCTCCCTGGTCTCTACAGGCAACGAGGAGAGCAGCTGCCAGCCGAGCCCGCGCTGCCCAGAGCCGTGCACGTGCGTGGACACCGTGGTTCGGTGCAGCCACAAGGGGCTACGGGGCCTCCCCGCCGGCATGCCCAGGGACGTGACGGAGCTGTGAGTGCCAGCCTCGGGCATCCGCCTGGGTGCCGTCCCCGGGAACTCTGTGCCACACCCAGCCGCGGGAGCAGAGGAGAAGGTGGTAGAGAAGGAGCCCGGGCAGGGGTGGAGACAGGGAGACGGGGGCTGCTCTCCAGCCCCGGTGGTGGGAGCGCCTTCCACTGGAGAGCCAGGCCAGGCCCCGTGCGGCGGCTCACGCCTGTAATCCTAGCCACTCGGGAGGCCGAGCTCTGAGGAAGCCAATGCTCTGCAGAGCCGCCCAGCCCGGCAGGGCAGTCCCCCGCGGAGCGGCTTCTCCCCACGCACATCCTCACTCTGCTCCTGCGCCCCAGGTACCTGGAAGGAAACCACTTGACCACGGTGCCCAGGGAGCTGGCCACTCTCCGCCACCTGACACTCATGTGAGCAGCCTGCGGGGGGGGGGGGGCTGTGCTGCTCCTGTGAGTGCTGCAGGCACTGTGTGTGTGTGTGTGTGTGTGTGTGTGTGTGTGTGTGTGTGTGTGCGCGCCCACTTAACTACCCACTTACTCGTGTAAGTGCATGGGAGAATGAACCAGAGCTGCAATGGAAGACGAGCATTAGGATGCGTGCACACTGGGCCAGTAGCTAAAGAGGTGGGAGGGTGCATGGTGGGTAAATAGGACAGTGACTGGGTGTGTTGGTGGGCGAGGGAATGGAGGAGTAGGTGGGTGGGTGGATGGATGGATGGGCAAATGAGTGGGTAAACAGAGATAAGTGAATTCGTGATTGGATGAGTGGATGAGGAGGTGGATATGTGGCTGAGTGGATGAGTGGATGAGTGATTGGTAATGTGTAGATGGATGAGTGGATGCATGAATGGATGGACAGGTGGATAAATGGATGGATGGATGGACAAATTGATGGATGGATGGATGGATGGATGGATGGACAGGTAGATGGACAAATTGATGGATGGACAAATGGATGGATGGACAAATGGATGGATGGGTGGACAGGTAGATGGATGGATAGATGGATGGACTGATAGATGGGTGGATGGATGGATGGATGAATGGATAGATGGGTGGATGGATGGATGGATGGAAGGATAGATGGACAAATTGATGGATAGATAGATGGTGGATGGATGGATGGATGGTGGGCCAGATGGTTGGATGGATGAACAGATGGACATATGTGTGGACATGTACATGGACAGACGGATATATGGGTGCATGCATGCATAGATGGATGGATGGTCAGATAGATAGATGGATGGACAGATGGATAGATGGGCAAATGGATGGATGGATGGACAGATGGACATGTGGATAGACAGACAGATGGACATATGGATGCATGCATGGATGGATGGTCTGATAGACAGATAGATGGATAGATGGATTGGTGGTAGCTGCATAGATGGATGGATGCATAGATGGATGGATTGATGGACATGTGGATAGATAGGTGAATGGATGAGTAGATGGGTAGATGGATTAATGATAGGATAGACAGATGGATGCATAGACTGATGGATGGTCAGCTAGATGATGGATAGATGGTGGTTGGGTGGAAAGACAAGCGGACAGACAAATGGACGGATGGATGGGATGCAAATGTGACACGGGGAAATCTTCCTTCGAACACAGCCAACGGTAAGCCATGGCCCTGTGTTTTGCTCCTCCTAGCGACCTGAGCAACAACAGCATCAGCGTGCTGACCAACTACACCTTCAGCAACATGACCCACCTGTCCACCCTGTGAGTAGAGGCCGGCGGCCCGCCGACCGTGCCCCCAGTGGCTCTGCTCCTTGCTCTGCCAGGGCGAGGGGTGGGCCTGGGTCACCGGCAGGAAAGTGGGCAGAGGAGGGGGCAGAGGCTGGCCTCGTTCATGCAGACACCCAGCCTCCTGCGCCCCGCAGGCCTCTGCCTCCAGCAAGGTGTCTGGCTCAGATGCACTGACTCTCGAGGCTTTGTGTGTGCTTGGCCCAGCGGGAGGCCGGCCCCGGACCCTGGGGGAGGCAGAGGCCTGGAGCCAACGCGCTTTCTGGCGTTGACTCTCTCTGTCAGGGTCCTGTGTGGGTGCGTTTAGACAAGGAAGGGGAGGACTGTGTACCTGGGAGTGGCCGGCTGTACCCCGGGGCTCATCCACACCTGGGCATAGCTTGGGGCACGGCCCAGACACCTTGCGCCTCCTTCCGCAGCATCCTGAGCTACAACCGGCTGAGGTGCGTCCCCGTCCACGCCTTCCACGGGCTGCGCTCCCTCCGAGTGCTGTGAGTCCCCGGGGCCCGGGTTGGGTTTTTGATGGCTAGGGGCAGCGGGGAGGGGGGGTTACAGGGAGGGTCAACCTGAGGGCCCGCGTCCCGCACCCCCCCAGGCCCATCCGGCCACCGCCATGGGGGAGCCCTCCCCCCAGCAAACCGCACGGCCCCTGGGGCCCTGCGTGGGCCAGAGTGGGACAGGACCCAGGGCCTGGCCCGCCACGTCGGTCCTCCAGGAAGCCCTCCGTGCGGAGGGCCACGCAGAGGGCTATGCCCAGCCTCCCTCTGGCTTTGGGTATGGTGCGGGCCTCCGCTCCTCGCGGCGTCAGACCATTCCAGCCCCTTGCCCGGCCCTGCCCGGCCCTCATCAGCCCTCACCACCCCCACCCACCCCCACCCACCCCCCACCCCATCCCCCGTCTACCAACTGTTATGATTAAGTCGACTGCTGGAAAGCGGATCTCTGTATACCCGTTCACAATTAGGGGAGCTCTGGTTGGGACAGCTCAGTGGGCGTCAGAATGGGAGGAGCAAAAAGAAATAGCGTTTGTCCGCCCGCTGCCTCTCAGGGGGATAAGGGGGTGCCCGGCACCACCCCCACTTCCCCAGCCCTCCGCATACGCCATCAGACGGAAAGCTCATCTCTGTGCGATATGCTTGGCTCCTTGAATGAAGTGTCAGCAGGCTAGCCGGGCGCCAGAGACTCGCGCCTCTCACCCTAGCTACTCAGGAAGCTGAGATCGGAGGGTGGTGGTTCAAAGCCGGCTCGGAGAGGCCACCAAAAAGCCATGGCTCGCATGGTACCACGGCAGCCTTAGGTGAAAAAAAAAAAAAAACAGCAATGTGGGAAGGGTTTTACCACCTAGCCATGCCTGGAAGAAAGAAACATCATTATTATTCCATGTAAACATTTACGCTATGAGAAAGACTGTGGCAGGACAGTGGAAGGAAACTGCGGACGGCTGAAACACAGCCATGTCTGTGATAAGGAAGCCGAGGTTAAGAGGAGAGAAGATAATAATGAGGCAGCAGAGACAGTTTCGGGAGAACCCCCCGAGGGGCCTTTTGAAATCCGCAGCTTCATTGTCTGCAAGTGGATTTGAGCACCCGTGCACGTACCCCCCAAATCTTTCTTTCTTTTCCCTGCCATTCCTGGGGCTTGAACTCAGGGCCTGGGCGCTCTCCCTGAGCTGCTTTTTGCTCAAGGCGAGCGCTCTACCACTGGAGCCACGGTGCCACTTCCGGCTTTTTCTGTGCATGTGGTGCTGAGGATTCGCACGCAGGGCTTCATGCGTGCTAGGCCAGCGCTCTGCCACTGAGTTGTTAGTTTTCAATGCTTCTCACCGCTGGGTTCACCTGATCCCACGGCCTTCTGTGGCAAATCGTGCTTTATTCTCCCCACGGTATAGCAGGAAAGTGAGGCTCTGAGCAGGGTCAGCACAGGGTTACAGAGCCGGCAGGCTGGCCGGGTCCAGCTCAGGCTGCAGGTGACCACCTCCCGTCCATCTCCTCTGAAGCCCCACAACCCACAGGTGGATACAACCTTTCCAAAATGGAGACTTGGCACCTGCCACCACGAACAGGGGCTGGGTTCTGACTCCATCCAGGGCTCTGGGGTGTGAAGCCGAACCCCCTTCCTCCCCCAACCCTCTGCTTTCATGCAGAGGAACCTCTGGGCACCTGCACTGGGCTGGGGGCGGGGGGTGGAGGGGAGAATCAGCCGGAGCTGCCAGCAGGGGGCTCTGGGAAGCACCGAAGGGGCTGAGCCAGGCCCAGACTGCGGCCCCCTGACCTGTGCCTCCTGCCCCAGAACCCTTCACGGCAACGACATCTCCAGCGTCCCCGAAGGCTCCTTCAACGACCTGACGTCTCTGTCACACCTGTGAGTAGCCCCCGCCCCCCCTGTGCACACCGGTACCCAAGGGCAAAGATGCTCACATCCTTTATGCAAAACAGCCTGATTTGCATGCGCCCCACCCATCTTCAACCATATAAATGCTGCGGAGATGGTTTCTTTACGGCCTGGCTTAGGGAAGAAAGCCAGTCTCTACCTGAGGGGCCTGGCCATGACTCTTTCTCTTACTTTTGGCCCTCAGTTGGTTGCTTCTGCCCAGGTAGAGCCTGCAGAGCAGAAAGATTTTCTACTGCTAGATTTTTGACAGATCTTGAGTTTGTAACACACACACACACTCACTTACTTCAGTTCATGTATCCTCTCTCTCTCTCTCTCTCTATATATATATATATATGTTTATATGCATATACATATACTTGATAACATGTTATCATTCTAACAAGTATTATGTACAGTGATATTTGTAACTATAGGAAACGTGACAAAAGAATAGAATTTTTAGCTGGGTGCCAGTGGCTCACACCTGTCATCCTAGCTTCTCAGGAAGCTGAGATCTGAGGATCACGGTTCAAAGCCAGCCCGGGCCAGAAAGTCCGTGAAACTCTGATCTCCAATAAACTACTCAGAAAAAAACAGAAGTGGAGCTGTGGCTCAAGTGGTAGAGCGCTCGCCTTGAGCACAAAGAGGCTCAGAGACAGCAGCGCCCAGGCCCTGAGTTCAAGCCCCAAGATCAGAAAAAAAAAAAGTATCATTTAAAAAAAATTCTAGAATGTTCTTCCTAATACCACTAGGACCGCACCTAAGAGCTCCCTCCACGTCTCCCACCCACCCACCCACCCCTGCCCTGGGTCTCCAGGTCGAGTGACTTGAGGCTGCTCCCTGGGTTCAGACCGCAGAGCAAAGCCTGAGAGGTGGCGGACTCGGTGGGGTTGGGAATTCGGCTTCTCCTACGGGCGCCAGGTGGGACACGACCCCATCCAGCCCCAGCATGCAGATTCTGCCCGTGGGCGGGCCTCACACCCCCTTCTACCTCCTAGGGCGCTGGGAACAAACCCTCTGCACTGTGACTGCAGCCTGGCCTGGCTCTCGGAGTGGGTGAAGGCCGGATACAAAGAGCCCGGCATCGCCCGCTGCAGCAGCCCCGAGTCCATGGCCGACCGACTCCTGCTCACCACGCCCACCCACCGCTTCCAGTGCAGGGGTAAGTGCTGCCGCTTCCCCCCTGGGGGGGTGGGGGTCGAGGGGCCTGCTCTGCCCCCCTGAGTCACGCAAGCCCTCCTGCACTGTGCACGCGCTACCACACGCTCTGCGTCTAAACCTCCAGGGTCCCAGATCCCTCAGCATCCAGGGGAGACTGGATCCCAGGGGTACCAAAGCCCCCCTTACCGGGTGTCAGATTTCCTCAAAAACGGCTATGATAAGACCGACTAGGATGCAAACGTGAGATAACATGTTGCTGTTCTATGCTGTTTGGGGCGCAATGAGCAAAAGTCGAGGGCCCTGCGTTTGGCTGGGACTCTGTGACTGCTTCCTGTGGTGGGTTGAACCTGCACCCATGAGCCCCCTCCCCATCCTGGGACAGACTGAGGTCTGACCTCAGGGCCTCACACGCACCCGGCAGGCAGGCAGGCAGGCAGGCGCCCCAGACTCCAGCCTCTCAGCCAGCCCTGGTTATTCCACGGTGGTTCTGTCCTCTGCATCCCCAGTGCCCGGGGTGACAGACGCATCGCGGGTGTGGCCTTGGTGGTCCTCCCGATGCTGGCTCTAGAGCAGCTGGGGGTCGCGGCGTGAGCCACCGTGCCGGATCACGAACTTACACTCCCAGCGCCCATCTTCTCCCCGTGGCGGTACCATGTCAGCATGCTCCTCATCTTTATGCACAGACTTCCTGTCCTCTGAGTGCCTTGTTTTCTTTATTGGTGCACATTAGTTATACGGGGGAGGATTCGGTTGTGACATTTCCACGCACGTACGCAGCCAAGTCCCTTTTGCCTTCCTAAAACAACTTCAGCTAGTTTCGCTGCTCTATTTTTTTTCTTTTTTTGGCCAGTCACGGGGCTTGAACTCAGGGCCCGGGCTGTCCCTGAGCTGCTTTTTGCTCAAGGCTAGCGCTCTACCCCTTGAGCCACGGCGCCACTTCCGGTTTTTTCTGTGTATGTGGTGCTGAGGAGTCGCACCCAGGGCTTCATGCGTGCTAGGCGAGCGCTCCACCACGGAGCCACCTTCCCAGCCCCTCTTGTTGCTTTGGTTTTTGTCGCTTTGTGTTTGGACTGTTCGAGCTAGGACCCGTTAAAGTCCTGCGATGCAGTTTGCCTGGACACGGGGGGCCCTGGTTGGTCACAGCTGTCTGCAGCACAGACACCCCGCCCCATGGCAAAGCTCCGTGATGGGGAGGGGAGGGGGGCCTCCCCTCCACCCTCCTGCTGAAGGAAGCCAGCAGGAGACCCTTGACTACATCCTGGGGGGAAGGGAGACCCCCAAACACCATCCCAGCATGGCCCCTGGGCAGCTTCCTGATCTGGGGAGCGGCACTGCCGGAAGGACTTCCTTGTGCCTCTGGCCTTAGCCCAGGCCCATGTAAGATCCCCGTAGAGCCCCGGCCCAGCTTCCCGAAGATACACCCAGGGTTCCTCATTATGGTGCATTGTTCACAGATTAGCACCCAAATTGGATCAGGCTAATTCCTGTAACTGATGTCACTGCGGAGAGCTTCTGGGTAGCGTCCCGCTGTGACTCCTGCTGGCTGGACGCTGGACGGGGGCTGGCTGACTGGGACTCCAGCCAGACAGAGAGAGCCAGCCGCGCTGGGGCCCAGGCGTGGGGAGTGGCAGCAAGGGGAGGGAGGGAGGGCGGGCGGTGGGCAGTACCCCCCTCCCCGCGGGCCTGCCCCTGACACCCTGCTCCGCCGCCCAGGGCCAGCGGACGTCAGCATCGCCGCCAAGTGCAACGCCTGCCTCTCGGGCCCGTGCAAGAGCAACGGCACGTGCCGCCCGGACCCCGTGGAGCATTTCCGCTGCGCCTGCCCCCCCAGCCACAAGGTGCGGCGCGGCGTCTTCTCGGTCTCGGCCTCAGGGCGGGGAGGCTGGGCCAACGATGGCCGTGCCCAGGGCAGCCTGGGCAACTCCGTGTCCCAGTTCGTTTACTCTCCTCCATGCAGTCAGAGGGCACCCCATGTCCCCCCACCCCCCCGCGTCCCCCACGGAGTCCCAGCAAGGATGCCCTGGGGCCTGGGAGGAAACGCTACCTTTGTGTTTTCTCCGTGGGACTGGGGGAAATGACACCCCCAGAGCCAGAACGTTGAGGTGCCCCTGGGTGAAGGCACCCCTCCCCCGACCCCTGCCTTGACCCCCTCGCCCCCAAGTCCTGTCTGGAAGAGTTGCTTGCAGCATGAGAGGCTCTGAGGAGGGCAGGGTCTGCAGGCCTGCCCCCCCTTCCCCACCAGCTCACCACCTCGGCCAGCAAGGGCATGAGACCAGTCCACCTGGGGCGTGGACACAGGGCCAGGCACTGTCCCTGAGCTGTTGTGCATGGGTGGTGGTGGTGCTAGACAGACAGACAGACAGGCAGATGGACGAAGTCAGGTGGGCCTTTTCTGTGTGGTGTGAGGCCAGCACCAGTGTTTCGGAACATTCTGGATTTTGGGTTTGGGCATTAGGGGTTCTTGTTACTCCCTGAGGCCCGTGGGGCTGGGGGCTGGGGAGGGGGTGCACAGAGGCCAGGCCTGTCCCTCGGCCCAGCCTGCCTGCCTAGTGCCAGCTGCTTCCCAGCCCCAGCGACCCCATGGGCAGATGGAGAGGAGATGCATCCAGGACAGAAGAGGGCGTGGTGACGCTGGCGTCACAGCCCCTGGGCTCCACCCCCTCGCCTTCTCCCTGGAGGAGGCTGGGAGCTCCCAGGGCCTCGTGGGTCCCTCCCCAGACCCCTGTCCCTCTCGCATCCCCCAGGGCAAGGACTGCGCCGTGCCCGTCAACCCCTGTGCCCAGGACCCCTGCCAGCACGGCGGCACCTGCCACCTCAGCGAGGTCCACCAGGAAGGGTTCAGGTAGGCGCTCGGGCCGCCACTCACCCGGGCTGTTACCCCACCCCGCCCCATACCGTGCAGAGGAGGAAACAGAGGCAGCAAGGGGGAAAACGTCCTTTGCCCAGAGTCACCCAGCCAGTGGGATGGCCGGGACCGGCCTCCAGAAGCCAGCGGCACAGACCGCTGCACAGACATGAATCATTCCAGAAGCCACCTCCAGCTGGGGGGGGGGGGGCTTCCAGAATGAGGTGACAGGAGGCTAGAGTGGGAAGACCCAGGGAACCGTTTCTTGGTGTGTCCCCGAGAAACACCCGACTAACCGACTGCCCCGACCTCTCTCTCCTCCCTTCCAACCCGCCTCTCCGGGCGCCTGGCTCCCCGCCCTCCCCACAGCTGCTCCTGTCCCCTGGGTTTTGAGGGGCATCGGTGCGAGGCCAACCCGGACGACTGTGAGGACAATGACTGCGAGAACAACGCCACCTGCGTGGACGGCATCAACAACTACGCGTGCGTGTGCCCGCCCAACTACACGGGTCAGTACGCCCGCCTCCCCGCCCGCCCACCCCCCGGCACGGCCCGCACACGCCAGACAGCCCCGGTCCCCAGCCATCCTGTGCCCTGAAGGACAGGAGGATCCCACGGCTGCGGTCTCAAGACCAAAACGCCCATGTCCACACCCACCTGTCCCCCTGGCCTAGGCATCCCCCACTATCCACCCCCTCGTCCCCCGACACCTGACTTCTCTTCCCCGTGCCCGCCAGGCGAGCTGTGTGACGAGGTGATCGACCACTGCATGCCTGGGATGAACCCGTGCCAGCACGAGGCCAAGTGCGTGTCCCTGGACAAGGGGTTCCGGTAAGGCCAGGCTGCGCGGCCCAGCGCGGCTCACTGACTGGGTCCCCACCAGTCTGGGGTTGAGGCTCTGAGTGGACCCCCTCCCTACCTCCCTCCCTCCCTTTCTTCCCCTCTCCCTCTCTCTTGCTATGTGTTTCTCTGTTTCTGCCTCCTTCGTGTTCTGATCTTCTCAGTATGTTTCCCTTTGCGCACACCTCTGTCTCTGGTGGGTTTTCTCTTTCTCTAGGTTTCTGCCAAGAGACAGAGATCATGGAAGGATGGATGGATGGATGGATGGATGGATGGATGGATGGATGGGTAGGTGGATGGATGGATGGTGGCTGGGTAGATGAGTGGGTAGATGATAGGTGGAGTCAGTGGATGGACTGATTGATGGATGGATGAATGATGGATTAGTGGGTGGGTGGATGGATGAGTGGGTAGATGGATGGATATCTGACTTGATGGGTGGGTGGATGGATGGATGGGTGGATAGATAGATTGGTGGATGGATGGATAGATGGATGGATGGGTGGATCAGTAGGGAGATGGGTGAGTGAATGGATAATGGATGTGTGGATGGATGGATGGATGGGTAGATGGGTAGGTACATGGATGGATAGATAATAGCTGGGGGTCAATGGATGGACTGACCAGTGGATGGATGATGCATTGGTAGATAGATCAATGGATGATGGACGGCCTGCGTGGATGGATGGACAGTTGGGTGTACGGATGCATGATGGGTGAGTGGATTGATAGCTGGATGGATGATGAATGGGTGGGTGGGTGGGTGGATGAGTGGGTGGCTGGATGGATGGATGATGGATAGATGAATGGATGGATACATGGGTTGATGGATGGATGGATGAGTTAGTAGATGAATGGATGAATGATGGATGAGTTAGTGGATGGATGGATGGGTACATTATGGATGTGTGAATGGATGATGTATGTGTGGATGGATGCATGGGTGGATAGATTTCCCCTTTCTTCTTTTTCCCTCTGCCCTCCCTCCTCCTCTCCCCTCTCTCCTCCTCCCTCTATCAGCCCATCTCCTGACTAAAGCTAGAGAAGCAGAGCCATCCCAGGAGAGGCCGTCTAAAGTGTCTGGTTACTGCCCGGCGTACAGCCTCACGGTTCCACAGCAGGGCTGCCAGGAGGTGGCCTGCCGGAGGGAGGAGGGGACAGGAAGGAGCTCAAAGGCCGCCCAGCCATGGTGGAGAGGCCCCGGCTTCTGGGGAATGCGTGTGCGGGTCTGAGGTGGGGGGGCGTGAGAGAGTCTGAGACCCAAAGGGCAGGTCAGACGCTGAGCAGAGGAGCCGGGCCTGGGCTGTGCTACAGCGTCGTTAAGGAGGATGCCAGCCAGCCAGAGAGCTCAGAGCACCTCCTTCCAACGCCTCTTCCTGCTGGGGCACCGACCTTGACCTCTGGGGACAAAGGCTGGGATTGTTAGTGACATGCAGAAGGGGTCCAACCCATCAGGACCTGAGGGTGGGGGAGGAGGGGCCTGGGAAGGGGGGGTGCAGGCCCTGAGCCACCCCACCTTCCAGGTGCGACTGTGCGCCCGGCTACAGCGGGAAACTCTGCGAGACGGACGACGACGACTGTGTGGCTCACAAGTGCCGGCACGGGGCCCAGTGTGTGGACGGGGTGGACGGCTACTCCTGCCTCTGCCCCCAGGGCTTCAGGTAGGACGGGGAGGAGGCAGCCTGGCACCAAGTGGACCCAGCGGTGTGGGCGGGGCTATGCCTGAGGGGCGGGGCTGTGCCTGAGGGGCGGGGCCCAGCTGGCTGGCAGGATGCTGATTGAGAGTGGGCGGGGCCTACTGTGGGTTGGTGCTCCCTGCATGCAATGGGATGCAAACAATGCAGGTTGACCCTGGGCAAAGGCTGACTGCACAGCCGTGAGCCCGGAAGGAGTGTTTCCAAGGCCAGTCTGTTCCAGAGCCCACTGGATGAGTCCCTGAGACTCCATCCGAAAGCCAGACTGGAACCGTGGTTCAAGCAGTAGAACACCGGCCCAACAAGCAGAGCCAGTGTGAGCCCCAGACACTCCCGGAATTCCCAGAAGGGGCAGAGTAGGCAGAGACTTAGAGGAAGAGGACTGGCGCCGCCGGTGTCAGCTGCGGGGCTGCCCACCGCCCGCGTGGGCCGGAGGTTTCTTAGGAATAACGGATGCCTCCTCTTCTCGGCCCGCCCCTTCTCCCTCACCCCCACGCCCCGGCCCCTCCCTCCAGCGGGCTGCGGTGCGAGCACCCCCCGCCCATGGTCCTGCTGCAGACCAGCCCCTGCGACCAGCACGAGTGTGAGAACGGCGCGCAGTGCATCGTGGTGCAGCAGGAGCCCACCTGCCGCTGCCCGTCCGGCTTCGCGGGCCCCCGCTGCGAGAAGCTCATCACCGTCAACTTCCTGGGCAAGGACTCCTACGTGGAGCTGGCCACCGCCAAGGTCCGGCCCCAGGCCAACATCTCCCTGCAGGTGGGCGTCCCCGCCCTGCCCTGCCTGCCCTGGGAAGGACCCCAAGCCCTGGCTGTGCTGAGCCCAGCCTGGGCGCCCCGAGTCATGGCATCCCCCCCTCACGTCCCCCTAAGCACCTCAAGCCTGGCCAGGCAGTCCGTGAGCACCGTGGACGCGTGTAGTGGGTGCTCACTGAGGGCCCGGTGAGCACTGACTGCTGGCCCGGCCGCTGTCCCCGGACAGGTGGCCACCGATAAGGACAACGGGATCCTCCTCTACAAGGGGGACAATGACCCGCTGGCCCTGGAGCTGTACCAGGGCCACGTGAGGCTGGTGTACGACAGCCTGAGTGCCCCGCCCACCACGGTGTACAGGTGAGGAGCGGGAGGGGAGGCCCTGGCCGCAGCCCGAGCACTGGCTCCCGCGGGCTCCCTCGCCACCTACTGGTCACATACAGCATCCAGGTGGGGGGCGGTGGCGGTGGGGGGAGGGGGAGCAGCACAGGGCCTGAGGAGGAGACGCCAGTTCAAGGCCGGTCCCCCCTGTAAGGCTGCGGCTCATGTCCAAGTGGAGTCACTGTGCTGTGTGTGTGTATGTGCGTGTGTGTGTGTGTGCATGTGTGTGCTCTGTGTGTGTGTGCTCTGCGTGTGTGTGTGCGCTGTGTGTGCATGTATGTGTGTGCTCTGTGTGCGTGTGTGCTCTATGTGCATGTGCTCTGTGTGTGCATGTGCGTGTGTGCTCTGTGTGTGCGCATGTATGTGTGTGTGCTCTGTGTGTGTGTTCTGTGTGTGCGTGTGTGCATGTGCGTGTGTGCATGTGCGTGTGTGCTCTGTGCATGCATGTGTGCGTGTGTGTGCGTGTGTTCTGTGTGTGTGCTCTTTGCATGTGTATGTATGTGTGTGTGTGCGTGTGTGTGCTCTGTGTGTGTGTTCTGTGTGTGCTGTGTGTGCGTGTGTGCTCTATGTGTGTGTGCTGTGTGTGCGTGTGTGCATGTGCGTGTGTGGCGTCCAGCTGACGGGGCGGCGCGTGGGCGCGCTGGGTGGGAGGCCTTCTCCGTGTTGCAGTAGTAAGCGGGTGCGCCCCCTTTCCTGCCCAGTGTGGAGACGGTGAACGACGGGCAGTTCCACAGCGTGGAGCTGGTGATGCTGAACCAGACCCTGAACCTGGTGGTGGACAAGGGCGCCCCCAAGAGCCTGGGGAAGCTGCAGAAGGGGCCGGCGGTGGGCGCCAACAGCGCCCTCTATCTGGGAGGTAACGGCCCGCGTGGCCCCGCACCCTGGGTGCTGCTGCTGCTGCTACTGCTGCTGCTG
>NW_012267328.1:1759594-1764758 GCF_000151885.1 Dipodomys ordii
TGCTGCGGGCCGGTGCGCAGCAAGCGGCGCAAGTATGTGTTCCAGTGCCCGGACGGTGCGTCCTTCGTGGAGGAGGTGGAGAGACACCTGGAGTGCGGCTGCCGGCCCTGCTCCTGAGCCCGGCCCGGCCTCCCCGCGCGCACGCGCCCACGCAGGAGAGAGGCCCGGCCTCCCCGCGAACACGCGTCCACGCAGGAGAGAGGCCCGGCCTCCCCGCGAACACGCGTCCACGCAGGAGAGAGGCCCGGCCTCCCCGCGAGCACACGTCCACGCAGGAGAGAGGCCCGGCCTCCCCGCGAGCACGCGTCCACGCAGGAGAGAGGCCCGCGGAGGAGGCAGAGGAGAAGAGAGTATTAAGTATATTGTAAAATAAACAAAAATAGAACTTATTTTTATTATGGAAAGTGACTGTTTCCATCTTTTATTATATAAACCCGCCACGCCCTCTGTCTGTGTGCCAGCCGGTGTGCTGTACCCAGTTTTGTGTTGTGCTGTGTATTTGCTGTGTTTCTATGAAGACAAGACAGACTAATAAAAAAAAAATGTTTAAAACTAAAGGATAAAAGTAAAGGAATGGCAGCCTGGTGGGAAGGAGGCTGGGGCCCAGGCCCAGCCCTGCTCACTTGGGGAAGGGGAGGGGAGCAGAGGGAGGGAGGGAGATAAGAAAAGGGGGATGAGGAGGAGAGGGGAATGAGGGAGGAGCAGGAGGGGGAGGGGAGGAGGAGGAGGAGTTCCACATGGGGTAAGAAAGAAGGGGAAGAGGGGGTAAGGGGGAGGTGGTTGTGGAAGAGATTGTGGGGAGAGGGGGAGGGGGAGGGAGCTCAGCCCTGGAAGGGCTCCTGGGAGCTCCCCACCCTCCCCCTCACCAATATACCCAGCCCCACCCAGCAGGAAGCCGGGGAGCCCCCCCCCCCGCGAGGTGTCTGGTAGCCCTCCCTGCCCCCCCTCGGGCCCCAGACCCCTCTCCACCCATTCCCCAGTACTGTCTGTGTCGTTTTGCGCCTTTGGCTCAACCCTGACCTGAAGAAACGCTGAACGCAGGGCGGGCCACGAAAGCCATCCTCAGAGATGGTTCTGGAAGAGATGGGGTTGGACCTCACCTCTGCTTGGGCACCTAGGTTCTAGAGTAGGCAGGTCCCCAGAGAGTTCAGTGTCGTGTGTGTGTGTATGTGTGTGTGTGTGTGTGTGTGTGTGCATGCTCACACACATGCACAGACCAGGAAAGAAAGGAGGCGGGGTGGGCCCCATCTCAGACTCACCCCAAGGCTGCCAAAATGCTGTCCTTAGCAGCTCCGTGAAGTCTGCGCCCAAGCCCTTCCCGTGGCTTGCGGTGACCCGAGCCTAACACCATGACCAGGTAGAAGGAAGGCCCGAGTTCCTCCCTGGAGACAGGCTGGGCCAGGCCCGGAGGACCCCGCGTGCCCCCCAGAACCCCTGTGTGACAACCGGAGCCCTCCCTCCCAGGTCCCTTCTCTGCGATGTGCTCTGTGGAGACCCCCAAGTTCAACGGTGTGGTTTCCCCTTGGTCATCAGGCTGCTGCTGGTTCCCATCGCTGCCTCCAATATGGAAACTTCTGGAATAGCAAGGCTGTCCCGGGGACACTGGGTGAACATGGATGCCTCCATTCCAACCAGGGTGGCATCTGACGCCTTCATCCCCGGCCAAGGAGGCCAAGGCCCCGAGCCCCTCCTGAGCTCATGGGCACACGCCCCGCCGGGCACGGGGATCCGGAGACCCGCGCACACCCACCACACCAGCCCACCGCCACACCAGCTCCCGGGAACCGTCCGAAGAGACCAGGAGGCAAGGCTGTCTGCAGAATAAATGTCCTCATGAGAGAACCAGAGCGTGCCCACGGCCCCAGGACAGAAGCCAGCAGTCCCCCCCCCCGCATGGACGTCCTCTTCCCCCCACTTGCGAACTTACCCCCGCCCACGCCCTCTCTCAACGTGGAGAAGGGAGGAAGGAGAGGGGAGGATGGGAGGAAGAGGAGGATTCTCCCACCAGAAGCGTTACCTTTATCCCTCTCCCCTTCGCCCAGCCTGGGGAAAGGGGAGTCTGTGTTTGTGTCAGTTTCTTCACCAGCCCTTTATTTCTCAACATGGAGAAATCTGGCTTCTGTCCTCCCCTGCCCCGTCCCCCCACCTCCATCCCCTACCCCCACCCCCACCCCCCGCACTCTGATCTTTCTTTCTTTTCTGGGGCCTGAGCTCAGGGCCCTGGCGCTGTCTGTCCCTGAGCCTCTCAGGGCTCAAGGCTAGCGCTCTACAGTTGAGCCACACAGCACCACTGGCAGCTTTTTTCTGTGTGTGTGGCACTGAGGAATGGAACCCAGGGCTTCGTGCAGGCTAGGCCAGCGCTCTTCCCCTGAGCCCCCTTCCCAGTCCCTAGGAAGTCGTCTTCAGAGCTAGCTGACGAGCTCTCCAGCTCCCGTTCTTCCTTTGTCCGTTAGCCCTGGGCCGGCGCTGGCCACGTCGGCCTCACTCCCCAGGAGAGCCCCACGCGGGTGGACGGGAAGGGTCCTCAGATCCACGATTCCAGCACCTGTCACCCCCACCCCTCCCTCCATGAAGACAGTCCAAACGAGGAGACACCTGGTCCTGATCACTTACACGCTCAGCCTGAGGACAAGGAAGCGTTAGCCCGGACGGGACAGTTCTTCGAAAGAGCAGAGCCTAGGGGTGAGGCACGGCCAGACACCCCCAGGACAGGGAACAGACGGACGTCAGCGCCGACCACAAGGCCGGAGTGTGCTCAGGGTGTGCGCCTAGCTCACACACTGACACGTCAGCGCTCCACAGGCTGTGAGCCCTGGCACCTTCCAACCCTCCTCCTCCTCCCCAACACACATCTCCAGCTAAGGCCCTGGGGAAAGCTGGGGGGAGCGAGGAACCTTGAGCCTAGACCAAAAAAAAAAAAAAAAGATCAAGAGCCTGTCTGAAACACAAATGAGAGCAAAACAGGCTGGGGAGATGGGTCAAATGGCACAGCACCTGCCCTGAGTTCAAAACTCAGTTCTGCAATCAGCCAGTTAATCAATAAAATGGTTTGGGATTCCATTCGTGGTCAGAGTCTGACTGCCACCACCAAACCTTCCCGACCAGCCTCAGCCCCCAGGCCCACCCAAAACACCTGTGGAAAAACAAAATAGGCCCTGAGCTCCTAGTTCCTAATCCCAGTTAATCAGGAAGCTGAGAGCTGAGGATCACCGTTTGAAGCCAGCCGGGGCCAGAAAGGCCCTGAGACTCTTATCTCCAATTAACCACCAAAGAGCCAGAAGTAGAGCTGAGGCTCAAGTAGTAGAGCACAAAAGCTCTACAGAAACAATGCCCAGGCCCTGAGTTCAAACAGCTCCAGGACCAGCACAAAACAAAAATAAATAAACGGCCCCATGAAATCAGTGTTTATGCCCAAGTTGACTGATTTTTTGGGTGTCTGCTGACGGGGTCGGGTGGGGGATGGGAACATCTCAGGAAGCCATAGACAACCACAGGCCCCCCTGGGGTACAACGCTTGTCCAGGCCTCTTGCCCCAGTGCCCATGGCCATCCCAGTAAAAATGGTGAATTAAAAGATTTCAGTGTCTCTTCCAGAGAAACGGGGCCAAGGCCACGCCTCTTTCTCAGAGCCTCTGTCCCCCGCGGCTGAGGGCCTCTCTTACTGGGCAAGTTTCTCAGAAGGAGGAAGAGCAGACAGGGGTGCGGGCGCTCACTGGGAGGGAAGTCATAGCTCAGCCCACCTGGCCACCAAAGCTTGGGGGGGAGGTAGAAAGGGGGTGTAGCAAGGCCCCTCTCCCTGGCCTCCTTTCTCACCCACCAGGCTGGCTTGACCACACATCCGCCAACACTGAGCTCGTGCTTAGATTTTTGCTCAGCTTTTCTTGCTTTCTTCACTCCCTTTATTTTGCTCCCTCAAAAACAGAACAAAACAGACCACAAGCTACTAGTACCTCCAGGCACCATTGGCTCACACCTGTCATCCTAGCTACTCAGGAGGCTGAGATCTGAGGATCGATCACAGCTTGAAGCCAACTGGGAGAGGAACGTCTGTGAGACTCCTCTCTCCAATTCACTACCAAAAAGCCGGAAATGGAGCTGGGTATGGCTCAAGTTGTAGAGTGCCAGCCTTGGGTGGAAAAGCCAAGGAGAGCAGGAGGTCCAAAGTTTAAGTCCCAATACCAGAAGGAGAGAGAGAGGAGAGGTAGAGAAAGGAGAGCTCATGGATGCAGTGTGACCTACCGTGTGAGGCAGGCCTCCAGCCTGAATTTAGAGGCGGCTCGTGCAGCGGGTCAGGCCTCAGAGCAGAGCTGAGCACAAAGCAGGAAGACTAGCAGGACTTCCAAGAAGGCCAGCTTTCTGTGGGGCTTTGCCAAACACAGGCTCTATCCGGGAAGAGAGGTGAGGAGCTCTGAGTGTGAAGAGGTGCTATCTGATTGTATTTTTATTAGCGAGTGTTTTTCTGCTGTTGGAAGGGGCTGAGGGTGATATGTCCATGCGTGTATGGGGTGTCCTTTGATCCAATTTCACTCTTTCTGATGACACTGTCCAAGAAGAAATGCACTCAGTACCTGAATTATGGGATCATAACCCCTTCCCTACAACACCTTACAGTGACAGCACAATTACATTGTAAAAACCTCACCACTTCTACTCCTCTTCCTTGCGTCCCCACCTGCCCTATTTTACAGTCTTAATTGGACAAGAGAGGAGAAGTTCAGGCTGTATGTCCTCATGTGCCTGGCTCTCTGCCTCTTCTTCATGGGGCTTGAACTCTGGGCCTGGGCGCTGTCCCTCAGCTCTTCAGCTCAAGGTTAGCTCTCTACCACTTGAGCCACGGTACCACTTCTGGCTTTTTCAGTATATGTGGTGCTGAGGAATCGAACCCAGGGCCTCATGCATGCAAGGCAAGCGCTCTACCACTGAGCCACCTTCCCAGCCCATCCGCCTGTTCTTCTAACAGGGATACAATCATGTCACCGCCGTAAAGACCCCATCAAATCCTCTCATCCTAATCGCCTCTCAGAGGCCTCAACTCAAAACACAGGATCCTTCCCCGTCTCCCACTTCTGAACACCAATAGCAGATGGCTGGAAGTGTCCAGCCATCTTCCAAGCTTCCCAACTAGTTTCATGCGGGGAAAAGAGGAAAAAGGAGGAGGAGGAGGA
>NW_012267328.1:1764808-1773876 GCF_000151885.1 Dipodomys ordii
AGGAGGAGGAGGAAGAAGAAGAAGAAGAAGAAGAAGAAGAAGAAGAAGAAGAAGAAGAAGAAGAAGAAGAAGAAGAAGAAGAAGAAGAAGAAGAAGAAAGTTACTTCTCCATAAAGTGAGAATGGAAATCCTACGGATGCCATCCAACCACCCCCAGCCAAGAGCACGGTACCAGATGGGCTGGTGGGGTGTGCTTTTATCCCAGCACTGGGAAGTCTCAGACAAGGGGGTTCCCAGTTTGTGGCCAAGCCAGGGCTACAATTGAATCAAAAGTGGCCCAACAAGAGCAAGATTGTGATGCTCTGATTCAAGTTCCAAGGTTTTCTTTCTTTTCTCTTCTCCCCAGGTGACCATCCCTGAGCTGGGGGGGGGGGGTGGCAAAAAAATAACAAGGAGACACCTGCAGCTGTGAGCCATGGCGATCCTCACAGACCAGGACTGTGTGCGCCCTGGGAAGGAGGTAAAGGACCTGGGTATTAAGGGATCACAAGAAGGGCTGGGAAGGTGGCTCAGTGGTAGAGTGCTTGCCTAGCATGCATGAAGCCCTGGGTTCGATTCCTCAGTACCACAGATACAGAAAAAGCAGGAAGTGGCGCTGTGTGGCTCAAGTGATAGAGGGCTAGCCTAGAGCACAGAGAGGTTCAAGGACAGTGCCCAGGCCCTGAATTCAAGCCCCAGGCCTGGCAGGAGGAGGAGGAGGCCAGGAAGAGAGCCAGGAAGCGGCCCAATGGGGACCCATTCCAGGATTACCCACTCTGCCAGGACAAGGCCCCAAGGAATGGCCACATGCCGATGGCGACTCCCTGGAGATTGAAGCAGCTAAGCCTAGTACAGTGCCACATGGCTGTAGCCCCCGATACTCAGCAGAGGGGGGCGGGGGCAGGGGGCAGGGGTGGAGTGAGCTCAGGAGTTCAAGGCCAGCCTGAGCAATATAGTGAGACTCCACCTCACGAAATAAAACACTTACCCGCTTTTCACTCTTATGCATAGTGTAAATGAGGCTTCAGATACTTTTATAGCTTGATGTCACGATCTAAGAGTAAATCATCAACCTGCCAGCTCAAGGGTATGTCTGTGCAACACACACACACACACACACACACACACACACACTCTGGAACTGCCCTTGGAAACAGAACACTTTGCCCTCCTTCAAACAGTGAGTAGGTAGTAGCTATCAGCTAAGTTACCAAACCCAGAGAGTGCTGACCTTCGACCCCTGCCGGGGCGGGGCGAGGCTGGCTTCCAGGAGGAAGGCCGGGAGCCAGCCTACCCACCTGGACAGGTGTTCCTCCTTTCCTCCCACGCCAGCTAGCCTTGGAGGCAAAGACGGGCTAGGTTGGAAGGACCGAAGCGGGGTTGGGGTGAGGCGTTAGGCACAGATTTCTGAAGCACAGGACACATTGTTTTTTAAAGTTGATTGCCACAACTTAAGGGGCAGAAGGGCAGAGCCTTACCCAGAGCACCAGATCAGCCCCACGGCAGAGCAGCCGCAAGCCCCCACCCTGCCGGAGGAAACAGGAACAACAAGGCAGGGGTACGCGGGCGCGTGGCCACACAGACACCCTCGGAGCCCTCACCGCAACTTCACGCGGAGATGACCACTTCCCACTTGGCCGTGTGCTCACGGGACCCGGGAACCTCAAGCCGGGTGCCAGGGGCTCACCTCTCTCCTCCTCGGTGCTACTCAGGAGGCTGAGAGCAGAGGCTCTGGAGGTTGGAGGCCAGCCCAGGCAGGAGTCTGTGAGACTCTTTATCTCCAAAGAACCACCCAAAAAGCTAGAAGTAGAGCTGTGGATCAGGTGGTAGAGTGCTAGCCTTGAGCAGTAGAGACTCAGGGACAGCACCCAGGCCCTGAGTTTGAGCTCCAGGACCAACACACACACACACACACACACACACACCACAGAATAAATAAAATCAACTGCCAGAAACTCCTTTATGACAAAACGTCCAAAGTGGGAGGTGGAGGTTCTTGCCCGTCTGGTGTTAAGCCGGTGTTAAACCAGCCTTTCGTCTCTCCCCTCTTCCCCCTGGCCAGGCCTCTCCCGCAGCCCCGCTGCCCAGAGCTCTTATCTTTACAATTCCCAGAGTAAACTTTCTCAGAGAGCAGTTCCAAACCTGCGCTGCTCTGCTCTGAGATCTTTGCTGAATGTCTGTTACTCTTTGGACAAAGTCCCAAGTCTTTAGTGCGGTTTACAAGGCACTTTACGGTCTGGTGTCAACCCTCTAATTGCTTTGAACTGCTTTTAAAATGAAAATTCATGTTGGGCCCTGCAGGGGCTGGATCCGCTGGCCTCCCTGACTTACCTCCCCTGCCAGTCTCCCTCCCCCCACTCCCTACTGGCCGGCTTGGTTTTGTTTTCTTGAACTAGGGTTTAAACTCCAGAGCCCTGAACCTGTCCTGTGGAACTCCAGTTGAACCACACCTCCAACACAGTTTTTTGCTGGTTGATTGGAGTTGGGAGTCTAGCAAAGTGTGCTGTTTGGCCTCCAACCAAGCTCAATCCTCCAGACCTCAGTCTCCTGAGTGTCTGGGATTTGGGGCATGGTCCTCAGCGCCCGCCTTCTGCGTGGTCACACGGGGTGGCCGTCGGCCTCTTCTGCCCGCAACCCTGGTGCCACGGTGGCTCCTGAAGCAGCGCCTGGCATGTGGCGGTGGGCAGAGACCAGCTGTTGCCGGGCACAGGAAGAGTCACCTTGTGGATTTGGAATCCAAGGCGCAGAGAGGCTCGGGGACCTGCTGAGCTGACAGAGCGGAGGTGGAGGGGGTCACCTGTGATCCATCCGCTCAGGAGCAAGTTCGAAGCCAGCCTGGGGAGGGAAAGTCCCTGAGACTCTGCATCTCCAATGAGCCACACACTCACGCCTTTAAAAAAAAAAAAAAAAAAAAGGCCAGAAGTAGAGCTGTGGCTCCAGCGGTAGAACACGAGCCTTGAGCTTTAAAAAGCTAAGGCACGGCGCCCCGGCCATGAGTTCAAGCCCCAGGACCAGCAAATACAATAACTAAATTCATTCATTAAAAAAAAAAAAACAAAGCAGATCAGCCAATCAGGAGTCTCGTCCTGAGCTGCTCACCCCTCACGGGGGTGCCCAGCACTCCACCCCTCACCCGGGCTCCTGGCTGCGTCCACTGTGATGTCACCACACACACACACACACACACACAAGCACACCAGGCTCATCCCTGCCCACTGTCTCCTGAGTTGAGGGACCGGCGGCAGACACCCAGGGCTGGGCACCTGAATGCACACGGAGCCAACACCAGGAAGGCCTCTCCCGGCCACGCCGGGCCAGCCTCTGGTCTCCACGCCACGTCATTCCGGCCTGTTCTTCACACCCGAGTCTACTATAACCAGATACATGGGTCGGCGTCCGGGCCCCGCACACGAGCCGAGGGTAATTACAGTCGCCCACCCCTGCGGAAGTGTGACACCGGCTTTGAGGCCCAGATTCTCCCCCGCCCCACCCCCATGAAGCAGTGATTCACACTGATCACAGGTGCTCCTTGGCTTCTGTTGTATTAATGACAGGTTCTAGACATTTCCACATGGATGACAGCTTCCAGATTGCATCAGAGAGGCACCCGGGCCAGTCCATCCAATCGAACAACCTGTGAGCCCCGGTTGAGAACCAGACCCTGTGAGGGGCTGGGAATGTCTGTGCAAGTTTGAATCCCAAGCTGGAAAGAGAGAGCAGGCCAGGAAACAGAGGAGAAAGGTGAGCAAATGGAGTACAACCAGGAAGGGACCAAAGAAGCCCAGGGACCAAAGAAGCCCAGAAAAGAGCATGTTTGGTTAATAAAAAGGGTTTTCAAGGCTGGGTTTTAAAGTAGGAGTAGGAGTTCACTAAGAACTCAAAAAGAGAGCCTTTCACTACAGAAGGGGACAGTGCATCAAGTGGCATGTAATGGAGAGTCAGAAGTGACAAGAGAAGCAGCTACAGATTCCCACGGGAGTGTGCCTGACAGGTTCCACATCTGTGCCAAGACACCGGAATCTATGTTGAAGGTGGTATAGCCCAGAGAGGCCCTGTCCTGAGACCCTCCAGCGTGCTAGGGAGAGGATCGGATTAAACCAGCCCCTGGGCAGGAAGGGCCTTGAAGTGTGTAAATGAGCTGCTAATAGGCACTGATGGCTGGTGCCTGTAATCCCTGTCATCCCAGCCACTCGGGAGGCTGAAGATCTGAGGATCCCAATTCAAAGCCAGCCTGGGCAGGAAACTCTGTGATTCTTGTCTCCAATGAACCACCAAAAAGCCAAAACTGGAGCCGTGGCTCCGGTGGTAGAACCCTAGCCTTAAGCACAAAAGCTCAAGGACAGCGTTCAGGACTTGAGTTCAAGCCCCAGGACTGGCACGAAAGAGGGGGGGGGGGGGGGGGGGGAGGAAGGAGAGGGAGAGAGAGAGAGAATGGAGAGAGAAGAGACAGAGAGAGAGAGAGAGAGGAGCTGAGCAGAGCGAGCTGCAGAGCCCAGAGACAGGCACCCTTCCCTGTGGAGAAAGAAAATGCCCCAGAGAATACACACACACACACACACACACACACACACACAGAGCCCAGTCACCCCAGCTGGGCCGGGAGAGGCGTGTCATGAACTCTCCCAGCAAGCTGACTTTTAGGACCGAACCCAGGGACAGGAGCCGCACTGACAGAGCTGGGAGCCGGAGGAAGGGCTGTGACTTCCCACTGATTTATTCCTGTGTCTTCAGGAAGTGCCACCACCCACCAAGGCCCCAAACTGGGGTCCGGGGAACCCTAAAACCTTCCTGGCACCCCTCTCCCTTCCCCACCCCTCTCCCTCTCCTCCTCGGGTTGTCTGGAGCCAAGGTTCGGTCTCTACACAGCCCTCCCGAGCCGCGCCCCGCCTCCACCTCGCCGATCTGAACTGTGACCTGGAAGGCAGGGCCGTATCTTGGTCTCGACTTCTCAGAACATTGCCTGGGGCCTTGGGAGAACTCCAGACGCAATTTGTTAATGACCTTTGGGGCTCTTTGTCTGTTTCTTTCGTACTGGGGCTGGAACCCTGGCCTGGTACTCTAGCCCTAGAGACCAGTGTCACGGCTTTCTGCAGATTAGCTGGAGATTAAAGCGCCTGGAGATTTGTCCTTGTGGGCTGGCTAGAAACTTTAATCCTCAGACCTAAACCTCCTAAGTAGCTAGGATTACAGGCGGGAGCCAATGTCTGGCTGAGGGTTTAAAAAAACCTGTTTTTGTTTTTGTTTTGCTCCTGGAGGAGTTTGGTTTTTTTGTAGTTTTGGTTTTTTTTTTTTTGTCAGTTGTTGGTCTTGAACTCAGGGCCTAGGCGCTGTCCCTCAAGCTCTTCAGCTCAATCCTAGGGCTCTACCACTTGAGCCACAGGGCCACTTCTAGTTATCTGGTGGTTTTTTTTTGGAGAGAAGAGTCTCACAGACTTTGCTGCCCGGGCTGGCCTTGAACTGAGATCACTCAGATCTCAGCCTCCTGAGTAGCCAGGATGACAGGCGTGAGCCATGCGCGCCCGGCTCCCGTGTTCCCTTCCCATCCGCCATCATCCCTCACAGCCTGCTCTTGTTTAACAATTCTCTCCTTCTCCTAGGCCAAGCCTCCGGGCCTGGAACATAGTTCCAGCGTTGTTTGCGCTTGTCGGCATCCTGTGCTTGAACTGTCGCGGTGGCGTGAGGGTGGCGGAAGTGACCGGGGTGGTGGTGAGGATTCAGGTCTCCGTGACGCTCTCTGCAGCAGGCTGGGGCTTGAGTCTGGGAAGCCCAGGGCTTATTGGGGTGTGTTCTTGGCCATCTTTCTGCAGTAGGACCCTGGGCTACGGCTTGACCTGAGACACAGCTTGATCATGGTGTATGTATGTGGGGTGTGTGTTTGACGTCAGACACAGCTTGATCGTGGTGTATGTGTGGGGGGTGTGTTTGACGTCAGACACAGCTTGATTGTGGTGTATGTGTGTGTGGGGGGTTTGACGTCAGAGACAGCTTGATCGTGGTGTATGTGTGTGGGGGGTGTTTGACATTAGACAGCTTGATCGTGGTGTATGTGGGGGGGTGTTTGACGTCAGACACAGCTTGATCGTGGTGTATGTGTGGGGGGGGTGTTTGACGTCAGACACAGCTTGATCGTGGTGTATGTGTGTGGGGGGTGTACTAGACATCAGACACAGCTTGATCGTGGTGTATGTGTGGGGGGTGTGTTTGACGTTAGACAGCTCGATCATGGTGTATGTGTGTGGGGGGGTGTTTGACGTCAGACACAGCTTGATCGTGGTGTATGTGTGGGGGTGTGTGTTTGACGTTAGACAGCTTGATTGTGGTGTATGTGTGGGGGGGTGTGTTTGATGTCAGACACAGCTTGATCGCGGTGTATGTGTGTGGGGGTATGCTTGGTGTTAGACACAGCTTGATCGCGGTGTATGTGGGGGGGTATGCTTGGTGTTAGACACAGCTTGATCGCGGTGTATGTGTGGGGGGTATGCTTGGTGTTAGACACAGCTTGATCGCAGTGTATATGTATGTGTGTGGGGTGTGTTTGACGTTAGACGGTTTGATCGTGGTGTATGTGTGGGGGGTGTGTGTGCTTACTTCATTCAAGACATCATCACGGAGCCTACCATCTGCCTTCTCCTCAGATACCCACTGGGCAAAAGCAAATGAAAACCTCAGGCTTCCTCTTCCCTTTGCAAGAGGGGCTGGGTTTACGGTGACAATAAACCCTGGGCCGGGAAAACTGGCCCTCGGCCCATTCAGGTTTTCTGTCCAGCTCCTACATTCGCTGTGCCAGGAATGGTGCTGAGGATAGGTCAAGAGGGAGAAAATGCAATAATCAGACGTTGCTAGTGAAGGACTGGGACTGAGAGCCAAAAAAGAACTAGCTGGAAACTGAGGCATACTGACCTCTCTCAGGGAACAGTTAATTAGCCCTGGTTAGGTTGTTAGGGGTAGAGACAACGTCCAATATGGTGGAAAACAAGGATGCAGCACAAGAATGGCTCTCTTCTTCCCATCAGGCCGTGGGGGGATGGGAATCCAGCGCCTTGACGCACGCACCTCACGAAGGCAGAGGTGCTCATGCTCCTGGGGTCTCGGATGATGGAAAGGAGACTTCCGAGCTCAAGCTCCAACGAGAAGGTCCACAGGGGCGCCCGGCCACAGGTCAGCCAAAGCTCCCGCCCCTCCCAAGAGGACCGGACTCTGCTTCAACTGACACCCTGTCTTTTAACTTTTTTCCTTCAATGTGACCACATCGTACCTTGTGGTTCTCATTTTGGAGTGGGGGGGGGCAGGGATCATTTGCAGGACTAGAACCCTTGCTGCTTGCTGCTCAGGGTCTTCTTGGCACATCCCTATTGAAGTGACTGTGTGTGATTCTTTCTGAGAACAACACAGCTGAAGCCACAACTTTTACATCACCCTCGCGTGCTCTCACCTCTGTGGCCACAGAAACTGGGAACGGCTTCTGCCCCAAATGTACCCACGTTGCCATGAGAATTGTTTCTAGCTCCCCTTTAGGCCTGTCAGGGGGCCTGGACATCCCTTCCCCCAGACTCCTGCTCTGGTACTATCACAGAGAGGCCGGAAACCGTGCAGAGCTTGCGACCCTAGGGAACTTGGGGTGCGTTCACAGGAGGCTCAGAGATCACTCATACGAGTGTGGACTCTTGGAGACTGTGTCAGATCAGAAGTCCTGACTGTCAATGAAATGACGGGAAGCAGGATCATTCTAGAATATCTAGGGTTCTGTAGGGGATGGAAAAGCAACAGACTTGTAAACAGGAAGAAAAAGTTCACCACTCAGTTCGGAGCTGCCACGTCTCCTACCTGGGCACTTGGAAGTAAGGATGACAAATCACCACAGGGACAAAGGTCAGCATGGTGGGAACAAGGATATGGCACAAATCACCTTCTTGTTTGGGGCCCAGGTGGGGGGGTGGTGGGAGGGGACTCCAGGACTGCATCAGCCCCTCCCCTAAGCCCCAACTTCTGACACAGATGTATTGGGAACTTTAAAACTCAAGCCTGAGTTTTGCCTTCCAGGGAGAACCGGTCCCATACCAGGCCCTCAGAATCATTTGCGTGGGGTGCCAGCGGCTCACGTCTTCCTATTTCCTGAACTACTCAGGAGGCTGGGATCGGAGCGCTGCTGATAGAAGCCAGCCCTGGCAAGGAAAGTCTTGGGAGACTCTTACCTCCAATGAACCACCAAAAAGAAAAGCCAGAGGATGAGCTGAGGCTCAAGGAGGTAGAGCACCAGCCTTGAGCACAAACGCTCAGGGACAGCCAGCAGCACCCAGGCCCTGAGTTCACACACACACACACACACACACACACTCATTTGGTTCCTGGTGGGGCAGACATATATGTTTCTTCTCAGCTGCCAAGGGCCTTCTGCCCCTAATGTTGTATATCCAAGAATGTCCTTGGCCTTTGGCAGGAAGGCTGGGGGGGGGGGGGTCTGCAGGGAGGATAGCAGGGCTCTGGCGACTTGCTGGAAGGGAAAACAGAAAGCTGGCCCTCACTGCAGCCCCAACCACCTGCTCAAGTCCCTGGATTCCTGGACCTGGGGAGAACCCCGCAATCCCCAGGACCCCCCAGGTGTCCCCAGGACCCTCCAGGGCCCCCAGGAGTCCCCAGAGCCAGCCCCAGGCCCCCTCCAGGGCCCTCCAGGAGTCCCCAGGACCCTCCAGGGCCCCCAGGACCCCCCAGGGTCAGCCCCAGGACCCTCCAGGGCCCCCAGGATTCCCCAGGACTAACCCCCTTTGCCCTCCTGGGGGGGCACAGAGGGGCGTCCAGGCCTGGCTGCAGGAACGGAGCACCTAGCCTTCCTGCCTGTGACTCAGTTTCCCCTTTGTCATGGGGGCCAGGCTGGCAAGCGCTAGGGGCCGCAGGTGCAGCGAGCGCGTCCCAGGGCGAGCCTGGCCACGGCGGGCTGGCAGGACGCGGGCCCTGGCGGCGCCACCATCACCATCACCATTACTATTACTGTTGTTGTTGTTGTTGGGGGCCGCGGCCAGGCCCGCCCTGATTCCCTCGGAAGGACTTGGACTCGCAAACGCTTGCGCTTTCCCCACGGCGCGAAGGCCCGC
>NW_012267328.1:1774966-1799906 GCF_000151885.1 Dipodomys ordii
TCGTCACGTGAGCCGCCCAGGCTCCCCGTCCAGTGCTCGGCCGGGCCCCGGGGGCCGAGCCCGGGGAACCCCGGCGCACACCGGCCCGGGCTTCCCGGCCAGCCCTCGTCGCTGTCAGTCAACAGATGGCCCGCGATGGCCCGACCTGGCGCTGGGAGCGTGGCCCGGTGACACGCGACAGCCCTGCCCCTGCCCGGCTGAACTCAGTGCAGGGATGAGGAGTCCTGGACACACACACACACACACACACACCCAGCTGAACACACCGCAGCGATGAGGAGTCCTGGACACACACACACACACACAGCTGAACACACCGCAGCGATGAGGAGTCCTGGACACACACACACACACACAGCTGAACACACCGCAGCGATGAGGAGTCCTGGACACACACACACACACACCCAGCTGAACACACCGCAGGGATGAGGAGTCCTGGACACACACACACACACACCCAGCTGAACACACTGCAGCGATGAGGAGTCCTGGACACACACACACACACACCCGGCTGAACTCACACACACACACACACACACACCCAGCTGAACACACCACAGCGATGAGGAGTCCTGGACACACACACACACACAGCTGAACACACTGCAGCGATGAGGAGTCCTGGACACACACACACACACACACACACCCGGCTGAACACGCTGCAGCTATGAGGAGTCCTGGACACACACACACACACGGCTAAACACACACTGCAGTGATGAGGAGTCCTGGACACACACACAGGCACACAGTTGTCTGTCTGTCTGTGGTTCTCATTTGGCAGAAAGGGTTTGAGACCGTGGCCTAAGCCGGGCACCAGTGGCTCACGCCTGTCATCCTACTGCTCAGGAGGCTGAGATCTGAAGATTGTGGTTCAACGCCAGCCCCCGCCAGGAAAGTCCATGAGACTCTTACCTCCCAGAAAACCAGAAGTGGCTCAAGTTTGTAAACTAGGAACTGAGAAGGTGGCTCAAGTGGTAGAGTGCTAGCCCCGAGCAAAAGAATCTCAGGGACAGTGCCAGGCCCAGGACCGGCCAAAAAAAAAAGTTTGTAGAATAAACTTCAGGTTGAAAATCAGAGAGTGCATTTTTTTAAGTGTTTATTGTAGTGCATTATGAAACCATTGATCTTAAAATAGAGTCTTACAGAAACACTGGTCAGTTAATATGATTTAGAAGACTAAACTTCCCAGTTTAAAGGTCTGCTAGTTCTTTATTGTAAGGAATTCAGATTTGTCTTGTTTTGTGTTGGGAAAGAAGATAGTCTGCTCTGGAAATACAACTGACAAATGTTGCCGTACTGTTTTTAATCCATTTAAGTTATCTAACACAATTATGTTGTGGATCTTTTAGGTTTGTTTTAGGTCTGAACTTGGTACCTGCAGTTTTCACTCATTGACTAGTGATTTACCAGCTGGGCCACACCTCCAGCTTGTTGTGTTTTAAAATGAACTATTTGAATGGATTGTGTTTTCAAATAGCTATACAGCTATTTGTCATATGGCACATGGAAGGTACTTCATATGTTTAGAGGTGACTGTAAATCCTTCTGGCTAATACTTGCCTTTAGCTTCACACATTACTCCTAGATACTTGGCCAGAATATTACCAGATCATAAAGCACATGTAAATACTAGCTAGAAACTTTCATAGAGAATTGCTTTGATCATTCTGTTTGTGTAACTAGCCTTCTGATCACGTGTTAGTTCAACCCTCTTCCATGACTGACACCACTTCTTAAGGTTTTCAGCTTATGTTTAGCTACCTGTATGACAGTGTAACAAGATTGACAGGTGAAGATAGATTTACCTGTGACGTAATGCATGCTTGGAATCAGTACTCTGATGAGCCAGGTAGTAAGGATAAGGAACTTCAAGTTTGGGTTAAGCACTGCTAGTTGTGTATATAGCGTCTATGTGTAATTTGCTTCTGTGTAATTTGATTGATCTGTTTTGTAAATTTAGCAGTTATGTAGAAATGATCATCTCTAGTAGATAATTAGGTGCTTTTGGAGGCAATAGTTTCTCATAACTTCTAGTCAAAACAAGTGATTTATTAAGGAAAACAAACTTTACCTAAAACTAAGGAGTGAACGTATGAAGGTGAATACTGGTGTATTTCAAAATGCTAGTTTTTATTTGTAAGGATTTTTGAGAAGCATACCCAAGGCCCTGGGTTCATCCCAATACTGCCATGGTAATAATAATAATAATGGTGTGAGTAAGGGGTTTTAATATGTTTCAAATTTTTTAAAAATAAAGGTCTTTAGCATAAATAATCTTACCCTGTGGAAATTTTCCTGTGCCAAAATGTTACTTATGTGATTTCCACCCACTCCACAAAATCTAGAAGAATGTGTAGGTCAAACAATTCATCTTGCTTAGGAAGTGTCAGAGCATTCATTTGTTTTCTATCTTGTGTTTGTCATAAAGTCCCTAATCGCATGTGTCCTTAGTAGACTTGAGACCGTTCTAAAGGAGTGTCTCCTAAGGGTGCTTACCCAAGGAAACATTCTTGGTGTCAGTGTCCATCCTTCTTAATGGAAGCGTTGTTTCTTGCTGCTAAATATTATTTGAACAGAGTGACAGGCAGGGTCAGGGAAACCATCTGTGATTTTTCACATAAAACTCTTACAGCAGGAACTCTATATTGCATAATAAACTAGAAGAATTTATTCAGGGATGTAGCCGTCACTTTTTTTTTTGTCAGTTGTGGGGCTTGAACTCTGGGCCTGGGCACTGTCCCTCAGCTCTTCAGCTCAAGGCTAGCAGTCTACCACTTGAGCCACAGCACCACTTCCAGTTTTCTGGTGGTTTATTGGAGATAAGAGTTTCACGGACTTTCCTGCCCGGGCCGGCTTTGAACCATGATCTTCAGATCTTAGCCTCCTGAGTAGCTAGGATTACAGGCATGAGCCACCGGTGCCTGGTTTAGTCATTGATTTTTGTAAATAATCGCCACCACGTTATTCAAGATGGGTTCTATAGCTAGCCACTTCACAAAAAATGAAAAATTGGTTTCTTCTGCTGCTTTCTTGTGCTAAGGAGGATCGGTGTCCTGGCATGTAAGTGAAGCCCTGTCTGAAGAAAAGTGTGAGCTCTCTAGAAAATGATGAGAATTATTCCTCCTGCACATTCAAAATCACAGCTAATCCTAGTAAATGTGGAAATTCTAGAATAGAGAAATATATAGACTCCTTTTTCATTGAGTCACTTTTTATTTTCTAATGCTATACATATACACATTTCAAGTAATAAAGTAGGAATAAAAGTAGAACTATAAGCCAGGTGCCAGTGGTTCACGCCTTGTAATCCTAGCTATCAAGAAGCTGAGATCTGAGGATCACATCAAAGCCATCGGGGCAGGAAAGTCTCCTTGACTTCTCTCCAATTAACCACCAGAAAACTGGAAGTGGCACTGTGGCTCACGTGGTAGAGTGCTAACCTTGAGCAGAAGAGCTCAGGGACAATGTCCAGAAGCAGAGTTCAAGCCCCACGACTGACAAGTAAAAACAGGGCTGGGAAGGTGGCTCAGTGGTAGAGCACTTGCCTTGCATGCCTGAGGCCCTGGGTTTGATTCCTCAGCACCACATAAACAGAAAAAGTGGCGCTGTGGCTCAAGCGGTAGAGCGCTACCCTTGAGCTGAAGAGCTGAGGGACAGTGCCTAGGCCCAGAGTTCAGGTCCACGACTGGCCAAAAAAAAAAGAAAAGAAAAATAAGCGGAATTATAGAATGTTCCATGAAAACATTATTTTCCTGACAATTTTTACATAAAACTGTAAAATGTATTTTGTTGCAAAGCACACTTTAAAGGTTATTGCCTCTGGAGCAAGGCCCCAAGCATAGGTAAGCTTTGTCCTATGTAGATTTAGGGTGCTGCAGCCATACTTCACAGGCACATCACAAGGCCCACTTCTTCAGTCTGCCACCAAGGAAGCTAGTTTACGCTCTCTTGCTGAGAATATTAAGTAGTATACAGATTGTCTGTAGAGGAAGTTCCATTCTCCTCATCAGCTGTGCATCTTTACCTTGGGATGTGTTTAGTACTGCTCGCACTAAACTAGAGCAAAGATGCAGCGCTCACCTGTTGACCCATGCTGCAGGTGTGGTGTGTCCTGTCTCCTCTTCATGCACCTGTGTTTATAGTCTGCCGTCAGCTCTCCGTGGGAACAAGTTTTACTCATGTTACGTTTCGGTTCCCTGATGGAGAGGAGATATTCAATAATTACTCCCTGAAGGGAGTTGGAAGTGATACCTGGGGAGCTTAATGGATTCTCCAGAGTCACACAGTTCAGTTCACAGGGCAGCCTGTTCCACGCCTGAAACACTGTGCAGCCCAAACGTGCCTGTCCCTGACAAGACATACCTCCACCATAATTAACCAGCTGTGCCCAGAGACCTAGCGCCTAATGAGCAAAAAGACTTTAAGGAGGCACTTCTCCCGTGGGCTACTGGATGGATTACGGGGCAATTTTACTATATTAAAATATAGAACAGATGTGATACTCTAGTTGTTGACTCAAATTCATTCACTTGGAACATGAGATGAGTACATAGTAAATAAAGCGTATCTATCAGACCATGAATTGAAAGGCTCTGAGCCATCCCTAAGTGTCCTATGTTTTTTAGAACATGCACAAAGCTGAAGGAAAAGGTAAGTTACATATGGGAGGTATGTTTCACCTACTAACTGTTGGTGACTGAGTGCCTAGTTCAGGATGAGTGGAGTTCATGACTAATTAGTTCCTAATGTGCATTTCTAAAATGAATGTGTTTCTTCCACTCGCAGCTTTCCCGTGGTTTGGCATGGACATCGGGGGGACTCTGGTGAAGCTCTCATATTTTGAACCCATTGATATCACTGCTGAGGAAGAGCAAGAGGAGGTGGAGAGCTTAAAAAGTATTCGGAAATACCTGACTTCTAATGTGGCCTACGGGTCCACTGGCGTCCGGGATGTGCACCTTGAACTGAAGGACTTGACTCTGTTTGGGCGAAGGGGGAACTTGCACTTTATCAGATTTCCAACCCAGGACCTGCCTACCTTTATCCAAATGGGAAGAGATAAAAACTTCTCCACGTTACACACGGTGCTATGTGCTACCGGAGGTGGTGCTTACAAGTTTGAAAAAGATTTTCGCACAGTAGGTATTTGTGACTTGAAAACCAATGATTGAGGCTTGCTGTGTTTAGTTTTGAAATACGAGTCTGGATCCCACAGAGGAAACCTGGACTTAGGACTAGATCTGGGTGGTGTCCGTGGTATGTGGTGAATGGAGGGTTTGGGAGGTGCTGACGCTGCAGGGTCTGGGGTCAGGTGTACATAGCTCTGCACATTCAGTTCTGCTCCCAGGGCGTCTCTCCAGAACCATTTGTTTAGTGCACAAGTTCCTGTCTTGGTGATCTGGCCAAACTATGATTGAGTGCTGATCTGTTGTTAACATGTTAGAGGTTGCAAAACTGCCAGTCTCCTTCATAAGTTGAGAGTTGGGATTTGGGGGCAACTGAAATTTGGTTTTACTTTTTCGAAAAATTGTTTTTCTTTTTCTTTCTTTCTTTTTCTTTTTTTTTTTTTGGTCATGGGCCTGAATTCTGGGCCTGGGTGCTGTCCCTCAGCTCTTCAGCTCAAGGCTAGCGCTCTACCACAAGAGCCACAGCGCCACTTCCGGCCTTTTCTGCTTACGTGGTGCTGAAGAATCAAACCCAGGGCCTCATGCATGCAAGGCAAGCCCTCTACCATTGAGCCACCTTCCCAGCCCCAAGAAATTGTTTTTCTTATGATGAAAAGTACTGATTTAATTCCAGTTTGAGTCATTTGAACATGAATTTCACAAACTGGCAGCCAGGACATTTTAGATACATATTTATTTATTTTTAACTTATGGTACTGGGGCTCAACAGGCTTGCTTAGCAGGTGCTTTGTCAATTGAGTGACAGCTCCATTTCTGCTTTTTGGTGGTTAATTGGCGATAAGAGTCTCACGTATTTACCTGCTTGGGCTGGCTTTGAGCCATGGCCCTCAGATCTCAGCTTCCTGAGTAGCTAGGATGCAGGCTAGTGCCACAGGTGCCTAACTTTTATGATTTTGAATCTCATTCTCACCAACTTTTCTTAACTATCCTGAGACTCAGGATCCTTCTGTCCCCACTTCCTTAGTACCTAGGATTGAAGGTATGCACCACCATGCCTGCTGGTGGGATAGTTAGTGTTTGCTAATATGCTTAAAGCCAGTTCTCACCCTGGCTAGTAAAGATACTGTCATCCAAATATGGAGTTCCAATTTTTTTTTAATGTAGCTGTTTTCTTTTTTCTTTTTTTTTTTTTGCCGGTCATGGGGCCTGAACTCTGGGCCTGGGCACTGTCCTTCAGCTCTTTTGCTCAAGGCTAGTGCTTTACCACTTTGAGCCACAGTGCCACTTCTAGCTTTTTCTGCTTATGTGGTGCTGAGGAATTGAACCCAGGGCCTCATGCATGCAAGGCAAGCGCTCTACCACTGAGCCACTTTCCCAGCCCAAATGTAGCTATTTTCTAGTTTTTATAATTTTGGTTTGTTGATATCCAGACCTAAAGAGTGGAAGAATAAAGCTAGGAATAAGAGTTTGGTAATTTAAAGCCCATAGTAAATTCTAGGTAAAAGTAAAATGTTATAATACACTCCTTTCTAACCTGAAATGAATGTAATAGTTTCATTCAGCTACCCAAATTGCAATGCAAAGGCAGGAATGTATCTATCTGCTCACAGACGCTTTTGTATAATTAGAACACAGGACTAATGAATTAGCTAAATGCTTGCACATATATGCGAGCACCCAGCTGGCTATTAATTTACCATTGGTAGCCAAGATTACTTTTTCGGAATTCTGAATGCTAAAGGTATAACTGCCAGGTCATTTGATGAGTGAATCAGTGGCGTCATGCTGAATAGCACTTGGTAGAACTCCACAGACAGCTGAAGCCTGTCATCTGAGCTACTCAGAAAGTGGAGATCAGGAGGATCAAGGTCCAAGACCAGCTAAAAAGACTCCATCTAAACAAAAAAGCCACAGTGTTTCACATCTGTAATCTGAACTAGGGAGAGGTATAGGAAGATCACAGTCTGCCTGCCCAGGCAAAAGGAAAACCAACAAGTAGTATGGCTGAAGGGGTAGAGGCATTTGCCTAGATAGTGTAAGTAAGTAAGGCTTTGAGTTCAAATGCTGGTAGTACTCCCCAAACCTCTCCCAACAACAGAGGGCACAAGTAAGTAAATTCTGTGTTCACTATATCTGCTAAAGAATGCCTGACATTTGTGTATATATTGGTAGGTAAATGCATGCTTATGAAAATCTAGATCATCAGACTTTCCTACTGCCCCCACGGCAGTGTCTCACAGGGCCGGCATGGGCAGTCCAGAAATTCTGTGGCACTTTGGCAGTTGGGTGGCATCCAGCTTCTTGCCCACAGGATGTCAGTGTGGCCCCTGCCTGTCGCTGTCTTTGGAAACAACAGTTCCCAGCAGAGAGGCAGAGCCCTGAGAAATTAGGTACAAAACGGGAAAGTGCTGTGTCACAGGTGATACTGAAGTTTTGTCAGGTGCCTGAAAGTTTTGAATGGATCCTCTTTTTAACCCAGTTTTATTTTTGGATTGTCATACAGATTGGAAACCTCCACCTACACAAACTGGATGAACTTGACTGCCTTGTAAAGGGCTTGCTGTACATAGATTCTGTCAGCTTCAATGGGCAAGCAGAGTGCTATTATTTTGCCAATGCCTCGGAACCTGAGCGATGCCAAAAGATGCCTTTTAACCTGGATGACCCTTATCCACTCCTGGTGGTGAACATTGGCTCCGGAGTCAGTATTCTGGCCGTGCATTCCAAAGACAGCTACAAGCGTGTGACTGGGACCAGGTCAGTCATCCTTGGGTTTTGTTGCAGCTTTCACAGTAGCTGTGGTTGTGTGTGTGTGTATGCATTCGTGCCTGCCTGTATCCAGTGCTGGGGATCAAATCAAGGCCCTCAGTCAGGCCTCATGTAAAAGTGCTGTACACTGAGCTACTCCCCCAGCTGAAAAACACATATATTGATGCTAACTTTACCAGGAAAATGACAGCTATTAGTGCAGCAACAAAATCTAAAGATAAATTCTGTGTTACAGATAGTACTTTCATTTTGTCAGTCAAAGGGCTTGAACTCTGGGCTTGGGCGTTGTCCCTCAGCTCTTCAGCTCAAGGCTAGCGCTCTACCACTTGAGCCACAGCACCACTTCCTGTTTTCTGAGTGATTTATTGTCTCACAGACTTTTCCTTCCCTGGGCTGGCTTTGAACCATGATCCTCAGATCTCAGCCTTTTGAGTAGCTAGGACGACAGGTGTGAGCCATTGGCGCCTGCCTTTTTTTTTTTTTTTGGTTGGTCCTGGGGCTTGAACTCTGTGCCTAGGCGTTGTCCCTGAGCTCTTTAGCTCAAGTCTATATGGCTTTTTGTTTTGTTTTTGTCAGAACTGAGATTTGAACTTAGGACCTTGTGGTTACTAAGCATGTGCTCTTAGCTGCTGAGCCAAACCTCCAACCCTGTACTTTTTTTAAATATACTATGAAGACTCAAAAACCCAAATCCCTAACTGTTCATTATTGCTCAGTATTAGAATTTCCATATTACTAAGTGCATTTTTACCTACAATGATTAGAGTAACATTTTAGTAGAAGAGCACTCACAGAAGCAGCAGTGCTCTGTTGATTTCAAAAGTATACCTGTTTATATTTTGTTCCTTTTGTTTTCCAAAGCACTTTTTTCTTTGACTACTTTTCACTTGTTAATAAAACCTTGCTGTGTGCTCAGCATTTTCCCATTTGAATTATAGTATGGGATAGTGTAGTTAATTTTTTTTTTTAATTTTTTTTGGGTCCGGTCGTGGGGCCTGAACTTTGGGCCTGGGCGCTGTCCCTCAGTTCTTCAGCTCGAGGCTAGTGTTCTACCACTTGAGCCACAGCGCCACTTCCGGCTTTTTTCTTTTTGCTTATGTGGTGCTGAGGAGTCGAACCCAGGGCCTCATGCATGCAAGGCAAGCGCTCTACCACTGAGCCACCTTCCCAGCCCCATAGTGTAATTAATTCTTTTGTTGTTGTTGTTGTTGGTTGCAGGGCTTGAACTCTGGGCCTGGGTGCTATCCCTCAGCTCTTCAGCTCAAGGCGAGCACTCTTGAGCCACAGCACCACTTCTGATTTTCTAATGGTTCATTGGAGATAAAAGTCACAGACTTTACTGACCAGGCTGGCTTTGAACTGAGATCCTCGGATCTCAGCCTCCTGAGTAGGTAGGATGACAGGCCTGAGCCACTGACTCCTGGCTGTAGTTAATTCTTATAGTATGAATTTAGTGTGGATTCCCTTAATAGGGTAAAGTTAATGTTTGCAAATAAGCCATACCTACTTAGAACATGCACAGGAAAAGACCATCCTGAGGGTATGCTTAGGAGAGGAGCACACAGTCTCCACAACTAGATGCATACCATCATGTAAAATGACGTTGATTGAGATGAATTCCAAGAAACAGAAAAGAGGTTTTTTGTTATTTTACTTTTTTTCCCCTTTGTTACTATTTTTATTTTCAGTCCTTTTTGTCCTGTATATAAACTTGGTTTTCTTGGTGAGGTAAGAAGGGAGCATGGAAATGGTGGAACAGAGGGTGAACAAATGCAGCAGTGATACTCACTAAGATACTGTGTTGAAATTGGGGCAGGGAGAAAACCGGGAGAAAGGGAGGGAAGAGGTGACACTGTTCAAGAAGCAGTGTGTTCATTGCCTGACTTACATAACTAAGCCTCTGCACAGCTTCCTGAGTCTCTGGTGAGGGTCGTTTCATCAGTTTTTGTTTTTGTTGGTCTTGGAGCTTGACTCTGGCCGTGGGTGCTGTCCATCAGCTCTTCAGCTCAAGCTTAGCACTCTACCACTTGAGCCACAGCGCCCACTTCTGGCTTTTTCTGTGTATGTGGTGCTGAGGAATGGAACCCAGGGCCTCATGTATGTGAGGCAAGCACTCTACCACTGAGCACTTTCCCAGCCCAATTTCATCCGTTTTTAAGAAATGGAAGCTCCTGTGTAGTAAGGAAGAAAGATTTTGAAATACTTCAGATTAGATTGATTTTTCAATTAGTACGTCTGCTGTGACACTTAAATGTAGTAATTTCTTATTGTAGGGGTTAGAAGCCCACCTCCACTGTAACTTTATACCAGAAAATTCTTCTACAGAGTATGGTTTTACTAGCTTTAACTATTAACTTAGCAGGGTTTAGGGATGACCAGGGATCAAAGATTAATAGGTTAGAGATTGGAGAGACGTAATTTCATGTTGCAAGTATTTTTTTTCAAAATTTTAGTCGCAGGTCAGTTTCTGTTGTTGACATGATGCCCCATTGTGTGCTTCTCCTGACCCTCCGGGCTGGGGCATGTTAAATAGTAGCTTGTCGCATCCATTGATTTCATCACAGGAGTCTGGTAAGGAGACAGGCCCTTCACAGAGTCATTTCTTGTAAGCCGTTTAAGATAACAGATTGCCTTCATAGCCTTCATGGTAGAATTTTCAGCACTCCCGCCCCACTCCTGAAGTAACAGAGCTCAGTCAGTCACACAGGCTGGCCCGTGACTACTTACTACCTGAGCCTCCAGAGGGGTTGGGGTTACAGGCATGAGCTACCACACCCTTCCTCTCACACACACACACCAGAATGTGAGCTGTTAATCCCAAGTGCCCCAGTGCCCAGTTCATTCTTGGTTTCGCTCAGCAATTTTTCTTGCCCTTTCATGATGTTGACATTTTAGTATTGTTTTTTTGGTAAGTGAAAGCTGCACCTTTCACCATGGAGACAGATTGCTGTGTATAAGTACAATCTAGCAAGTTTTCTTACCTCTCTCTAGCCTCGGAGGTGGCACCTTTCTGGGCCTGTGCAGTTTATTGACTGGCTGTGAAAGTTTTGAAGAGGCTCTGGAAATGGCATCCAAAGGTGACAGCACCCAGGCTGACAAGCTGGTCCGGGACATTTACGGAGGAGATTATGAAAGATTTGGTCTACCAGGTTGGGCTGTAGCATCTAGGTAAGTTTAACCTTTGTGTTACTGCTCTAGTTGTTTATTGTTCTTGGAAAGCAGTGTATCAGGGATTGTACAGGAGATTTTTGTTTGGTATGGTTTTGAGTTTGGGACATTGAAATAGTGTAAAAATTAACTCTACATTCAGAAGTTTATCACAAGTATGCCTCTAAGAAACTACTTTTACTTATTCTGAAATCTCCTTCCAGCTTTTCTCTATGCAAATATGGATATCCTTATTATCTTTTCTAAACAAAGAATTGTCATTGACATACTTTTATACTTTACGCTACTATATACAGCATCCTGTATGTGCTCTAAAGTGGCCATGTAGCATAAGCATAATTCCATGTTGAAGTCATGTTCTCACTCTGTTCCTGTGTCCCAAAGCCAGGGGGGTAACTGCTGTTGGGGTGTTAGGCTACAGGAGATGAGGAGCTGAAGGAGGGCCTTCCTGTAATCTGATGGGTTAGTGGCGTAGATAGTGAGCCTTAACGTACATTTCTACTAACAGTGAGGTCAGGAATAAACATGTTACTCTGTGTGCATGATTGTTATGTTCTGTTTCTCTGTTGGATTGTCGCACAGTTGATTGATCAGTCTTTTCCTTTATGGCTTCAGGATAATGATGCATAGTAAGTAAGTCTTCACATTCCCAATATATAAAGGAGTAGAGCCTTATATTCTTCTGGTGCTTCAGTGTCTTACAATTTCTATCTTTGATTTAATAGAAATCTTTAATTTATCTTGCAATTTTATGTGAGGTGCATATCTAGTTGGAGGTTTTTTGATTTTTTTCCCTTTGATGCACCCTACAATTTATATAGCTCTTTATCACTCCAGTGATGTCGGATGACTTCTGTTTGTTCTTGCCGTACCCTGGCTGCTTTTTGCTACTTTACTGGTACACAGACACCTGACTCTTATTAGTAGAAGTGTAAAGTATACTTGATGTTACAACAGCCAGTCTCCTGTTGCTATTCTGATTTTTCTATGTGAAATTTACAATCATGTTTCCTACTGTAAATGAAAAGGCTTATTTTTAGTAATTTTATTATGCTTATATGTTAGTGACAGTGACATCTTTATGGTGTTTTATCTCCCTTTTGTAAAAGTTAGTTTATATATTTGTTTAAGGCTTCTTTTGTTCCTTTCCCACATTTTGAAAGTCTTTGTCATATATGTTCATGCACTGCTTTTTAAGTGTTCTTAAATGTTCTTTTGCTTTGTTGTCCTGTTCTGTGAGGACTGGTGTAGGTGGACATGGGGCTCCCTCCTGGGTGCCGCTCAGCTGGCCCTGTGTTTGGACCCTGTGCTGTCACTTGTCATGTCACACACATGTTCCCATGCCAACACATTTTGTTACTGCCCAAGATTTCTTTTTTTTTAATGTAGCTTTTCTGTTCATTTTACTCTGGAAAAGTTCCCATCACGCCTTATCAACTCTTTTTTTCCCTCTGTTTCTAAGGTAGCTTGTACTTGCTTTTGCTTTTTTTCCCGTTCTGGTTAGCACTTGCATTGCTCTCTTCCAATGTGGCTAGTAGAAAATAGGAAATTCATGTCATTTGAGTCTCTAGTGGAATGCTTGTGTACATGTAATGAATGTGGTATTGAGTGACAAGTTTGACATTGAAGATTAGGTAGTCTTGGAAAACATTTTGGCTTTTTACGAGTAAGTCAAAATGGATTTTGCTATTTTTTTTCTCCACTTCTTAAGTAATCGCCTTCTAATTTCCTCATTTAGTATCAGGTTTAAACATACATGTCTTCATCATCTTTGCTTCTTTATAGCATCTCAGTGTGTGCTTTTCTGTGAGGTTGAATATAACCTGAGTTCTGTAAAAGATATTCCTTAATAAGCGTTTGCTTATTCCCGGCATAGATCTGTTTTTGTGCTTCACCCTGGCTGATCACACTGCCCAGATTGTGGGTGTAATGGGTGAAGTGTGGCAGTTGCTGTGGCTTTGACCATCTGTTGCTTCGTCCTGTTCCTCTGCAGTTTTGGGAATATGATCTACAAGGAGAAGCGCGAGGCCGTCAGTAAGGAGGACCTGGCAAGAGCAACACTGGTCACCATCACCAATAACATTGGCTCTGTGGCGCGGATGTGTGCGGTTAACGAGGTAAAGACAAGTCACATCCTTCATTTGTTGCAGACTGCATCTGATCGTGCTTTCTTCTGGAGGCCTGTAGCACAGAAGTGTTCCATTCGTGTGTGTGCTCTGGTTCCACTGGCTGTACACAAAGGACAGCCGATTCAGATTAAAGTAGCCATTGAGCCACCGCCTCCTGATTCTTTCTGACCCTTGGCCATTTGGAGGAAGTGGAGGAAGACATGCTCAAGGTTCTCTCTGCCCTCGGCTTCTCTACAGTGCTGCCTTGTTGCATGTGGATCAAGCAGCATTGTACAGGGCTATGAGGACAGCGAGACTGCGTCTTCACGGGCTGTGTGAGGGGTGTGTGCTGCTGGCTCTGAAAAGCATGTGTGTGTAGGATGAACTAGGAGCTTTGCTTCTTGATGAAAGATTTGTTCATTCACTCATGGATTGAAAACCCCATCCCGCCTGTCCCCCTCCACTTTAGAATTTGCATTATTCTGCGGATATGCATGATAAGTCATTCAATGTACATTAGTGGCTTAGTGGGAGAGGAAGATCGTGTGAGTAGAAGGCCTGGTGTGCATAGTTACACGCAGAAGTGTTGGAGGTGCTGAGACGTCTGGTCCGGTGACGACTCAGTGCTTCATAGAGAATCTTGGAAGAGTTCAAACAACTAGAAACCAAGGGGAAGAGAGAAAACGCGGTCCGTGGGCAAAGACAAGATGTTGCCGACATGGCCGTGCAGGCAGGAGCGAGGCTGTGGCACAGGAACAAGTACACAGAGCCCCCACTCTGGAGGAGAATGAGGTTGGGGAGTGCTTTGCGAGTGTGGGATCGAGACAGGGAGAATGGCTCGGTGGGTCAGGCTGGGGACAGGCAGGTTAGTGGGCACCGCTGTTCTCCACCTGAGAACAGTAGACTGGGGCTCTGAGACGGCCTTGGTTTCCTGCCCTCCAGCCACGCTCAGCACGGCCTCCCCGGCCAGGTCCCAGCGAGCGCTGCCTGCCGTTGGGGGGCCAGCCGCCTGGCATCCAGGCTCTGCCCCGCACGGGTGTGTGGATGTGCAGAGCTTTGCGCCCGGGACCGCGCGGGCGTGGACTGGCAGCCGTTCTGAACAGCTGCACAGCGGCTCCTCCACAAGTCACTCTCTTTGTTCTCTCAGAAAATAAACAGAGTTGTCTTTGTCGGAAACTTCTTACGCGTCAACACCCTCTCCATGAAGCTCTTGGCCTATGCATTGGATTACTGGTCAAAAGGTCAATTGAAAGCATTGTTTTTAGAGCATGAGGTATGACAACTATGTTTCATTAATTGTTTAACAACCTGTTTTTAAATATCGATGTTCCATGCTGCTTCATGCCTTGTGTTTGTAAGGTAAAAGGACGTTTTAGGTGTTTTTCTTGAGACATGTTGTAGATCCGGTTGCTCTTACATCTGTCCTCCTGCCTGAATGAATGTTCTAGGTGGTGAGATTACAGGCTTCCAGGTAGAATCTCAGGCTGGGTGCAGTAGCTCACGCCTGTAATCCTACTGGAGAAGCAGAGATTAGAATTACAGTTCAGGGTCATACCCAGCAAAAGACAGCTGGACACCAGGTCTCCCTGTGTCCGGCTTTGTGCTTCCTGTCTGCTACAAAGGGAAGAGCACACCGTGATGTTCTGGCTGGCCGAGAGCTCAGAAGGATGGGATGAAGCCCTGACGTGGACTGCACTCTGAGAGCTGAAGGAAATTCCTCCCTTTTTTTTTTTAAGCTGGACATGATGGTATAAGTAGTAGGACTGACCTCTAGGCCAGCCTTGGCAAAAACTCAGGAGCTTGCCTGAAAAAAGTAAAAAAGGGCTTAGGGGCGTGGCTCTAGGTTCAAACCCCAGTCCTGCCAAAAACAGCCATGAGAACCATGAATGAGGATTTCCTAGTTCTTGTGAGCAAGTGAGCGGCATGAGGTATCTACCTAGGGCTGCAGAAGACTCAGTCGATTCTCTGCTTTGTTAAATTATTTAAAATGATAAATGTGGCTCATTACACAAATAGGTCATTTAGCAAGGAAATTCTGACTAAACTCTACCACCAGAGGTCCTCACCTGACTCCTACTGCCACTAGCATTTGGAATTTGTGAATTTCTTCACATCCAGTTTCTAATTCAATTAATAGTCCTTGTTATGCTCTGGGCTAAGTAAAGTTAACTTTAAATCAAAGTCAGTTGGTTATTTATTGTAAGTTCCTAAAACGAATCCAGAATCTGGCTCTGCTCTTGTAAGCCCGCGTTCCTCCTCCTGCCCTCCCTGAACGGCAGGTCGAGGCCTGGGCAGCCAGCCAGCATGCAGAACACAGAGGTTATTTGATTTGTTATTATTGAATGGTCCCAAGACCCTCAGCTCAGCTGCTTTGTAGTCTTGGAAGCTTTTTTTTTTTGGTCGGTCGTGGGGCTTGAACTCGGCCTGGGTGCTGTCCCTCAGCTCTTCAGCTCAAGGCGAGCGCTCTACCACTTGAGCTACAGCGCCACTTCTGGTTTTCTGGTGGTTTATTGGAGATAGGAGTCTCACGGTCTTTCCTGCCCGGGCTGGCTTTGAACCACGATCCTCAGATCTCAGCCTCCTGAGTAGCTAGGATTACAGGCGTGAACCACCGGCACCTGGCTTGGAAGCTTTTTATATTAAAAGGATGTATATCTGTTCAGAAAGAGCTTAAACTTTTTATCTTTTTTTTTTTTTTTGTCACTCGTGGAACTTGAACTCAGGGCCTGGGCACTAGTCCCTGAGCTCTTTTTGCTCAAGGCTGGCACTCTATCATGATGCTTGGCTCAGTATTGCTTGGTATTTAAAAAAAAAAAAAAAGGCAGGCACTGTGGCTCACACCCGTAATCCTAGCTACTCAGAAGGCTGAGGTCTGAGGATCATGGTTCAAAGCCAGCCAGCCTGGCAGGAAATTGCAAGACTCTTATCTCCAGTTAACCACCAGAAAATTGGAAGTGGCACTGTGGTTCAACCTTGAGCACTAACCTTGAGCAAAAAAGCTCAGGGACAGCACCCAGGACCCGGGTTCAAGCCCTACAGCCGACAAATCGGTGACCCATAAATCTGTGCTTAATGGAAAGTGCTGACATTGCCCTAAAAGCTGCCCTGCTCTAACAGTTGTTCAAAATCACACAGGGCTACTTCGGAGCGGTTGGTGCACTTCTTGGACTGCCAAACTTCAGCTAACATGTCAGATCTTGCCGCCCAAGTAGCTGAAGCTGCAGGCAGGCATCCGGGCACCGCCGCGACTGGGAACCAAAGGATGAAAGAGTCACACTGCTCCTGTTGATGTCTAGTGTCAGCGTGGTCAGCCGGGAGCGTTGCTGCTGGGGATCCCTCATTGACGGTGTCCTCCGTATGTAGATAGCCCGTGTCCTGCCGCAGTGCAACACAGATCTATTTATTTTACGTAGCTCACAGTGTAGTACCATATGCTCCAACATAGACCTTCAAGTCTCAGAGCAGGTTCGCGTAGGAGAAGTAATTGGTTGTATTTGTTCCACATCTGTTTTATGTGTGTTCTGGTTACGCTGTATCGCACTGTATCGCCCTGATTGCACTGTATCGGCAATCTAGGTGATTAGTTGGAGACTTTGGGAATGTGAAGGCAGCGCTGAATACTGGTTATGGTAGTTTTTGTAACATACCCTCTGTCACAAAGCATGTTGGGGTGACCTGTCCCCAGAGATGTGATTCTTCTCAAATGCCACGATGATTTACTTGAAAAACTCCTGAGTCTCAGGAGAATCCTGGGAAATTACATTATATTTTGATTTTTGAGTTAAATCAACACAAGTTAACATGTTTAATATTTTCAGATTGGAAGCTTCCTTCCTTTGGAGTCTAATGGGGTCCTTGGACTGCGCAGACAGTGTGCTTGGGGCAAATTCATACTTTTTGTGCTCTTTTGTGGCCATGTGTATCTCAGGCCAATGTTTCTTCTCATTAGATCGGAACCATGAAAGCTAAAGATTTTATTCTGCTCTGAAAAACTGCAACAGAATCAACTTCTACTTGGATATTGTGAAACTGGGGATCTGAGGCAGAATTGCAGAGTTATAAAAAGATCAGTGTTTGATACATTCTGGTAATAAAAAGCATTATAGTTCCAAAATGGGTCGGGTTTATTCTGTCATCGGCTCACTTACTGTAAGGTGATGACCTTTGGAGTGTTTGTCTCCAGCAACACGTTGGTAGACCACGGGTCCAGGATGCAGGCTGGCTGCCAGGGAGCTCACCTGTGTAATTGCCAGCGCCTCTGGTGTGCTTGGGAGAGCCTGTGTGTACTTAAAACCAGTATTGGGGGGTTGCATTTTTCTAGAGGGGCCTCTGCTTGCCAGGTGGGCTCTGCCGCATGACCCACGCCCTCAGCCTTATTTGCTTTATTTTTTCAGAGTCTCATGTTTCTTTACCCAGGGCTAGCCTCAACTTCCATCTTCCTTCCTTACCCCTCCTGCAGCCGAGACCACAGGCATGCCTGCCTGCACTACCATGCCTGCTTGTTCTTTTGAGATGGAGTCTTGGGAACATTTTTTACCCAGAACTACCCTTGAACTTCAGCCTCCTACCACGATGCCGAGGTCACCGCCACTCTCAGGGCTTGAGGACATTCTGAGCAGCTTTCAGATCTTGTGCTCAGGTGCTCGACAAATACAAGTGTGAGAAACATAAATAACATTTTGTTTCTTTTGTGCGTGCATGCGCGCGCGTGTGTGTGTGTGTGTGTGTGTGTGTGTGTGTTGGGGCTTGAACTCAGGGCCTGGGCACTGTCCCTTTTTCCCTTAAAGCTGGCCCTCTATCACTTGAGCCATGCCTCCACTTCCACGGTAACATTTAGACTGTTGGAAACTTGAGTTGGGGCACTAGGTGGGCATTGTCAGCTCTGACAGTGATGCTACGCTTGTGAACTCGTTCCTTGGAGCGCAGGCCAGCTGTCTCAACTCGGTCGAGTGAGGGCGGTGTGGCTGCAGGCCCGTGGCAGAGCCCCATGTGTTAGGTATGGCACACAGGCACTCATTCTCTTAAGGCTGAGTGGTCCAAGTACCAGCTTGATCTCTGTGCTTAGGTTAATAGTAGTAAGCTAAAATTCATGGAGAGGGAACAGGGGTGTCTCCCATCTGTAATCTGGGAGTGCTGCATAGAATGAGCGGAGGGCAAGGCCGCCAGGATTCTGAGTGGTAAGTTCCCCATAAGAACAAGTGCAGCCAGGGCTGGGAAGGTGGCTCAGTGGTAGAGTGCCCACCTAGCATGCATGAAGCCCTGGGTTCCATTCCTCAGCACCACTTACACAGAAAAGGCCAGAAATGGCTCTGTGGCTCAAGGGGAGCATGCTAGCCTTGAGCAAAGAAGCGTAAGGACTGCCCAGGCCCTGAGTTCAAGACCCTACACTGGCAATACATTAAAAAAAAATAGAGTGCACTCACAGATTGCTCCCAGGACCACGTTGCTGAGCATGGTGTACCCCAAAGGCCTGTGTTCTTCAATGTGATCGGTGAAGTGTCAGTGTGGTTGTACATTTTCTAGCAAACACATTGAGAAAGTAGGAAACTGTGTGCTAATTGTTGTAGGTGAGTATTTTTATTTAGTCTCACAGATCCAAAGTACAAGAAGACATATTTGGGAGAAAGGCTGCATGAAGCCCTGGGTTCAATTCTTCAGTACCACATACACAGAGAAAGCCCGAAGTGGTGCTGTGACTCAAATGGTAGAGCGCTTGCCTTGAGCACAGAGAAGCTCAAGGACAGTGCCCAGGCCCTGAGTTCAAGCCCCAGGACTGGCAAAAACAAAATTAAAAAGCCCTTACATTTTCTGCTGAGGCTAGAAATACTGGTTAAGACAAAATAGTGAATGCTTTTCCTCCTTTGAAGTGTTTCAGAGCCCATTAAATTGACAGCCGGCTGACAAGTGACCATCACAGTGCGTCATTTCCACTTCCAAGAAGCAGTCCCTGCGGCCCCCTCCCCTGTCCTGTGTTGGAATTCCATGCCATGTCTCCATGGACGCTGGACGGGTGTTCCCATGGGAGATGCCCGGGGGGGGGGGGGCGCGACTTTGTTCCCCCAGATATCCCTAGGTGTTTGCTGTGGTGCTCTGGAGTGAAGTTGCGGGGCTTGCATCCTAAGTGCGTTGTCCTGCCTGCCTGCTTCCACACTGGCGTGTGTTACCAGGTGCTGGGTTTCCCCGGACCGGGAGGACACTACTGTTCTTTGATGGCCCGTGGACACACCTGACAGTCCGTGCAGGTGTCCACCATCTGTGAACATCGCCATTAGCTAGATGACGCGGGCACTATCATAGCAGTTTCCACTGTATGTCACGGGAGTGTCCCACGTTGGAATGTGACAGTGTGTGAGACTTTCTAGGGGCCCCTCGTTCCTTACGGGAGCAGACGGGGTGAGCATGAACCCCTTCCAGAATTAACATATTGCTTTTGTCCAACTTGCGGCTACGTTTGTAAAGCAGGAGTGTAGTTACCTGCAGTAAGTTGAGATGGAATGGTAGCCACCTTCCGGGCTGGTGGGTGGCCTGGGTGGCATCCCTGCCTTGCTCCTGTGTCCCCTCAGTGGGGCCCAGGTGAGCTGGCCCTGCGGGGGGGGAGCGGGGAGGCGAGGGGCTGAAGGACTAGCTCGGAGGAGCAGCTCTGTTCTGTAGTTCATCTTTCTGCTGCAGACACCACCAATTATATGTTTGGGAGGTAGCTATGCGATGTTACTTTTCAGCACAGAGATTAGAAATGCAAGAGTGTTCTGGTGATACTGAGGTTTGAACTCAAGACCTTGTGCTTGATTAGCTGGTACTGTACCACTGCTTCCATAATGCCTCCAGCCCTGCTTTTTGCCTAAGATGGACACTTTCTGCCTGCACAGACCTCAAACATTGGTCTTCTGGGTCTTCACTTCCCGAGGAGGTAGATTGCAGTGTGAGCTACCAGTGCCCAGCAGACATCAAGGTTTGGAACTGCATAAATATATTCAGCTCCAGGATGTTTTTCTTTTTTCTAAGTATCTTTCGTACATTTTAATACTTAAGATTTGAATAAGCTGGGCACTGGTGGCTCACGCCTGTCATCCCAGCTACTCAGAAGGCTGAGATCTGAGGATCATGGTTCAAAGCCAGCCTGGGCAGGAAAGTCCGTGAGACTCTCTTCTCTAATAAACCACTAGAGGGGCTGGGAAGGTGGCTCAGTGGTAGAGCACTTGCCTTGCATGCATGAGGCCCTGGGTTCGATTCCTCAGCACCACATAAGAAAAAGCCGGAAGTAGTGCTGTGGCTCAAGTGGTAGAGCCCTAGCCTTGAGCTGAAGAGCTGAGGAACAGCGCCCAGGCCCAGAGTTCAGGCCCCATGACCGGACCCAAAAAATAAAAAAATAAACCACTAGAAAATCAGAAGTGGTGCTGTGGCTCAAGTGGTAGAGCGCTCGCCTTGAGCTGAAGAGCTGAGGGACAGCGCCCAGGCCCAGAGTTCAGGCCCCATGACCGGACCCAAAAAATAAAAAAATAAACCACTAGAAAATCAGAAGTGGTGCTGTGGCTCAAGTGGTAGAGCGCTCGCCTTGAGCTGAAGAGCTGAGGGACAGCGCCCAGGCCCAGGGTTCAAGACCCACGACTGATAAAAAAAAAATAGCTCTCAAAGGAAAGTGTTTTCATTTTTATGAAGTTATAAAGTATAGATAAATACTATAAAATAGCTTGACATTATTTAGGTTGATTTTGTGTGTATGGCTGCCATTTGGGTATCATACCAGCTCAGTCAGCAGTTAACACAGCCAACTATTTTGAAATTTGCCTTCCTTTCCCTCCCTCCCTCCCTCTCTTTCTTTCTTGTGGTGGTCATGGGGCTTGAGCTCAGGGTTGGCGGCATAGGCCAGCTCTCTTTCTGATGCCTTCCTCTCTGTGAGCGTCTTTGGCTCTGAACTCTTCCAGACTTGAACCTTGCTTGAAAGATGGTGTGTGTGACAGGCTACGTTGTAGCTGTAGCACCTATGATACTGTCCTTGTACACGCTCTTTTCCACATGTGGAGTCTGCTGCGGTTCCTTCTGGAAGCTCTGGGCGTGGCTGAGCTGCAGGGGCGGGGCGGGGGCTGCTGAAATGGCAAATCAGCCACGCAGCCAACTCCAGTGTTTCCTTTACCGACCTGGATTCTGTGGGTACACTAAATGAATGTCAAACGCAGGCTCCTCATCTCCTGATTACCCGTCACTTCTCCCCTTGCTGCATGAGCGCCGGGGCTGTGGCCAGGTGAGTGTCCTCTGTGTCCCCGTGGTGGGGGCGAGGGCTGTGAGATGACCTCAGAAGCGGCGCTGCGCAGCCCAGCTGGCCGCACCCGCAAGGCGGCCGAGCGGCTGTGCTGGTGAGCAGTGCTGGCGGAGGATTCTAGCCGGGCGCCGTCCTCCAGCTACTCGGGAGGCTGAGATCTGAGGACTGCAGTTCAAAGCCAGCCCGGGCAGGAAAGTCCATGAGACTCCGAGGATCTAAGCTCATCCAGGGAATCAGCTGCGGCTCTGTCACTCCAGGCTGGAATGTTCTGGAAGAGATCAAACAAGTTCTCAGGCACAAGTTTCACGCTGAGCGTGGGGGCCGCCGCGGCCACAGCTTAGACGGCTGCAGGCGGAGTGGCAGGGCCCGGAAGGCAGGAGTGCTGGTGTTGGGGGCCAGCGTGGGCTACGTCGTGAAGAAAGAACAGAACACTGCTCAGAGCCGGAGAGAACGGGCCAAGGACAGAGGCTTGGGGCAGGCCGGGGCAGGAGGACCCGGGGGGCCCCAGGACGTCACCGGCCCTGGCGTTTGAGCTCAGGACGCCGAGGTATACAGAGTCGAGTTCATTTGGAGGTAGACGTGACCTGCGCTGGGGCCCCCAGCCCCTTTGGGTGGCTCTGAGCTCCCGGGTTGTGGTGTGGCGAGGCCCTGCCGGCCTGTGAACCCAAGGTCAGCCATCATTAGAGTAGACGTGCCGGGCCGGCTCGGGCCTCCAGCTCCCAGCACCACCTCCACCCGGTTTTCTTCTTTTAGATTCTGCTCAGGTGGCCTCGTCCTGCCCGTAGCACACAGGCTGGAGCACACTCGGCTTGTTCTGTGAGTTGCTCTCACCAGCTTTTCCGGCCTGGCTAGCTGTCACCTACAACCTTTACCTCTGCCTCCCGAGCCGCTGGGATTACAGGTGTGTGCCACCACAGCCAGCCACGTATTCGAAGGATTGTCAGTTCTAGGCCGCAACCCTTGCAGCAAGGGGTGGGGAGGGGTGTTGCATGGTGCTGGGGCGGGGGGAGGGAGAGGAAGGGGAGATTTCCACACTGGACTAACACATCTGCGTATCAGAAGGCAGATGTGAACAGGGGAATGTGATCTAAAGGGCGTGAGACTGGTTTCTGGACTCCCAAGTTCCCTCCAACTGGTGCTGGGGGCAGCTTGGTGTTTTGGGGTAACATCTTCCTCCTGTGTTCTTTGGGGTGTCCCACAGAAAGGGTCTGACACCTCCTTTGCTTCTGCACCCGTGAGGGCCCTGCTCAACCCCAGCCAGCCAGAAATCGACGCTCGAAGTCCCCACGTCCAGAGAGCGGGTACGAACGCGGGAGCCGGGTGCCCGCGGCGCAAAGATTCAAAGGGTCCAGGTGGCCGGTCTGCGGTGTGGACCCTCGAGACACGGCGGTCAGGGTGGGGCTGAAGGGGGGCCCACTGGGGCCCATTGTAGCCGTGCACGAAGACGTCACTGGTGAAGCAGCCGAGTGCCTGACGCGAACAACGGCTGCGGCAGACGCAGGCCTGGAGGCCCCAGGGTGGAAAGGGCCCGCGTGAGCAGTCTGCAGTGTTCAGGGGACCCCCCCCCCCGCGTGAGCCCTGAGGAGGCCGGTGGAGCGCACACCCGAGGGGAGGGAGGGAGGGCGCTCCCACACAGCACTGCAGAGTGGAGGGGGCGGGCAGGGGGCTCGTCGGTGCTGCACCTGCAGGGAGACCCCCCCCCACTCCCCCATCCAGGAAGCTTCCGACGCCTCCACTTTGCACCCAGCTCTGTGTGGTCACCTGGGGTCGGTGTCCAAGACCCTTCACCATTGTGACCCCAAGCTCATCGGCTGGGGTGTCCCCCCAAGAGACCCGCAGAGGACGGGGTGTCCGTGATGGCCCTCCCATGATGCCCGGGGCCCCGTGCACACACACCGCGGTGGCTTCCGGTTGGGCCAAGCACCACATTCCCAATTGGGAAGAGAGTTGGGGGGCTCTGTGGATCTGGATGGGACTGCGGCAAGGGGCACCCCAGAGCCCTGTTCCCCAGAGGAGCCCTGCTGGCCTGGAGCTGACTCCCCTCCCTCCGCAGCCCAGCCAGGCCTCTGCTCCCTTTTCCTTCCTTCAAGGCTGACAGCCTTGTGCAAATGGGGGCAGGCCCTACCAGCTGGCCGGCCCGGAGGGGAGCCAGGCCCTCACAGGCCTCACAGAGGCCGAGCCCACGCTCCCCCCACCCTGGAGTCCGGCCCCCAGGCCGCACCAGCCTCTAAGGCCACAGCCTTGGGGGGGGTCTGTCCCCACGGGAAGTCACTCCTGCCACCGCCCTGTCACCTGGGGGCCGCTCCCTGCTCTGCCCCCAAAACTCTTGCTATGGGATACAGGCAGAACAGCGAAGCCTGGAGCCCAGCGTGTGTGTCAGCGGTGTGTGTGTTGGTGTGTGTGTCCGTGGTGTGTGTGTCAGTGTGCATCAGTGGTGTGTCAGCGGTGTGCGTCAGTGGTGTCAGTGGTGTGTGCGTGTCAGTGGTGTGTGCGTCAGTGGTGTGTGTCAGTGGTGTGTGCGTCAGTGGTGTGTGTCAGTGGTGTGTGCGTGTCAGTGGTGTGTGCGTCAGTGGTGTGTGCGTCAGTGGTATGTGTGTCAGTGGTGTGTGTGTGTCAGTGGTGTGTGTGTCAGCGGTATGTGTCAGTGGTGTGTGCGTCAGTGGTGTGTCAGTGTGTTAGCGGTATGTGTCAGTGGTGTGTGCGTCAGTGGTGTGTCAGTGTGTCAGTGGTATGTGCGTCAGTGGTGTGTCAGTGGTGTGTGCGTCAGTGGTGTGCGTCAGTGGTGTGTGTGCGTCAGTGGTGTGTGTGCGTCAGTGGTGTGCGTCAGTGGTGTGTCAGTGGTGTGTGCGTCAGTGGTGTGTGTCAGTGGTGTGTGTGTGTCAGTGGTGTGTGTGCGTCAGTGGTGTGTGTGCGTCAGTGGTGTGTGTCAGTGGTGTGTCAGTGTGTCAGTGGTATGTGCGTCAGTGGTGTGTCAGTGTGTATGTCAGTGGTATGTGCGTCAGTGGTGTGTCAGTGTGTGTGTCAGTGGTATGTGCGTCAGTGGTGTGTCAGTGTGTATGTCAGTGGTATGTGCATCAGTGGTGTGTCAGTGGTGTGTGCGTCAGTGGTGTGTCAGTGTGTCAGCGGTATGTGTCAGTGGTGTGTGCGTCAGTGGTGTGTCAGTGTGTCAGTGGTATGTGCGTCAGTGGTGTGTCAGTGGTGTGTGCGTCAGTGGTGTGCGTCAGTGGTGTGTGTGCGTCAGTGGTGTGTGTGCGTCAGTGGTGTGCGTCAGTGGTGTGTCAGTGGTGTGTGCGTCAGTGGTGTGTGTCAGTGGTGTGTGTGTGTCAGTGGTGTGTGTGCGTCAGTGGTGTGTGTGCGTCAGTGGTGTGTGTCAGTGGTGTGTCAGTGTGTCAGTGGTATGTGCGTCAGTGGTGTGTCAGTGTGTATGTCAGTGGTATGTGCGTCAGTGGTGTGTCAGTGTGTGTGTCAGTGGTATGTGCGTCAGTGGTGTGTCAGTGTGT
>NW_012267328.1:1806472-1807731 GCF_000151885.1 Dipodomys ordii
ACAGCGCCGGGCACGGCCCTCCTGCGTGGGGCCCCGGGGCGGAGCTCGGAGGGGAGCTGGGCAGCCCCGATCCGTGCGCCCGCCCTGGCCTCCCAGCCTCTGGGGCGCGCGGGTCACTGGGGACGAGAGAAGCCGGCGAGGGCCCACTTCTCTCCTTCTGTCTTCTTCTTCTGTCCTTTGCCGACAGCCCGCTGAGCGGTGCGGCCCCAGCTCCCCTCCCTCCCTCCCTCCCTCATTTCCTTCTTTTGGTGCCGGCCCTAGGGCTTGAACTCAGGGCCTGGCGCTGTCCCTGAGCTGCTTTTGCAGGCGCTCCCGGAGCCACCGCTCTGCTTCCTGCTTTGGTAGTTTAGTGGAGATGATGAGCGTCACAGACGCTCCTGCCCGGGCTGGCGTCGAAGGGTGATCCTCGGGTCTGTGTCCTGGGCAGCCGGGATGCACAGGCCTGAGCCACCGGCCCCAGCCCGCCCGCGCGCGTGTGTGTGTGTGAGTGTGACAGAGAGACAGACAGACAGACAGACACCCAGGGCCCGGTGCAGGTACTCTGCCCCTGGGCCTCGCGCCCAGCCTTTCTGCCTGGCTGTATTCTTCCTTTGCTTTGAAGCCTGTAGCCAGTGCTTTGTTATTGTAGCAGATTATGTGGAACTGGTTTCAGCAAGTTAGATGAAGAATTACACCTGCACTTCACCAGGGCAGCGGTTGAATCCGTTTCATCAACTTCTGTATTTCTTTGATAACTTCTGAGGTTAGATTGATTTGATTTTTTCATTGAGACTAAGTGCTTTTCAAGTAGGGATAGTGATACTTAAAGTCACAAACACATTTCACCCGTCACAAGGCAAGTGGTCGTTATCGTGGTCTATAAAGTCCGTGAATTCTGCGTTTTGACCATACAGTCATTCCTTCCACAGGGTGGCACGTACGTTTCTTCCCTTTGCTCAGTGTGAGCTGCTCCCTCTTTCCCTCTCCTTCCCTCCCTCCCACCGCAGCCCTTGAGTTGCCTACCTCGTGTTCATCCGTGCCCAGTGCAGCAGAAGGGCCCTCTGTTGCATGTTTCCCCGTTTCCCTCTGATTTCGCTGTATTCTTTCCGAATACTCACGCTTGGCCCCAGCAGCATGGCCTGGGATCTCGCCCAGCTGAGAGTCCCGCCATGCCCAGTTTTTTTTTTTTTTTTGTCGGTCGTGGGGCTTGAACTCTGGGTCTGGGCGCTGTCCCTCAGCTCTTCAGCTCAAGGCGAGCGCTCTACCACTTGAGCTACAGC
>NW_012267328.1:1807781-1822986 GCF_000151885.1 Dipodomys ordii
TCCAGTTTTCTGGTGGTTTATTGGAGATAGGAGTCTCATGGTCTCTCCTGCCCGGGCTGGCTTTGAACCTCGATCCTCAGATCTCAGCCTCCTGATTAGCTAGGATTATAGGCGTGAGCCACCAGCGCCCAGCTCATGCCCAGCTTTTTATTAATTGAGATAGGGGTCTCATGAATTTTTGGCCTGGATCACCTTGAACTCAATCTCTTTAACACTAGCGTGTCTCCATTACATCCGGGCCCCGACTCTCCTTTCTTGGTAGTGTATATTCCTTTGCTTGATCCCTAAAAGATTTTAGATTTCTTTTTGTCAGTCATGGGGCTTGAACTCAGGGCCTGGGTCCTGCCCCTGAGTTTTTGTTTTTTGCTCAAAGCTAGGCCTCTACCACTGAGCCATAGCTCCACTTAGGGCTTTTTGTTTTGTTTTGGTGGTTCATTGGAGATAAGAGTCTCACAGAGTTCCCCGCCCAGGCTGGCTTTGAACCTCGATCCTCAGATCTCAGCCTTGGCTAGGATGACAGGCGTGAGCCACCAGCGCCCGGCTCTCTGTAGTAATTTTTGCAGTTGGAAATTGTGGGCCTTCCCATGTTGTTCTTCTTTCTCAGTTTTTTGTCTAGTTGTCCACTGACATTTTGTGTGCATTGTGGGAACAATTGGGGAAGACTTACAAAGAAGTCAGCTTTTATTTTGTGAGTGTGTGAGAGAGAGAGAGAGAGAATCAGTCAGTCTGGGGTTTGAACTCAGGGCCTGGCCACTGTCCCTGAGCTTTTTTTGCTCAAGGCTAGTGTTTTACCACTTGAGCCCACAGCTCCACTTCTGGCTATTTGGTGGTTAATTGGAGAGGAGTCTCGTAGACTTTTCCTGCCTGGGCTGGCTTTGAACCGTGATCCTCAGATCTCAGCTTCCTGAGTAGCTAGGCTGGTGCTGGTGGCAGCATGCTGGATGCGGGGGGAGCGTGGACGTCTCCCACACAGGCCGACGGCGCTTCCTCTGGGTAGAAGCCCAGGAGTGGGATTGGCTGGGATTAAAGACGGCTCCACCTGGTTTACCCGAGACACCTGCTGCCTGGGCCACAGTGGCTGTGGCAATGTGGTTTCCACCAGGAGCAGTGAGTGTGGTTTTCTCTCCTTTGCTGAGTCCTACCAGTGGGCAGGTGGGGCTTATACTTGGAGGCCAAGCTGAGCAAATGAATCCAAGAGACGCTTCTCTCCAGTTAACCAGCAAATGCCAAGTGGGAGGCATGGTTCAGGTGGCGGAGTGCCAGCTGTCAGCAAGAACTCGGGCACTGTGAAGGCCGTCGGGTCCACTGGCCGTGGCGTGGAGCGAGCTCGTGTTTCTCCACTGTCTGGATGATCCGGCATTACGGCGCCGCCGGCGGTCTCCCCTGGACCTTGTTAACGCTGGCTGGTGCTTGGGAGCGCTTTGGTTTTGAGTGCATACAGGTGTATCCCTGTTTCCTCTTGCTTTGTTGTTGTATAAAATAGCTTGTTGTTATTTTGGGTGTGTGGTGTGGTGGGGGAGGGAGTGGTTTTAGTCTCCCAAGCCAGGTCTGGCACTGCAGCCCTGGCTGATCCCAGGGCTGGGACTACTGGCAGCTGCCGCCACACCCAGCTTTTTCTAGTTGGTCATGGGGCTTGAAATCTGGGCCTGTGTGCTGTCCATCAGCTCAAAGAGAGCGGTCTACCACGTGAGCCGCAGCGCCACTTCCAGTTTTCTGAGTGGTTTATTGTAGCTAAGAGTCTCATGGACCGTCCTGCCCCGGCTGGCTTTGAACCGTGATCCTTAGATCTCAGCCTCCTGAGTGGACAGGATGACAAGCGTGAGTTGCCGGCACCCTGCCAGCCCTTCTGCCGTCCTAGGTCTCCATTGCATGGAGTGGCCGCCTCCACTCCTTCACCAGTCAGTCCTGGAGCTTGACTTCAGGGCCTGGCGATGTTCCTTAGCTTTGTTGTTGTTGTTTCTCTGCTCTGGGCTGGTTCTCTACTACTTGAGCCACAGCTCCACTTGTGGCTTTTGTTATTGTTAATTGGAGAAAAGAATCTCATGAGTTTTTCTACCTGGGATGGGTTTGAACCAGAATCTTCAGATCTCAGCCTCGAGCTGAGATTGGTTGGTAGGCATTGTGGGCTGCGTGTGCCGCCAGTGCCTGGGTCTGGTTTACCCTTTAGGAATAACTCTTTACTATTCTATCCTCTTCCTGTTTGTTTTCAGTGTTGTACTTTGGTCCTGTTGTATTACTTAGCAAACAAGTGCGACTGGCTGTTCGGTGACACTGAGAATTGAGCTCAGGCCTGGTGACTCCCAGGAGCCAGGACCCCAGTCCTTTGGTTTTTAGTTCCTTGTGGGCTGGCTTCCAGTTGTGATCTACTTCCGCAACCCAGGTGGCTGGGATGACAGGCATGCACCACTGAGCCTGCCTGCTGTAGATGCTGGTGGTGGGCTCTGACTTTCCGCGCCACACGGTTGGCATCCTCACTTTTACACTGATCTTCACTTGTGTGTGTGTGTGTGTGCCAGTACTGGAGCGTGAGCTACGGCCTGGGCACCGTCCTTCAGTTCTCGCCCTCCTGAGTAGCCAGCACTACAGTGTCACCCAGACCACTGTCTTCTTCCATTTGTTTCTGTGCAACTCCTCAGTGTCCGCGGCCTTACCTCACGCCTCTTAACCATCCTGCTGCAGGTGTTTTTTCCTCACGTGCAGTGGGGATGAGCTCCCCCAGCCTTGTCTGAGTTTTTACCAATCCTCTACTTCGGTGGTATTGAGGGTTTGAGTTCGGGGTCTTGGCTTGCTAGGCCCCTTCTTAGCCACGCCCCTAGCCTTTTTCCTTTATTTTTGCTGGTCCTGGTGGCTTGAACTCGGGGCCTGGGCTCTATCCCTGAGCTGCGGTGCCCAATGCTGTCTGTTTGCAAGTTTACATTGTGTGGCATCATTTTGTAGTGGGCTGCAGATGTGTGCGCATTTCTGGAACCTGAGTTCGCCCTTTGGTTCAGGTGTGTCTTTGGGGCAGCAATGTGATGATTTTTGTTTTTTTGGGTCAGTCCTGGGGCTTGAACTCAGGGCCTGGGCACTGTCCCTTAGCTATCCAGCTCACTCTACTACTTGGGCCACAGCGCCACTTCTGGCTTTTTCAGCTCTTGTGGTGCTGAGGAATCAAACCCAGGGCCTCATGCATGCGAGACAAGACTCTACCACTGAGCCACCTTCCCAGCCCCCTGTGATTTTTGTGCCAGGCCCAGGGTTTGAACTCAGAGCCTGCCTGGGCACTATCCTTGAGTCTTTGTACTCAAGGCTGGTGCTCTGCCACCTGAACATGACAGCTCTACTTCTGGCTTTTTTTGGTGATTACTCAGGCTGGCTGGCTTCGAGCCACAGACCTCAGATCTTAGCTTCCGCGGTAGCCAGGGTCACAGGGGTGAGCCGCCAGCACGGCTAGGCCTGGGGGCTGCTGTTGCTGAGTACCAGTCGCAGCTCTCCTCTGCAGATGCATGGGACAAGCGGCTTCCTGCCGAGCCGGGCTCGGTGGTCCTCGTCTCCAGCACGGTGTCTGTGGCTTTGTGGCCTCCGTCTGGCACCCAGGTATTGGTGCTGTTCTCTACCCCAGGTCCTTGTGGCCCAACGCAAAGCCCCCTCTGCTTGGTTGAGCCCTATGGCCATCTTAGTCCAGCTTCGCAAGTGGTTTTTTTTTTTTTGGGTGCTAGTCCTGGGGCTTGAACTCAGGGCCTGTGCGCTGTCCCTGAGGTTTGTGTTCAAGGCTGCTGTTCTATCGCCGGAGACACAGTCCCACTTCTGGCTTTTTGACCAGCTGTAGGTAGGAGTCTGTCTCGTGACCTTTCCTTCCTGGCTGGCTCTGAACGGAAGTCCTCAGATCTCCAGGAGACAGGACTGAACCAAGGCGCCCAGCTCGCCCTTCCTTATGTATTCTTGAGATGGCCAACCTGGTGTTCTGCGTGTGGATTTTGAGTTACTATTCGGGTCTTTTGGCATCAGCCTTCAGATTTTGTAAGGCAGTCCAGGTAGTGTTGTGCATCAGGATTATTAACTGGGAGTACTGGTGTTGCTGTGTAGCCCAGACCCGAGTGCCAGGACTACAAGACTGTGTCTCGCCACGCTGCTGTCTCGGGTGGCTTTGTGACTGCGTCTCGCCACGCTGCTGTCTCGGGTGGTTTTGTGGGACGCGGCCGTCCAGGCTGAGCTGGCTCTCACTCTGGCCGGTGTGGTGCTTCCCGCCGGCCCTGTGCTCAGCCAGGCACTGTGGTGGAGACAGGGTCTCCACTGGAGCAGGGTGCAGGGGGGGGCTCCCCCCCCCACGGCCTTGCAGGGGTATTGCTCAAAAACAAACAGGTGTACTTGTGAAAGTCGATTTTCTTTTTATTGTTAGAAATAGATGTGAAAGAATTACATTTGCATAGATGGCTGAGAAATAGTCTTTGCTAAGTTCTATCTACATGATTGTTGTGTTTCAGGACCAGGCAGCCAGCACCGGCGGGAGGATCACATCTTCTGCACGGGCTTGATGCCCAGGATGTCGAAGCCCTTGGCCATGACGGTGGCCGTGGCTTCGCACAGCAGTAACCGCCACATGTTTACCTTCAGTACGGCGCCTGGAGAGAGAGAGAGAGAGAGAGAGGGGGGTGAGGGTCGGCCTGTGCCCCGGAGCCCCTCCCCACCGCGCCCCAGCCGCAGGCGAGATCTGGGCCCTCACCGGTCTGCCGGTCCTTCTCCACGCAGTAGCAGCTGTCGTAGAAGTCGGTGAAGGTCGTGGCCAGCTCGTAGAGGTAGTCGCACAGCGAGTGCAGGAACAGGTCGTCCAGCGTCTTCTGCAGGACCTCGGGGAAGCGCAGGAGGCAGCGGCCCAGCCGCCACTCCTTCTCGTGCTCCAGGCTGATCTTGGTCTCCAGGGCGGCCTTCTGGAGCGTGTGCTCATCCACGTTGGCCAGGCGCGCGATGGACCTGCGGCCAAGGCAAGTGGGGGCTCTGTCTGGGGGGCAGGGCTGGGCGCTGCCGCGTGCCCGCGGGGCTGGGGTTAGGGGAATGCGCGGGTGCGGCATCCGGGCGTGACCTTCCACGGCTGGCGGGCCCTCCAGAGCAGGGCCTCTGGGGCCTCTGGGAGGCCTACCGGATGCGCGTGAAGGCGTACAGCAGGTAGGCGGCCGTGTTCCCGCGGTCGTCCAGCATCTTGTCGAAGGAGAAGACGTAGTCGTTGAGGCGGTTGTGGGACAGGTCCGAGTACTTGATGCAGCCGTAGGCCACCGAGCTCTGCGCAGCCCGCAGCTCCTCGGGCGTCAGGACCTGGCAGGGCAGAGCCGCGCCTCAAGACTCCCCGCCACACCCCAGCCAAAAACAACCACCCGACGAGAGATGGCCTCAGCCTCGGCTACACAGCCAGACTACGTTACCCAACCCCAAAGAAGAACAGAGACAAAGTAGAGCAAAAACCATGAGGGCTGGGAAGGTGGCTCATGGCAGAGTGCTTGTCTGGCATGCATGAGGCCCCAAATCAGCAGAAAAAGCCGGAAGTGGCGCTGTGGCTCAAGTGGTAGAGCGCTCGCCTTGAGCTGAAGAGCTGAGGGACACCACCCAGACCCAGAGTTCAGGCCCCACGATGGACAAAAAACAGTAACTATGAAATGGCTGTAGTTAGACCCAGCTCCCCACTAATTACCTGGAATGTGGATGGAGTTCTCCAGTTAGAAGGAGAAAAAGACTGATTTACACACCAAGGAGCAGAACCTCACTTGAATTCTGAGGCTGAGGCCCAGGGAGGGGACCGTCGGTGCGGTAGGGGCACAGGTCACAGGCTCCATTTCCGTCCCCGTGCGTCAGCCCGCCGTGCCAGGCACGCTCCCACTACAGGCTCTCAACCCCCGTGTGTGGAGCTGGCTGCAAAGCGCAGCCTTGGTCTGGTGTGAGCGAGGAAGCCAGCTGCAGGGCGAGGCCGGGCCCTACCTTGTCCCGCTCCTTCTCCTTCAGCTTGTCCATGGAGCGCCTCAGCCCCTCCTCCAGAAGGTCTGTAAGGCGCACCGTTTCACCGGAGCGTGTCTTAAACTTCTTCCTGAAAACACAGACGCCCGTCGATTGGACTCGGGACCCGACCTCCCGGGAACAGGTCTGATGTCCATCCTTCTAGACTCCGCTCTCTGCCCACGCCTCAGCCAGCCTCTAGCAAACAGCCGTTTCTGGCTGGCTTACTTTCCTAGAGCGCAGCTTCGCGTTAGCCGCTGCGCCCCTTCACACCACACGCCGCCGCCTGGTGCCTCGGCCATGGCAGCTCCAGCAGCACACAGACAGCTGGAGCGCTTTCCAGAGGGCGGGCCTACCTGCAATTGGTGCCAGGCGTGGGGGCCCACTTACTTGTCCTCGCCAAGCACCACGCCGAAGCCGGCGTGGGTCACGCGGGTCACCTGAGGGTCGTACCAGCCCATCATCTGAGCAGCTGCAAACACCGTCTGGAAGTGCACAGCCTGGGGAGAGCGGGGAGGCGGGTGTGAGTGAGGGCGGCTCTGAACCCAGAGCTGGGTGCTGGCTCACGGTTGGTGCGTCGGCGCGGAGCCTGGGCCCCGCCAGCCCACCGCACACCGCAGTCCCTTAGCACGCGCCAGGCTCCAGGTTCAATCCCAGGCACCAGTGGAAAAGCGCATAAATGAGTAAATAAAAACAAGTTGTGTCTGTTGTCCTGGCACTGGAGAGGCTGAGGGAGGAGGATTCTGACTCACAGCTCAGCCTAGGCTACATTACTAGAATGAGTGAGATCCCAGCTTAAAAATAAGCAAATGTGAGCTGGGAAGGTGGCTCAGTGGTAGAGCGCTTGCCTTGCATGCATGAGGCCCTGGGTTCAAATCCTCAGCACCACATAAGCAGAAAAAGCTAGAAGTGGCACTGTGGCTCAAGTGGTAGAGCACTAGCCTTGAGCTGAAGAGCTGAGGGACAGCGCCCAGGCCCAGCGTTCAGGCCCCACGACTGGACCCCCCCCCCAAAAAAAAAAGCAAAGCTCAGCTCAGGTGTTTCTAGGAGGGGAAGAGCAGCTGAGTCCCGCCCCTCCCGCACTGTCCCCAGGGACACTGGACGGCTGCACATCTGGGTGCGTGGGAGGCCTGGCCAGCCCTCCAGGGCCACACTCTGCCACATACCTGCCCGCTGTCCACCACGTAGATGATCATGTCCGCCTTCTCCTCCAGCAGCCTCTGTTTGATGGCAGCCAGGTCCGAGGTGTCGTAGGTGTAGCCCCCGTCCGACTTCACGACGGTCAGGGGTACGGAGCACCCCGGGACAAACATTATCTTCCTGCCCTCGTCCACCTGCACAAACCCTAGCGCAGAACAGCAGGAACGCCGGTCAATGATGTAGGAGGTGGGGCCGGGAAGGCGGCTCAGCGGTAGAGCACTGGCCTAACACGCGTGAGGCCCTGGGTTCGATGCCTCAGTACCAAATACACAGAAAAAGCCGGAAGTGGGGCTGTGACTCAAGGGGTAGAGCGCTAGCCTTGACCAAAACAGAAGCTCAGGGACAGCGCCCAGGCCCTGAGTTCAAGCCCCAGGACTCGTGAAAAGAAAAAAAAAAGGGGGCGATACAGACAAGGGCCAGCCCGCGGTCCTAACTGATGGGCTGAGGGCGGGGGATGTGCACTGGGGCTCACTACGAGTCCTCTCCACTCGTGCCTGTGCTGAAGAGTTCAGAGACACTGTAAGGGCTGGCAGGGGGCTGCGGTGGGATCAGGAAGCTCATGGGCTTTGGAGCGCAGCTGGGACACACAGTAGGACCTGCGTCAGACCACACCCCCCACAGCCTACCTTTATCCTCAAGCTCCTTCACAACAACTGGCATCCTGTCCTGGTAAAAGGATTCTCCCCTCTCGATTAAAGAGATGTCCAGCGCGTCATAGATTTTACTAAATTCTGAAGGAAAAACAACCCAGAGTACAATTATGAACAACTTACATTGAAAAATAGCTGTAATTAAAAAAACATTGCAGGAAATAAATTACATTCAGTAAAGCAGTCTGACACAGACTCAGACGCGCTGCCATTTTGGGAAACCAGGGTGTTTTTTAGGTGTGTGTGGCCGCAGAGCATCTCAGTACCGCAAGGGGCCAGGCAGCGAGGCCTGGGCCTACTGCCCCGGCCACCAAGAGGCTGCTAGAGGAGGCTGCGTAGCCCTGCACTTGGGAACCTTTGCCGTGAGCACAGGCCAGGAACCAGCCACACCGGAGTAGTTTCCTTTTTCTTTTGTTGGTCATAGGGCTTCAACACTGGGCCTGAGTGATGCCTCTGAGCTCTTCAGGTCAAAGCAAGCACTCTACTACTTGAGCCACAGCGCAACTTCTGGTAGTTTACTGGAGGTAAGATTTTCACAGCCTTTCCTGCCTGGGCTGGCTTTGAACCACGATCCTCAGATCTCAGCCTCCTGAGTCGCTAGGATTACAGGGGTGAGCCACCAGTGCCCGGCACAGAAAAATAGTGGAAATTAGGGCAGAAATGAAGGAACCCCAAGACGAGTCAATCTGCAGGGGAATTTCGTGAAGTTTTCACAGAATTCCCCACTATCTAGCCTGAAAAACAATAGGGAACACTAATGAATACTCATTCTATGAAGCAAGTTGATGAATGCTGAACAAAATCCTTGCAAACTGAATTCCACAGCACCACATTAAACAGATCGTATACCACACCCACGGTGGTCCACTGCAGGCATGCACGTGCAAAATACAGAAGTCACTAAATGTATCACATCACGAAAAAGAATCAAGAACGAGCCACACGACCGTCTCAACCATGCAGAAAAGGCCTTTGGAAAATTCAACAACCTCCTATGTTAAAGTCTCTGAAGAAACTAGGAATAGAGGAATGTATCTGAAATTAATAAAGGCTGTATATACCTATAGCCACTTGTATATTAAGTGGAGAAAAAAAGTGGAACTGTTGTCCCTTAAGTCAGGTATAAGAGCAGTAAAAGAGAAAAAGAAATTAAAGTTGTGAAGGAAGACGTCCCTAAGAGCAGATGATCTGACTCTCTGAGTCCCATAGACTCCCCCAAAAAAGTTCAGAACCAGCGTATGAAACCAATAGCCAAAACCCAGTAGCTTTTATATACCAATAACAAGAAACAAAACAGAAAAACAACAGACTCAAAAACAGTTACATCTAGGTATTAACCCAGGAAGTGAAAGCCAATGAAAACTATGAAACCTGGAAGGAGCCAGAACACAGTGGCCAACACCCAAATCCAACCTACTCAGGGTGCTGAGATCGGAGGATCATGGCTCAAATCCAGCCCAGGCAGGAAAAAAAAATCCACGAGACTCTCACTTCTAACTACCAAAAACTGGAAGTGAAGCTGTGGCTCCAGGGCTAGAACATCAGCCTTCGGCAAAAATGATCAGGGTTAGGACCCAGGCCCCAAGTACAAGCCCTTAGACAAACCAAAAACCCTGAAAGAAAGCTGGGTAGAATGGCTCATAACTTTAATCCTCGCTACTCAAAAGAGGCTCTGAAATCTGACACCTGCAGTTGGAAGCCAGCCAGGCAGGAAAGTCTGAGACTGCTAAAGTAACCAACAAAAAGCCACAAGTAGCACTGTGGCTCAAGTGGAAGTGTAAAAAAGCTAAAGGACAACATGCCCACAAGACCCAGCACAGAACACAAACTGAAGATACCAAAGATGAAAAGATCTTCCCACACAAATAACGTAGCCATAATACCCAAAGCAATCTATAGATCTGATTCCGGGTTCATCCAAATCCCAGCATTATTCATGACAGAATTAAAGCCAATCCCCAAACACAGTGGTATAAAACATCCCAAACAGTGACAAGTTATTCTAAGTAACAAGAGCGGTGCTGGAGGCCTCACAGTACCATACTTATAATTATGCTACACAGCGAACAACTCAGCTCGGTACCAGCACAAAAACTAGACGGGAGGTCAATGGAAGAGAGTAGAAGACCCAGAGCTACTGCTGGCTAATTTTTGAGCAGAGGAACCAAAAACATACACTAGAGAAAAGACAACCCCTTCAATGAATGGTGCTGGAACCGGGGTGCCCGTTTGCAGCAAACCAACACTGGATCCGGGGTCCCACCCAATACAAATAAAACAGGTCCAAAGCGCTCCATGGGAGGCAGGGAAGCCTCGGAAGGCCCTGGTAAGTGTTTCCTGAGTGATTCCGGCTGCCCGGAGGATGGCTGCCGGAACTGCAGGAGGACTTTATCAGATTAGAGTTTCCACCCAGCGAAACAGTCACCGGAACCCAGAGACAACCTACACAAAGGCAGACCACCTCTGCCAGCTACACCACCGAGAGCGGACCTCTGAGGATTGTGATCTGAAGTCAGCTCGGGCCAGAAGTCCGTGAGACTTTTATCCTCAATTAATTACAGAAAAAGTAGGAAGTGGCCCAAGTGGTAAGAGTGCTAGCCTTGAGCAAAAGTAGCTCGGTGACAGCACTCAGACCCAGAGTTCAAGCCCCAAGACTGGGGGAAAGAAAAGGGTTCAACATCCTTAGCCACAGAGGAGATGCAAATCAAAATCCTAACTTTCTATTCTACCCTAGTCAGAACTGCAACCATCCAGTCAAGAAATTCTGGCAAGAATGCACACTGTTAGTGGGAACGTAAAGTTCAGCACGGAGGTTCCTAAAAACTGAGACCTTCCTTAGACCGCACAGCACCTCTCTTGGGCAGTCAATCAATACACCAGCAAGACAACTGCGTATCTATTCCCTGCAGCCCTGCTCGCCACAGCCAAGGTGCCCAGCACAGGTGGCAAAGGAGAACATGGACTATGACACAGGTGAAATGACATCATCTGCAGGAAGGGTGCAGCTAGAGAACGTCACACTGAGCAGGACAGACAAAGCGCAAACAAGAGGGTATCGATGGCTTTGTTCAGGTGTGGAGGTGAGATGCCCAAGACAGTCACGGATGTGGACACACGCCTGCACCTGTACACACGAGCAGACACGCATGGACAAACGCAGAACGCAGGAGGGTGAACCGGTGGACGTTAACAAAACAGCACAGCAACCTCAGTGAAAGCAGCCGCTGCTGGGGAGAGGGACTAGCCAGGGGTGAAGACGACGCACACACAAGCAGACTACCTGCATGTCTGAAAACACAACACGGAATCCGTTTGCACTGTTTTCCGTGGGGGGAGGGTGATGGGGGGCGGGGCTGGCAGACACACTCTGTACATTTGTGGAAAGCCAATAAAGAAATCCTCCGGTGTCACTAAGGTATGCCCACACTTGACCTTTCTTAGCTGTTCATTTCAAAACACTTAAGCAAAATCTTCCTGCTCACACTCAAGTTTAGGGACGTGGTTCAACTGTGAATCATGTGCACAGCATTCAGGTTTGATCCTTAGCACACCATGATAAAGAAACATAAAGGCTCAAGAAAATGACACACAGCTGATTGAATGTTCCAGAAACTCACCCGCACGGGACACGTCACAGATGAGGCTCCAGGCTTTAATTATGTCCGGGTTTTTACTCTGCAGCAGAACCACACACTGGTACGCGCGCTTCTTAAAGTCTTCTTCACTATCAAACCTCTTCTTAGACTCCTGTGTTGTAAAAGGAGTGAGGTTTGAACTTAAGACCCAATCCCACTCTTCCAGAAACGGCATCTGCTCACTTCTGGACACTGGCATGCACGCACACGCGCGCGCGCACACACACACACACACACACAGAACACTCCCTCTACATCGTAGCCAAGGATGCTGCCACAGGTTAAGGGGATTTGGGGCTGAAAGGGGTGTATCACCAACTTGGCAGGATCTATCAAAACAAACAACTCAGGGACTGTGCTCAGGCCCTGAGTTCAAGCCCCAGGGCAAGCACCAAAAAACCCCCCAAAACCAAAAAACCAATAAAAACGTACTAATGGCTGGGGAAGCGGCTCTGTGGTGAGCTGGTGAGCTTCTGCCTAGCGTGTGGGGCCCGGGGTGGTTGATCGCCCTTAATGGTGTGGCCTGGAGTGGAGGAGCTCAGTGTGGGGGCCGTGGGTACAGAGGCCCACAGGGCGGTTGCTAGGCAGTCACACAGATGGACCTGGATGGCAGAGCCCACCTCTGAGGGCTCAGTAACGTGGCTTTGTTTCCACGTGCGTGACATAGTTTCACTAGCTACCTGGGAGGCACATGTGTGTAAAAACATTTCCGTGTTTTGCGATGTTCAAGAAACCACCTCTGCTGGGCACTAGCAGCTCATGCTTGTCATCCTAGCTACTCAGGAGGCTGCGATCTGAGGATCATGGTTCAAAGGCCAGTTGAGGCAAGAAAAGTCCATGACATTTTGATCTCCATCAAACCACCAAGCTCAAGAACAGTGCACAAGCCCTGAGTTCAAGCCCCAGGATCAGCATGAAAAGAAAATAGTAAAATAAGAAAGCACATGTCTGTGTAGCAGAGCCACAACGTAACTCTGTGTAGTAGATGTCCGATACTATTCCTAACAGCCTAAGGAGACACAGAGTTCTTTCCTTTTACACTGTAGTGCTGACCCTGAGCCTTCCTGCTTAAGGCTAGCGCTCTACCACGGACCCACAGCTCTAGTTCCAGTGATTGGAGGTAAGAGTATCACAGTCCTGGGTTGGGAATGTGGCTTCGTGGTAGACTGCTTGCCTAACACATGCATGGAGCTGGGTTCCACTACTCAGTACTAAACAAACAAACAGAAAAAGCTGGAAGTGGTGCTGTGTCTCAAATGGTAGAGCGCTAGCCTTCAGTAAAGAAGCTCAGGGTCACTGCCCTGAGTTCAAGCCACAGGACTGGCCAAAAAACGTCTCAGTCTTGCCTGTCCAGGCTGCAGCTAGGATTAAAGGCATGAGCCACCACCCCTGACAAAATAGGATTAAAGGCATGAGCCACCACCCCTGACAAAGACACAGAATGGTAACAAACGGTATGCTACTAACGAAGGTGACACACCTTGTAGAAGGCCTGGAGATCTCCAATGGGAGGCGACACTGTGAGGTAGTCTGGGAACTTATCCTGCAGGTGGGCGATGAGCATGCCAAACTGGGTCCCCCAGTCTCCCACGTGGTTCAACCTGACACCAAAGCACAATGACACAGCTAAAGATCACACGCAGTCAGCAGCTCCACTTCTGGCTTTTTTTTGAGAAGACATAAGTAAGAATCTTTGGTTCCAGGCGCTGGTGGCTCACGCCTGTCATCCTTGTTACACAGGAGGCTGAGATCTGAGGATCACAGTTCAAAGCCAGCCCAGGCAGGAAAAGTCCATGAGACTTATCTCCAATGAACTGCCAGAAAACAAGAAGTGATGCTGTGGCTCAAGTGGTAGAGCGCTCGCTTGAGCTGAGGGACAGCGCCCAGGCCGGCTTTGAATTGTGAGCCTCCAGAGTGGCTACAGTGATAGGTGTGGTCCAACAGCGCCCGCTGGAGTCTCTTGCTCTTTGCCTAGGTCACTTCCAGAGTAGCTGGAATAGACACGGGTCAGCGTGTCTGCACTGTTCTTTGATAGGGCCTTCCCGGTTTTGACTTGAGCTAGCTTCAGATTATGGTTGTCCAGTCTTTGCTTCCTGTGGCCTGAGCCACAGCATCTGGCCCAAATGTTATTAATGGATGTGATTCCTTTCTCATTTTGTCAAATGCCAGATGAATTCAAGTGGACAGCGACCTGCTTACCGAGCCTGTGGCCACGCCATCTCTCTCTACTAGCCAGAAGAAACCCCGATTTCCTGCAGGGCCATCGTGTCCCAATAGTCTGTCTCGGCCTGCCCCTGCCCCACTAGGGACACAGAGAGGAATGGGGACTTACCCCCACCCCATTCCAGTCTATGAACGGTAGGAAAGGAAAGGACACATGGCAAGGGCCTGGCGCGAATCTGCCGGGCGGGCAGGGTGCCCGTGGGCAGCAGTAAGCGCACACCTACCTCAGCACGTCGTAGCCCGCAAACTCAAAGAGGCGGGCCACGCTCTCCCCGATGATGGTGGACCTCAGGTGGCCCACGTGCATCTCCTTGGCTATGTTGGGAGAGGAGAAGTCAACCACAACCTGCACGGAGAGGGGAGAGAAAGATCCTCAGGCCTGGCATCACCACTTCATTAGCACCGATTAATGATGTATCGAATGTGAGCAGGCAGCGGCAGCTGCAATTCACGTGTGCTGGGTTTTCTTGGTCATCTACGTCTACGTCAGTAGCTGACCAGATTCACGCATACCCTCACCGTCTCTTTGGGTTATACCTGCGTACATGTCCTTCTCTACCTCCGCTGTCATAATGAAGTGGAGAGAGCCCCACAGGCCCATTAGAAATGTGATTTGACAACTGTGTTCGTAATTGGGAAGCGAAGACCCTTTCCCCCGGGGCATTTCCACGCACTCGTGTTGAGGGTCACACACGTACCTTTTTATTCTTCCCCAGGGCAGGCAGGTGAACCCCGTTCACTAGAAGATGGGACAACCGCTCTGACACAAAGTCTTTTCTGAGGTGGACATTAATGAAGCCTGATGGAGGAAGAGAACCATGTCAGAAGGCCCTGCCCTTTCCACAAGACCAAACCCCCAGGGTCCTTACCCGAGTCCCTCGGGCCCCAGAACCAGATTCAACGAGGCAGACTACCCAGAAACCCTCTCCCGAGCCCCACCTGGCCCCCAGCACCACGGAGGCCTTAGCTAAGTCTCTTGGTGCTCCTGCCCCTGTCTTCAAAGCTTCCTGCTCATTTCAGGGCCCATTCACTCCCAGCTTAACAGAAAGCAGAGACCTTTAACACGGTTCTGACCATCATCGACCTGCTTTTCCTGAAGAAAAACCAAAGGAGCCAAAGCAACCCACCCCAAATGGCAGCTCTAAAACGGTCGCTGAGTCTGGGGGACAAACGCCACCTCTCAGCTTGTAGTCCGGGGAGGTTTTTACCACCTGGTCCAGTACACAGGGTTGAGCTGTTGTGTGTGCGCTTTTCAAGTACTGAGGATGAAAGCTAAGGCCTCTGCAAACTAGACAGACACCCTGCTCCATCCCGATTCTTCAAAAACTTTTAGTCAGGATCTCACTCGGCTGCCCAGGCTGGCCTTGAACTTGGAATCTTTCTGCCCCAGTCTAAGTAGCTGGGATTACATGTATCATTCCTGGCAATTTTTTTAGGGGTGGGTGGGGTGGCACATGCCAGGCAAGCATTTTATTAGAGTCACACCCCTGGCCCTAGGACATGATTTTTTTTGGTGTGTGTGGGGGTCTTTTCATC
>NW_012267328.1:1825667-1828365 GCF_000151885.1 Dipodomys ordii
TTCCAGCTTTTTTTCTTTATGTGGTGCTGAGGAATCGAACCCAGGGCCTCAGGCATGCAAGGCAAGCGCTCTACCACTGAGCCACCTTCCCAGCCCTCTTCATTTATTTTTATCAGAACAAATACCAAGAGGAAGGTGTACAAAAGCTGACAGAATCCTCTTCAAGTCTGTAAGACAGACTTACTTCAGTAATAACCAACACTGAGTGAGCCCAGTCTGGAAGACACTGAGACTTAAGTAATAGCCAACACTGACTAAGTGAGCCCCTTCCAGCAAACCAGATGAAAAGCCAGCTAGCTACATGGCCTAGACAGGACTCAAAGTTCACGGTTAGCCTGGGCCACACGACCAGACCCCCGTCTCAATACACAACAGAATTCAGGACACATCAGAGCAGAGTGAATGTTGTAACCAGAAAAGTGGGAGGCTCTTTGATGACGAGTCTGCGGGAGAAAAGTCATGAGTTCAGGCAGGTCAAGCACAGCAGATGCCCTGCTAGATAACAGATCTGGGAAGGGAGTAAGCAGGACGCAGGCAGGAGAGCGGGCTGGCTCAGGAAGAGCAGCCACACCAGGAGACAATTATGGGAATGAGGGCATACATTAGGATGAGTCCTAGCAAACCTGAAAGGCAAGCAAAAAACCTGACGCAAGCTCATTTTTTTATTTCATAAAACTTCGTATGAGCCTAGCTACTCAGGAGGAACAAAGACAGCCCAGAAGGAAAGTCTGCTGAGACTCTTATCTCTAATAAGCACCCCAAAATCCAAAAGCAGAACTGTGACTCAAGTGGTAGAGGGCTAGCCTTGAGCAAAAAAAGCCTCAGAAAAGGCACAAAAAACACAAATACAAAAGATAAAACCTACGTTATGAGGCCCTTAATGAACAGAACACAAGATTCATGGGGGAAAAAGTTGTAAAATTCAGATGGAATAACCCACAAATGATGCTATACAACAAAAAAGAAAAATAACTTTTAGGCCAGAGAAAGTTAAGCATTTCCCTTTTTCAGATAGGGGCAGTAGCCTGTAATCCTAGCTACTCTGCAAGGAGATTCAAAACCAGCCCCAGCAGACATGCCCGTGAAACTCGCCTCCAATTAGCCAGTACAGAACTGGAAGAGGTATGGCTCAATTAGTGGGACACCATCTCAAAATATCTAAGAGAGCTCAAGGCTTGTAGTTCAAGCACCGGTACTGGTAGATGCTCCATCCCCACCAAAAAAGAGCAAGGTAGAAGTAATGATTTAAAAATGAGCAAAAAACTTTCACAAAAACTGTAATCAGACCAGGAATATTTTTGAAATAACAGTTCTTGGCTGGGTGGTGGCAGCTCACGCCTGTAATCCTAGCTACTCAGTAGGAGGTTGAGATCTGAGGACTGTGGTTCCAAGCCAGCCCAGACAGGAAAATCCGTGAGACTCTAATCTCTAATAAACTACTCAGAAAAGGCCAGGAGTGGCACTGTGGCTCTAGTGGTAGAGGACTAGCCTTGAGCAAAAGAAGCTGAGGGACAGAGGCTAGGCCTTCAGACACAAAACAACAACAAAAACAAAAACAGTTCAACTTGCCCATCTAGGCCAGAAACCCAGACCAGGAGACTCAAAATAACAACAAAAACAAAAACCGTTCTATTCACTCATCTAGGCCTGGAGGTCTGCTGTTACGCATAACTCCCTCAGACAGTAACCCTACCTTTGGCCGTAGGGCTGTCCCCTGGCCATTTGTACCTCACTGTTCCGGCCTCCAACAGGTTGGGGGTAACGTTATCTCCACGCCCAGAGCTCAAGCCTTTGGGCTGGTCCCATTTAATCCAGCCTACTGTGGATCAGTTTCTGACGGTGAATCACGAAGGCCAGTAGACCCAAACCTGGGTCTGGTGGACTTGAGGCTCTAAGCCCTTTAGCTTCAATTTTTACCACTTTCAGGGCAAGAAAGAAAGAAGGAGAAAGAGAAAAGAAAACCTGTGCTGCCAGGCATGGTGGTGCACACCTTGAAGTCCCAGAGGCAGGAAAATGGAAGAATCCAATTTCAGCCTGGACTACAGTGGACTGTCTCAACACAAGCACTATGTCAGACTAAGAGTTACCAGGCTGCCATTGGCAGTGCCCGCTGGGTCACATGCTCAGCCCTGTCTTGTCTAAGGCTGGGGGACAGACACCATTTCTACCCGCTTTTCCAACATCCCACTGGGCACAGATTACTCACAAAGATTTATACGAAGATACTGGAGCACTCACCTTTTGGAGTATATTCAGCCGATACTTTAGTTTTAGGTTTTCTTCTTGCAATTTCTCCAAATTTACAGTTGTTTCTAAATAGTCGCCGTTTTTCAACCGGTCGATCTCGGAAGTCAGAGACTTAATCTCTTTTTCCTGTAAAACGCAGTGGGCCCACTGTGAGCCTGGCGACCTAAGGCAGGTGGCCCGAGGAACTCTTCCCTTCTTCCATCTCCCCACAAGAGACACACAGAGGTGAGGCTGGCTTTTCCCCCCAGACTCCGGCTCCCCTCCCAGCTCATCATCAGGACTGTTTTTAAGGCCTGTCCTGAGGCTCCAGGCTGGCACCCTGCCCCTCGAGCCAGGCCTTCATTTCTGGCTTTACACCCTCCTGCGGGGGCTGGCCTGGCCCTGGGACCCTCAGGCTGGTGCGTGGCCGGGGCTTGGCCATCTGGTGAACTGTGAGGCAGCCCGGGGGGGG
>NW_012267328.1:1829865-1855650 GCF_000151885.1 Dipodomys ordii
GGACGGGGCCCTTGGTACACGTGTGTGACAGTGTATCTGTGCTGTACATGCGTGTGCACACACACGAGGTGGACGGGGCCCTTGGTACACGTGTGCTTCAACACACAGCCGTCCAGGCAGTTGAACACGGTTTAGTCTCTCAGGAAGTCTCTAGCAGACAGTTCACATTGTAGCTAGGCCCCGTGCTGTGGGGTGTCTGGAGTCCCAGCTCCGGAGGAGGCCCGGGCAGGGGGAGGCGGGTCCAGAGGTCTGCGATCAGCAGGGGTGACACAGCAAGTCCATGACGTGATGCTCACGGACCGTGAGCAAGTCAGCATGCTACACAGTAAAGCCCACAGAGAACCAGAACCCCGGGGGGTCCCGGCCTCTCCTCCCCTCCTAGGAAGCTGATGTTCTCAGATTCCACCCACAAGCAAGATGGGGCCGTGTCTCTCCGCCAGCCTGGGCACAGTGCCCTCTGCTTGCTGATCAGGACAAGACTGCCTTACTTCTCAAGGCTGGATAGTATTCCACTGCACATGTGCTAAATAAGCTCTTGAACGACGGATACAAGACTGATGAACCAGGCATTTTCAGAGGGAAGGGATGGGAGCTGTCTCCTCCCATCTGCCCCTCCCACCCCACCCTGACAGAATAGCCGTGCCCACGCTTGACTGCTGGGCACCCCAAAATTTTGCTGGTACTAGGGTTCGAACTCAGGACCGTGTGCGTGCCAGGCAGGTGCTCTACCACTTTGGCCACGCTTGGCCCTTCTCACTTTTTTTTTTTTGCGTTGGGTCTCATGTTTAGCTGTGTCAGCTACAAGGGCCGCCCTCTTCCCGTGGCTTCTTCGTTTGGTGGCCAGAGGTTCATCTTAGGAAACACGCTTTTCTTGAAGTGACCTTTGTTCCCGTCCTGTTAAGTTTATACCCTGGGCAAAGGAAAAGATCCCAAGATTTTCTTGTGGATGGGGAGGTAAGACATAAATAAATAAATAAAAGGAGAACCAGGAAGCCGAATTTCCAAGCCAATCGACTGGGCACCTGGAGATGGAACCCAACTCCCGTTATCCAAGACCCACGGGTCCCAGAGGAGGCCGCTGGTCACCCAGTGCATTTGGGAGCAGGGCCTGAGGCAGAGCAGAAACGGAGATGGCACTGAGGAGACGTGGGCAGAAGACAGACAGTGACCCAAACCTTGGAGGGGGAACGGAGCCCACTGCCCGTCGCGCAAGGCTGGTGCTCGTCCACTCAGTGGGAACGAGATGGCTCCGTGCCAACCCCAAATTTCTGTTGAGCCCCAGTACCTGAGCAGGCCGGTGTTAGTTGGGTGTCCAGGAAGGTGTAGAGATGAGGTCATGGCTGCTGGGAAGTCGGCAGCCCTTCACCGTGTCCAGGTGAAGAATTCAGGCAAGAGTTGACTCATCAGGAAAGAGGATCTGGAAAGGAGAGCTAAAGACAAGATTAGAGACCTCTCTACCTCCCCAAGCCATATGCAAATAGGAGGCCATTCAGTCCCAGGAAATAGAGGAGCAGAAAAACCAACCAGCCGGCTCCTGTATTCCCTGAGGGCACGGGAAGGAAGGGGCTGGCTTAAAGACCAGGGCTGAACAAAGCAGGGGAAGTTCACACAGGCTTGTAAGTGGTAGAGTTCTCAGTCTGGGTGTGCTGTCACATCTTAACCCTGCGGGACCATCCAACATCCCCTGAATCCAGACTCTCCTGGAAGCCCCTTCCAGTTGGGGGAGGTGCACAGGGAGGCCAGCAGGTCCCCCCCCCCACACACACACGGGTTCTGTGTCAGGCCTGCCTTAAAATACATCTCCCCCAGGAAGGCTGGAAAGGCAGAGTCAGGTGGGAGGAAGCAAGATAGCCCAGGGGCTGTTCACATCTCTCCCTGCAGGGAAAAAGCAGCCCGGAGACTAGAGGTTGAAGGGCCAAGGCCAGTGCAGTTCAGCTGGACACCGTCCTGGCTGTGTAGGCCAGACTCTGTCATCCAGTGAGAGAATGCACGGTAAGGAGTCTTTAGTAGAAGGCCAGCACCATGGTGAGTGCCTGTAATCCCAGCTACTTGCGGAGGCTGAGACTACAGCCAGACCCCATCTCAACCAACCAGCCAGGTGTGCTGGTGCCGGCCTGTTACCCCAGTGAGGCAGGAGGTCTTAGATAGGAGATTGTGGTCTGTGAGTGCTATGTGGTCCAGTCTGGACTTGAACTCCTGGAATCAAGCAATGCTCTGGTCTCTAGTAGTCAAGACCATAGGCGGGAACAAACATGCCCAGGAGCTGTTGGCCTGGCTGAGAGGCAGGAAGGAGAGGTGACCAGCGTGGACACAAAGGCACCTCCTAGCTCGGAACAAGAGTCATCTTCAGGACTTCTAGACTTGCTCGCTGGCCTGGGCCCCTCCCCTGCTGCCCCCCTTCCTCCCCCTCCCCTCCTCGAGAAACACAATTGACAGTGGAGAGAAAGAAGACAGGATTTGCGGGCAGATGGGCTCGCTGTGTGTGTGTGAGCGGGGGCCATTCATCTCACATTTCCGGGCTGGCTTCCAGAAGATTCCAGAGGGACACCTGCGTGACTCCCAGGGGGACACTGCTAATGGGCTCTTCAGCGTCTCCCACAGCGACGGCACTGTTGGCGGTTCACCAGTGGCTCGTTTCCACGGAGACCTTCCCAGCCCGGCCGGAAGCCACGCTGGGAACGCAGGCTGGCCTGGGGCTGGCGCGGCCCGCAGGGAGGCGGCCAGGGCTCTGCTCTCGGCAGCCGCACGAGGCCTCGCTGACCTCAGCCGTGGCGTGAGGATCGAGGTGTTCCTTGGGCCCGAGATCCAGCTCGCCAGAGGGACCACAGGCAGAGCAAGGAGCGGCTGTCGGCTGAGAAGGAATTGTTAGATTCCCCCTCCCCCCCCCCCCCCCCCCGTGCTCGCTGCCTCTCTGCAGGCTGCATTTTTCTTTTTGTGTGTGTGTGTGCCAGTACTGGGGTTTGAACTCAGGGTTCCATGCTTCTGAACCTTTTCTGCTCAAGGCTGGTGCTCTACCACTTGAGCCACAGCTCCGCTCTGGCTTTTTGCTGCCGAATTGGAGATAAGAATCTCCACCGACTTTTCTGCCCAGACTAGCTCTGAACCATGATATTCCTGAGTAACTAGGATTACAGGTGAGAGCCACAGGTGCCCACCGGGGGCTTACTTTTCTAACCATAGAGGCCCCACGAAGCCAGACCACAGCCAGAGACAGATCTGAAAGGAGAAAATGCTGTGAGGTTTAGGTCCTCCGCTCCTGGCTAACATCCCAGCCACTCAGGAGGCTGAGATCTGAGGATCGCGGTTCAAAGCCAGCCTGGGCAGCAAAGTCTGGGAGACTCTTTTTTTTTTTTTTTTGTCAGTTATGGGGCTTGAACTCTGGGTCTGGCGCTGTCCCTGCGCTCTTCAGCTCAAGGTGAGTGCTCTACTGCTTGAGCCACAGCGCCACTTCCAGTTTTTGAGTGGGTTTTTATTGGAGATAAGAGTCTCACAGACTTTCCTGCCGGGGCTGGCTTTGAACCGTGATCCTCAGATCTCAGCCTCCTGAGTAGCTGGGATTACAGGCATGAACTACCGGCGCCCGGCTGGGAAACTCTTATCTCCAATGAACCACCAAAAAAGCCAGAAGCAGAGCTGTGGCTCAAGTGGTAGAGCGCCAGCCTTGAACAAAAAGCCAAAGAAGAAAACAAGGTCGTACGTTCCAGCTCCAGGCCCGGCACCCCTCCCCCAATAACAACAAGGAAAACACGTTGGAAACCCAGAAGCAAGGGGAGGGAGCCTTAGAGATGGAGGGCAAAGTCTTCCGAAAAGGCCACTTTATTGATGGACAAACGGCGTTCTCCACAGCCCTCCCCGCACTGGTCAGTGGTTTCACTGGGCCTGAGACCCACGCGGCCTGTCGCCAGCCGAGTCAGGTGACCACGCCGGCTCACCAGGAGCCAGGACACACCTCAGAACCCCCTGGCGGGGCGTCTGCGCTGGGCTGACGTTTCTGTTCTCCATGGCATACAAAACCCGTGCCGGAGGGAAGGTCAGGTGTGCTGCTGCTGGGGCGTTTGCCGGACCCGGACGTCCGGGGAGGCCTCCCGGGCCCGAGCCTGACTTCTTATTGCTATCCAGCCTCTAAAACAGGCGAGGCCGGGCTGAACGGCTGGCAGGAGAGCCGCGAGGGACGCTGCTACAGCTCATTTAAATTCTCTTTCCCAAAAATACACTCCTAAATATACAAACTATACAATCTGGTCACTTAATGCTGTTTTTTTTTGTATTTTTATGTGTTTCTCCCCCTTATTGTTTAGTGTGTGTTTTAATCATCATCAGACCCAGCCTAGGAAAACAAACAAACAAACAACTGTGTTCATCTCAAACCAACAAGAGTGCTAGAGGACTTGTAGCTCGGTTCCTTCATATAACCACACATAAATACGTTCGCCACAGGGGGGCGCTGGCGGCCTGCCCGTGGGACACGGGAAATGCTTTTCTGGCAATCAGACGTCATCTGCGGACAGGGCTGGAAGGTGCAGCCGGGGCCGGGTGAAGAACGCCATCTTCTCCCTGGGAAGGCAAAAGCGGGGCCTCAGCCGGACTCCGGAGGCATTGCGGCAGGATACATCTTTGCGTGTGGATGCTAGGAGGGGACCCAAGGCCGCCTCTACCGGGGAGCCACGCCTCAATCCCGGGCCACACACATTCTCTGTGTGGGAGCTTTCCATTCTGGGTACCGCAGAACGAGTGGGAACCATCACAAATGTATAGACCAAGGCTGCGACACATACCTGTAGTCCCAGATACTTGGGAGGCCGAGGCCGGAAGATCTTGAGTCACAGATTTGCAACCAGCCTGGGCAACATGGTGAGATTCATCCGTCCCCCCCCGCCCCCCACGGAAAGATATCCCCTGTAGAAAGATGGGGTGGGGTGGGGTGGAAATCTCCCAACTGAGAGCCACTCTCTCAGGGACCCATTAACATGGCCAACTGCCATCTGTTCAAAGCAGGGGCCCTGGACCACTCCCAACATTTGCTCTATGAGATCCAGCTCATGCCTGTAACTCTAGCTACCTGGAGGCAGAGAAGAGGAGACTCACAGCTTGAGGCCAGCTAGTCTGGGCAACCAAGTGTCTGAAACCCCATCCAATAGCTGGACGGAGGGGCACCTGCTGCCCCAGCCACACAGAAGCTGGAGCTGAGGAGGATTGCGGCTCCAGCTGAACGGGGCGTATCGCAAAACCACCAGAGCACACAAGGGCCAGGGCCCTGCTGGGTGGAGAACCTGCCCGTCTACCAGCAAGTGCACACCCCAGCGCTGCCGCCAAGGCAGAAAAGGCACGTCCGCAGAGCCACGCGGACCGCAGCACCTCCGCAAGGGTTTATGTTCCACAAGAGGGTCTTTTTGGTATCTGCTGTGTCGTCTGGTTTTTTAGTTTTTGAGTCAGGGTCTTGGGGTCTTGCTGTGAGAGTTGAGTCGCTCAGCACGCCCGAGGGCTGGGGTGACAGGCCTGCACCCCACGCCGGCCTCAGAGGACGCCTTGTTAGTACCCACGCAAACACAGTATCCTCAACAAAGGCCAGCGCAGATCCACCCGCAAGGCCCTCTGGGGGTGGGAGGCCCCGCGTGGGGTCTTGCGGTGGGAGCCCCGGCTCATCTGTTTAGTGTCCACCCCCTGGCCGGTCCTGATCAGCAGCCGCGTGGGAGGTGCCGAGGGGAAAGGCCAGGCCGGGGCTGAGGCTCGTGGCTGTCGGGAGAGCCCGAGGCGCAGGGTGCGGCTTGGCAGATGGCAGGCACTGGCGGCGGCAGCAGCTCCGGCTCTGCCAGCGCTGGTTGGGGGGGACTGAGGAGGGCGGGCCGTGCGGGGCGGGGGGTGGGGGGCCGCTCACCTGAAGGACCGCACCTCCGAGGGCTCCTTGTGGCTCTGGCCCTGGAGTCTGAGCACATCCTTGGCAGCTGACCGCAGCATCTTCTCCGTCTGCAGCTCGGCCCTCTGCTCCGTGCTGTCCACCTGTAGCGCAGAGCCAGCGGGGAGGCCCTGGGACACGCGCCTTTCCACGCCCACAGCCCGCAGCCCCCATCCTAGCCACTGGAGGGTCGAGGCCAGCCCAGGCAGGAAACTTGGCAAGACCCCTGGTCTACCCCGGGGTTAAGAAACAACATCCCACGCTACAGGGGAGACAGGAAGAGAGAAAATGAGCCTGTGTGTGTGTGCATGTATCTGCCTTCCTCTATGCACAGTGCATCTCCAAGTGACCAAGGCTCACAGTGTGGGATAAGAGACTTCATGATCACCAAGTGCCAGCAGCTCACGCCTGTCACCCCAGCTACTCAGGAGGCTGAGATCTGGGGATCGTGGCTCAAAGCCAGCCTGGGCAGGAGATTCTCATCTCCAACGGACCACCAAGAAGCCAGAAGCAGTAGAGTGCCACCCTTGGGAGAGAAAGCGCTCAGGGCCGGTGCTCAGGCCTCGCGTTCAATCAAGCCCCAGCACTGGCGCAAAACCCACCGCCAAAGCTGTGTGCGTCACCGGGAGCCCTGGTGTGGGAGGCCTGGGGGCCGGCCGGCAGCGGGGCGGCAGCCTGGGGGGCAGCCGGGGCGGGAGGGGCTCACCCTCCGCTCCAGCAGCTGGCGCAGCTGCAGCGGCAGCTCCTGCTCCCCCAGGCTCTGGGCGCGCTCCAGCTGCTCCTTCAGCTCCTTCAGCGCCGAGATCTCCTGGGTCAGCTGGTGGTGCCAGGTCCGCGTGGCCTGCAGGTCCAGCTCGAGGTCCAGCAAGGTCTGGAGCGGGCGCTCGGGGCGCAGGGACTGGACGGATGAGGGCTGCGGGGGGGGCGTGGCTCCATCACCAGGGAGCCCCCGGCCCTCTCTTTCCAACCGCAAAGGGCCCCCCCCCACCCCCGACTTCATCTGCAGACTCTCACACCTCCGGAACCCCGCCATCTGCAATCCCCCAGCACCGAGCATGGCGGGCACCACCACCCTCACCTAACTGCACTCGTGCTCCAGGCTGGAGGAGCGGGAGATCCACCCAGCCCACCTGCAGGGGGGCAGTCACGTGACCTGCAGCTGGCCAATCAGAATCGCATGTTCACCCCTGCCCCATCCATCAGCAGGTAAACTCTTTGGCTGTGGCTGCACAGGTCCACTGGTCCACACGCCGGCCCTCACCCAGGATGGAGGGGGGATGGAGGAGGGCAGGGCGGGACCTTTCGGGGGACCCTTACCCTCTTCATGCGGACGCTGCGTCTCTCCAGCGAGTTCCGGACAAAGGCGGGCTTTTTGGACAGGGTAGAGCTGTCACTGTCGCTCCGGTTCAGCTGGGGGACATACACAATCCAGCATGGTAAGAAGACCTTCTAGAAGGTTCTCCGGGGGGTCACCCAGCCCGGTCCTCCCCTCCCGGGCTGCCCAAGGCCCAAGGGGCCACTCAGTCACACAGTACTGAGGCAAGATGCACAGTGCTGTGGCCTGGCCCCACGCTGAACGAGACGGGGTTCCTCACCGCCTTCTGCCAGCCCCCCCTCACCCCCCAGGGACGCTGGTAATGCTCTTTTGGTCTGGGCTGAACAGCTAGTTAAGAGAAGCCCCCACCCCCCACTCTAAAAAATTAACTGCTGTGGGGGGAAAACAGGGTTGGGAAACAGAGTGCCCGCCTGTAGTCTAGGTAAATGGCAGGAGAAGATCTCACTAACCAGCAAAAAACTGAAAATGGTGCTGTGGCTCAAGTGTTAGAGCATAAGCCTTGAGCTGAAGCACTGAGGGACAGCGCCCAGGCCCTGAGTTCAAGTCCTACAACTGACAAAAAAGTGAAAAACGAAGTCATCTTCTCCCTCCGGCCTGGCGCAGGCCTGCATGCGGACATGTGATTTTCCTTCACCAATAATCATATCCCCCCTCTGATGAACCGGGAGGCAGAGTCCTGTGAAGAGACTGCCACACGGGGACACGGAGGCGGGGCGGAGTCGGGGAGCCACTCACCCGGCACACGTACTGGCTCTGGGGTCCCGGGGAGAAGGTCTTGGAGCGGATGATGGTGCTCCCGCGGAGGAGCGGCCCAGATGAGGGGGGGCCCGTCCGGTCCTTGGGCCGCACCACCGTGGGGGCCGGGGCCGTGGTGTCCGTGTTGGTCTCTTTGTCCACCTGGGGGCCGGCGGGGAGTCAGCAGTGCCCACCCCGAGGTTTCCAGCCCGTCCTGCCAGGATGGTCCCCAGGGCTGGGAGTGCAAATCCTCCCCTGGTAACCATCGGAGTGCCGGCTCCCCGAGTTCCCACGGCTTCCCCCCCGCCTCCCATCTTCCCCAAGAGAACTGCTGGAGAGCTTTCTGGAACTACAGGGAGGCTTGTAGGTTTTCCTCCTGTCTCCGCACAGCGCTCTCCAGCAAGCATGCATGGAAACACGGGAACGTACACGCGGTCCTCCGAGAGGCCGCACTAATACCTTAGCCCTGCACCCCGGGGTCCTGCGTGAGGGTGCACAGGCTTCGGGGGGCCACAGGCACCCCCCGCGGCCAGCACTCAGAGTCCACGAAGTCGTGGATGCAAATGCTGCACCGCAGCGTGCAAGCGGAAGCCCACAGAGGCCCAGGAGCCCGAGACCCGCTTTCCCCAAGCAAAGACGTTGGCTCCCTGCGGGCTCTGGTCCCACTGGGCATGGCTGGGGACGACAGGAAACCCCTTTATTCTCAGATTTCTCACGTGTGGTTCAGACCAAGTGTGGTCTTAAAAAAGTGCAAAGCAATTTCTAAAACCAAAGTTTTTTTTTGTCAGTTGTGGAGCTTGAACCCTGGGCCTGGGCGCTGTCCCTCAGCTCTTCAGCTCAAGGCGAGCGCTCTACCACTAGAGCCACAGCGCCACTTCCAATTTTCTGGTGGTTCATTGGAGATAGAGTTTCATGGATTACTTTCCTGCACGGGCTGGCTTTGAACCGCGATCCTCAGATCTCAGCTTCTTGTATAGCTAGGATGACAGGCGTGAGCCGCCGGTGCCCGGCTCTAAAACAAAACTTTTAAATTCCCTCACGTGCACTGCACAGTGCAGTGGATATGGAGAAATACTCGGCCGGTCTTGAGTTCTTATCAGGTGTGATTTATGTGTGTGCATGTGTGTGTGCACGTGTGTATGTATATATGAGCTGGTACTGACTGGGGCTGAACTCAGGGCCTTGTGTTTTTAATTTTTTTTAAATTCTCTTTCATTAGCGGGACAAAGGGTTTCAATCCACCTGTCAGCTTATAAGCAAAAAGTATCTTTTTTTCCTGCCAGTCGTGGGGCTTGAACTCAGGGCCTGGGCACTGTCCTTGAACCTCTCAGTGCTCAAGGCTGGCGCTCTACCACTTGGGCCACAGCTCCATGTATGGTGTTTTTGCTGGGTAATTGGATGTCAGAGTGTCATGAGCTCTCCTGCCCGGGTTGGCTTTGAACCATGACCCTCAGATCTCAGCCTCCTGAGTGGCTAGGATGGATGACAGGCGTAAAGGAGAGAGGAGACAGAGCCGAGGCCTCCATGAACTTCTCCAAAACCACCTGAGGCCGGGAGGCCGGTCAAGGCAGCTGGCGCAGGCTGTCATTCCTCTGGTAGGTCCTGGATGCAGAGGGGGGACCCTGTCTCCATGACCGGGCTGTTCCCCGGGCCCCCCGACTTACCTTCAACGCTGGCTGCTCATCCTCAACCAGAGAGGCTTTTCTGGAAAAAACATCCTCTTCTCCCTCCTCTTCCTCCCTCTCCTCGGGCACAGCCTGGTTCTCACTGGTCTCCTCTGTCCTCCTGTGACACAGAACACCCGCTCACCATCCAGAGCCGCACCTCACCCTTCCGGCCGGCTGCCACGTCCCCCCCTCCCCCAGCACCGGGGCCTGGCGTCTGCACACACGGTTGTTTAAAAAGATCTCCGGGTTAGAGCCGGGGCTGAGCAGAGCATTTATGACCCTGGGTTCTCTCTGGTGAGACAGCAAAACAAAACACCTAACCAATGAACTCGCTGGGCACTGGTGACCCACACCTGCGGTCCTAGCTCCTTGAAAGGCTGAGATCTTTTTCTCTTTTTGTCTGCGATTGGGACTCAAGCTTCGCATCTGACCCCTTCACTCATTCATTGGCTGGCGTTCTACCAACTGAACCACACCTCCAACCCCAGGGGCTGGTTCTCTTCTTTTCTTTTTTTTTTTCAGATCTGAGGATCAACATTCAAAGCCATCCTGGGCAAGAAAGTCCATGAGACTCTCTGTCTTTTTTTTTTTTTTGTCAGTTGTGGGGCCTGAACTCTGGGCCTGGGCGCTGTCCCTAGCTCTTCAGCTCAAGGCAAGTGCTCTAGCGCTTGAGCCACAGCGCCACTTCCAGTTTTCTGGTGATTTATTGGAGATAAGAGTCTTATGGACTTTCCTGCCTGGGCTGGCTTTGAACCACAAGTCAGATCTCAGCCTCCTGAGGAGCTAGGATTATAGGGGTGAGCCCCTGGAGCCTGGCTTCCATGAGATTCTTGTCTCCAATAACCACCCCAAAACCAGGAGTGAAGCTGTGGCTCACGTGGTAGAGTGCTAGCCTTGAGTGGAAAAGCTTGTGGACAGGAAGTGGCGCTGTGGCTCAAGTGGCAGAGCGCTAGCCTTGAGCTGAAGAGCTGAGGGACAGACAGAGTTCAAGTCCCACAACAACAACAACAAAAAAAAAATTAGAGAAAAAGCTTGGGGACAGTTCAAACCCCAGGACAGACTCTATCTATCTATCTATCTATCTATCTATCTATCTATCTATCTATCTATCAATCATCTACACACACACACACACACAGAGGTATAACTGAACACTGCTGTGCCGTGTCTACTAAATGCAAAACACACTGGGCCCTGCAGTGACACATATGACATCTGTCCTGGACAGACAGACCCCGCGTCCCTAGGGGAGGAGGCAGTATTCCAGTGTGGAGTCTGATGACTGTCTCCCGTGTGTCTTCAATACTCTGAGCTCTGCTTTGTTTGTGGATCTTCCAAAACACACCACCACCGGCGGCAGCAGCAACCCCCTCCCCAAACCCTGATTTCTGGTCCTCTGCTCCGGAGGACTCCAAACAGAGCAGAAGAGGTTGTCACAGAGGCCCGCTGGGCTGTGGCCATGGTGGTGGGAGCGGGTCAGGAGGGGTGGGGGGGGGCCTCGGGGCCACCCCAGGACCCAGGGCAGCGCCCAGCCCTGGGGGAGGGTATGTGGATGCCAGCAGCCGCGCTGCCTCCGTAAGTCAGGGGCCGGGGAGCTTGAATGGCAGGAGGTGGGGAGCAGGGGCCGCAGGGGGAAGGGAACAGAAGGCCGTTGCTAGGAGACAGCTGGAAAAGTCCTCACACAAGCTGGGAATCCAGCTCAAACCAACTGATCTGGTGCCAGGTTTGCAAAGATAGGCAGGACCGGGCCTATTTCTAGCGTCAGGGCTTCGCCTGGGTAAAGGGGAATACAGCGCAGTCCAGGGGTGCCAGAGCAGAGCAGGGGCAGTCGGGGAGGGGGACACCAGGGGGAACACACAAAAACCCCAGGCGGCGTGTGTGGCCTTGCTCGCAGGGCACCCAGACCCCCGCAGCCTGCGGGGCCGATGCCGCCTGGAAGGCTCCTGGCACCTTGTGAATGTGGAAGAGCGCCATTATCTGCGGCTGGCACAAATGCCAGGGAAAGCACACTTCCGCATCCACAAAGGAGGTGGCACCCAGGCGTGGCCGGTCACACACCTGTGCAGAAACGTGTGCACGGCCAGAGCAGACTGGACAACAGCGGACTCGAGCTGGGCTGCTGTCAGCGGACGAGGACTTCCTCTCTATGTGTACTATTTGCCCTCTGGTCCGAGCCCCCTCTGCCCCATGTCATGGTGTCCAGGGATTCCATCCATCGCCCCATCGCTCCCCAGGCCTCAGGAGCCTGCCCTCACTCACCAGCCGTCCTCCTCCGCCTGAGAGCCGGCCCGCTCTTCCTGCCTCTTCCTCAACTCCACCACGGTCTGTTCCAGCAGCACGGACACCGCATCCTGCAGAGGAAGAGGCCATCGGTCACTTAGAAATCAGAACGACAGGCCTTTGGGCTGGGAAGGTGGCCTAGTGGTACAGAGCTTGCCCAGCGTGCATGAGGCCCTGGGTTCAAATCCTCAGGACCGCATACACAGAAAGATCCAGAAGTAGGGCTCCGGCTCAAGTGGTAGAGTGCTAGCCTTGAGCAAAAGATGTTCAGGGACAGTGCCCAGGTCTAGAGTTCAAGTCCAGGACTGGCAAAAAAGAAGAAGAAGAAAAAATTACAGGTCCTTGCTCCTCTTGCCAGCAATTCTGCTGATTACACCATTAGCTAGCAAATGAACTCGGGGTCCAGGCTGGGGAAGGAAGGAAAGAACAGAACAATTACAATGGACATGGCGGCTCACGCAGTAGTCCTAACTATGTGGGAGGCAGACATCTGGAGGACTGTGGTTCAAGGCCAGGCTAGGCAAGTTAGTGAGCCTACCATCCCAGAGAAGCTGTTTGTGGTGGCTCACACCTGTAACCCCAGCTATCTAGGAAGCACAGGCAGAAGGATCTTAGTCTGACAGTGGTGGACAAAAGAAAAGTGAAAAGGAGCCAGGCGCTGGCGGCTCACGCTTGTAATCCTAGCTACTCAGGAGGCTGAGAGCTGAGGATCGCGGTTCAAAGCCAGCCCGGGCAGGAAAGACCGTGAGACTCCTATCTCCAATAAACTACCAGAAAACCGGAAGTGGCGCTGTAGCTCAAGTGGTAGAGCGCTCGCCTTGAGCTGAAGAGCTGAGGGACAGTGCCCAGGCCCAGAGTTCAAGCCCCATGACCGACCAAAAAAAAAAAAAAAAGTGAAAAGGAGCTGGGCACTGGCGGCTCACGCCTGTCATCCTAGCTGCTCAAGGGGCTGAAGATCTGAGTGTTAGGGTTGGAAGCCAGCCTGGGTAAGAGAGTCCATGAGATTTGTATCTCCAATAAACCACCAGAAAACCAGAAGTGGAGCTGTGGCTCAAAGTGGTAGAGTGCTCGCCTTGACTAAAAAAAAGAAAAAGCTCAGGGCAGTGTCTAGGCCCTGAGTTCAAGCCTCATGACAGACTCCCTCCCCTCCCCCCCCCCAAAACAGTGGAAAGGGTCAAAAGGGAGATGGCCAAGCGGTGGAGGACCTGCTTTGCAGATAAGCCGAAAATAACAGAAACGGAACAACCGAGAGCCTGGGCTATGGTATGCACCAAGAGTTTAGAGAAGACAGAGAAGGGGTACCCCAAACGCAGAGAGGAGCGAGGAGGTGGGGGGAGGGATGGAGGGCCACACCCCACGGCCTGCAGGGGGCTCCCAGCCCTGCTTCTGAGGCCCAGTTTGCTGAGCCCCGCTTACCGTGTTTGCGGGGCCTGGGGACCCCGCGGCCGGGGCCTTCCTGCTCAGCCTCCCCAAGTCTTGCGAGCTCAGAAGGTTGTACCAGCGGGTGAAGCTCTCCCCAGACCGGCAGATCTCGGCAAGGCTGATCTGGGCTCCTCCCTGCAGACACAGAAACGAGAGGGGTCCTGGGGATGGGCTTGGCGGGGCTGGGTGCGGGTTTTAATCCGGCTGCACTGGCAGAGAGAAGGGGGACCGCCAAGAACTAACAAAGCAGCGACGACACAGCCATTTATGGTGCCTGGATGGCAGGCCGCTGGCCGCGCCTGTCCAGTGGCTCTGACTGCGGCGTGGAGGGGCAGGCGGGACTCTCGGCCCTCGGGGGAGTGGCGGCCTGCCATCTCAGGAAATTGGCCGTGTGATCTCTACACGGAGTGCGTGGTCACAGCCACACAGAGGAAGAGTCTGCTGCGTCCAAGCGTGTGTTTTGGGGTTTTGGTATGAGGGGGATGATGCTGGGGCCTCGCTCCTCTGCTAAGCAACTGCTCTGCCCCTTCTGGTTACTGTTTTATTGATTCATTTGTTTTATTATTTTATTTGTCAGTACCGGGGCTTGAACTCGGGGCCAGGGTGCTGTCTTCTTACGCTTTTCTTTGCTCCAAGCTGGCACTTTACCACTTGAGCCACAGCTCCACTTCTGGCTTTTTGGTGGCTCACTAGTGATTAAAAGGGACTCACGGCCGGGCACCGGTAGCTCATGCATGTCATCCTAGCTACTCAGGAGGCTGAGATCTGAGGATCGAGGTTCAAAGTCAGCCTGGGCAGGAAAGTCCATGAACCACCAGAATACCGGTAATGGTGCTGTGGTAGAGCGCTGGTAGAGCACTGGCCTTGAGCCCAAGAGCTCAGGGACAGCGCCCAGGCCCAGAGTTCAAGTCCCACAATCAACAACAACAAAAAGACTCACAGTCTTCCCTGCCTAAGCTGGCTTCCAACCGTACCCTTAGATCTCAGAATCTACAGTAGCTGGGATGATAGGTGTGAGTCGCTGGCACCAAGCACATTTTATTCTATTTTCTTGCTAAGATAGGGTCTCAATAACGTTGCCCAGGCCAGCTTCGAACTCTACCTTCTTCTGCCTGTTTTGAGGACACAGGACCCAAGGCCACGCCCACCGAGCGCTGGGCCCAGACACTGCCCGATCTGGGTTCCACTGGAGCTGCTGATTTTAAGAACAGATGGGGGATTCCACAGCCCAGCAGTTCTGGGAGATTCCACGTGGGTCCGTGTGGGAGCGTGACAACCCTCCTCCTGCCACAGAACCCGCAGCCTGGCGTCCGGACCCCGGGGGCCTGCCCCAGTGCCCACGGGGGGCAGAGGGTTCCCGTGGGTCCCAGTAGGGACCGCACAGCGGAGGGGCTTTGCCTGCTGCCGTAGCAATCAGAGGCGGGGGAGGAAGGGCATCCGCTCGGGAGGAGCAGATGGGATCCGGTCCTTCTCCTCGCTTAGCGGCTGCTTCACTGGAGACGCCCTGGAAAGCGCTCGCTTTCATTCAGAAGCGCCCGGCCGCCAACGCTCCATCTCCAGCTGCACCCACGGAGCCCTTGCTGGCTTCAGATGCCCCATGGGGGGTGGGAGGGGGCTGCCAGTGAGCGCTGCCCGGATTCACTGACAGCTCCGGCCGGCCCGAGGGAAGGGCCTCCCCCTCCGGTGACCCCATTTCCTGGCTGGCAGGCAGTATCTTTTTTTTGTTGTTGTTGTTGTTCTGGGGCTTGAACTCTGGGCCTGGGCACTGTCCCTGCGCTCTTCAGCTCAAGGCTAGCGCTCTATCACTTGAGCCACAGCGCCACTTCTGGTTTTCTAGTGGTTTATTGGAGATAAGAGGCTATGGACTTTCCTGCCCGGGCTGGCTTTGAACCGTGATCCTCAGATCTCAGCCTCCTGAGTGGCTGGGATGACAGGCGTGAGCCGCGGCGCCGGCTCGGCATGCAGTATCTTATGCGATGCATATCACTGCTTCCCTGTCCGTGCTCCGCAGCTCCTGGAGCATAGCCCTGTATTTGTGGCGCTGTTCTGGGGTGGGGGGTAAAGGAGGGACGGGGGTGGGCTGCCACGGGTGCTCAGCACGCGTGGACACTTGCTCCACATCCCAGTTGCACCAAACACGATCTAGAAACGGGGCTAATGCTCCACCCCCCCACCTGCATCTCCTTCCCGCCTTGAGGCTGGACAGCAAGTGGACAGACGGACAGACAGACGGACGGACGGACGGGGTCCTCACCAGGCACTCCTCGGGGTGGCTGGTGTCAGAGGCACACAGGTCCACTCGTAAGGTCTTCTGGTGAAGGGCGGGGTAGGACATGGACACCCAGAAGGCCTCGTTGAACACCAGGGTGTCGGCGGCGGCGTCCAGGGGCCGGGTGCGGAACAGGCAGGCGCTGCTCTCCGGGCAAGGAAGGATGGCCACGCGGAAGTTCCTGGAGGGACGGGACCGGAGCCCGCTCAGCCGGGGACGCGCGGCGGGGCTCCCGGTGCCCTGCCCAGCGTGGAGCGCGACGTGGCATCATCTCCCCGGCCGCCCCCAGGGGCTCTGGATCTCGGAGCGGGCCGAGCCCCAGGCAGCGTGCAGAGGCCCAGGGAAGACCCCAAGAGCCAGCAAGGACAGCGGTCTCACCCCTGCAGAGGACACTGGGATCGTTATGCCAACCACAGAGGCCGGCCTCGGACCCTGAGCCTCCCTCCTAGGCCCCGTGTCCCCACAGGTGTCGAGGTGAGAGGTCACTGGCAGGTGACCGCGGCTGGGGGGGGACACTCAGCGGCTGGCGCGCCCGGGCGGCCCTCAGAGGTTGACCTGCAGCCACCCCGTGCGGGAGGCTCTGCAGGGGCAGAGCAGGGAATCTAAGAACAGGGTCCTGCGGCTTCCTCCTCCCCCACAGAACCCGAGCGTCTGTGTGCCGGTCCCACTGCTCTGGGTGGGAATCCCAGCGCCACACTCTGGGTGAGTGGGGGAAGCAGACACCGTGTCCTACACAGGTGGGGCGGGGGGTACGGCGCCGGGTGCGGGTGCGGCGGCAGAACTCACACTTTCCGGCCGAGCTGGGGGGACAGCGCAGAGAGGCCGCGCAGCTGTCCGATCCGTATGGCAAACTGCTTACTCTTCTCATCGTACCTGAGAGGAGAGGGGGAAGGACCCGCTGTGGGCCACACACTGGTCTCTCTCCTCTGCCTGCCCATCCGTCTGCCTGCCTGCCCGTCTGTCCGTCTGTTTGCCTGCCTGCCTTCCTGCCAACCTGTCTGTCTCTCTGTCTGCCAGCCTGTCTGTCTGCCTGCCTGTCTTGTCTGTCTGCCTGCCCATCTGTCTGCCCATCTGTCTGCCTGCCCACCTGCCCGCCCATCTGTCTGTCTGTCTGCCTGCCTGCCTGTTGATCTCTCCTGGGGACATGATTCACATGCATAGCTCTGCTGCCCAGGTGAATTTTTAAATACAGGCCAAGTGTGTGTGGAAGATCCTGACACTAAAATGTTGGCAATAAATTCCAAAAAACCCACAAAAAGCAAAAACAAAAACAAAAAACAACAACCCCCCCAAAAAAAACCCAAAAAACCAAGCCAGGGAGCTGGTGGCTCACATCTGTAATCACAGATGCTCAGAGGGCTGAGCTCTGAGGATCATGGTTCAAAGCCAGCCCGGGCAATGAAGTCTGTGAGACTCTTGTCTCCAATAAACCACCAGAAAACTAGAAGTGGCGCTGTGGCTCAAGTGGTAGAGCGCTCGCCTTGAGCTGAAGAGTGAGGGCCAGCGCCCAGGCCCAGAGTCCAAGCCCCACAACCGACCAAAAAACAAACAAACAAAAACCAAAACAAAGCAGCTGAGCTGAGCTCCAGTGGCTCAGGAGGCTGAGATCTGAGGATCACAGTTTGACACCAGCCTGGGCAGGAACATCTGTGAGACTCTATCTCCAATGAACCACCAAAAAGCTAAAAGTAGAGCTGTGGTTCAACTGATAGAGCACTGCCTTGAGCTGAAGAGCTGAGGGGCAGCGCCCAGGCCCTGAGTTCAAGCCCCAGGACAGACACACACACACAAGGCAGCGGAGGTCATTCCCAACCCCTCCCCCCAACAAAGAGAGCATGATGCGGGCGTCAAGCCAACCCAGGCAGCAGCCCTGGGCCACCCAGCACCCTGCGCTCCCCTGGGAGGCGGGGACAGCTGGCAGCTCCGTGGCTGGAAACCCATGGTGGCCGGCGGGGCCCGGGCGCTGCCTCGGCCCGCAGAATCACGGAGTCACCGGGGGGTCCTTGGCAGGGCCGCCCTCCGTCCGCCCTGCCACCCCCCCCATCCCGTCCCCCAGCCCCCCCCACTCACTCACTTCAGGGTGATCTGAGCGCGAGCGGTGCCCCCAGAGGCTTCTGATTCACCGTTGAACGCGGCGGCTTCGGAACTGCCCAGTCTGGAAGGCAGCAGGGCCGGGGTCAGCCTTCTGCAAGGGTCAGCCTCCCTGTGGGGTCAGGGGTCAGCCTCCCTGTGGGGTCAGGGGTCAGCCTCCTCACAGTGATCGGGAAGCAGGGTTCTCCCCGCCAGGCTGGAGTGCCCACCGCCCCTGTTTCCTGGGGTCCCCTCTCTGGAGGAACCCTGTTTTCTAGCCACGGCTTCCCTGGCTCACAAATGCTTTCTAAGTCGCTCAGGGCTGGCCCTGCCCAGCCTCCTCCTCCTGTCTGCCTCCTCCCACCGCCCCACACAGGGCTGGGCAGGGCACCGACAACTCCCTCCCTGGCCTCCACACACCTCCCCGGGCCCTCGGGGATGGGACGCACCTCTGTGCAGAGGCCTTGTACACACCGCTGTCTCCAGCCACGGACTCGTTGGACAAGGCGGCCGAGACACAGGCCGCTTTCAGGCCGCAGCCTGGAGCCGCACCCACCGCTGCGGGGAGGGGGGAGAGGCGGGTTCAGAGAGCAAGACCACCCCCCCCCCCGCACCCCTGCGGGCGCGGCCCCACTCCTGCTGGGGCTGCTGAGAGTGGAGCTCGCTCATCTTTGTACTCATGCTGACCCCAAAGCAGCATGGTCTGGGTGATTTCTGCCCCGACTAGCTGGGCTTGCAGGCGTGAGCCCTGCGCCTGGCCCACAGAACGGTTTTCATGCACCCTGGGTACGAGCCGTCCATGGAACTGCACACACCTCTGAACTTCCAGCAAGGCCCCTGCTGCTTCGGGTGAGGAAGACAGAGGCGACTTTATGTTTAACAACTGGGGGAGGGGGCTGGAGCCGAGGGCCAAGCGAACCCCACCACTGGCCTGCGCCCCAAAGTCCTGGGCTGACAGGAGAGCGCGGGGCACGCACCTCCTCCCTGCTGGGACAGCTTCTAGAACCATCCACGCGGAGCTTCTTGGGATGGGGGAGGGGACACTTGCTCATGCTCTGCCTGCCCCCCCCCCAGCCCTGGCGCTGGGGACAGGTGGAGCAGACAGGTGACGTCTGGCCTCCAGGGGACCCCCCCACCCCGGGGGGTCAGATGGGAACAGCCCGCACCCAGAGACCTCAGCCCCAGCCTCGCTCCCACCGGTCAGTCCTGCACGTGGCGCCTGCCGGTCCCCGGACACGCTGTGACGTGGGGTCTGAGCAGGGGGCCGGCCCACCGACAGCTGCCCACGGCACGGCCCAGGGGCTAGCCTCAGACCTTCTTGCCACCCCACTGTGTGTCCGTCTGTAGAGCCCACACGGGCTGGTGCCTCTGGAATGTTCTTTCTCACCCCATGCAGGGGAGGGGTCAGATCAATGTCCCCCCCGGCGCCCTAAGGGCCGACCTTGGGTTCCCGCCTCGTTCCCTCAGCCCACGGGGCGTGGCGCGAGCAGAGCCGCCAGCCCTGCCCCACACGCCCGCGTGCGTCCACGCTCGGCCCTGATCCTGCTCGGGGGCAGACGGCGTCCGTCTCTGTCCCCACACGAGCTGGCACAGCAGAGGCCAGGCCCGCCGGCCCCAGAGCTCCTCACGGGACGTTGCTGCTGGACACCCGGACAGATGACTTTGGGGTGTCTGTTCGACTGGGCAGAGCAAAACTACTGGGGGAAATCCCTTTGCTGCCTGTCACCCTAGCTACTGAGATCTGAGCATCAAAGCCAGCCGGGACAGAAAGCTCCTGGTGCTTACGTGCTAGCCTCGAGCCAAACAACAACAAAACAACCGAACAACAGCGCCAGGCCCGGAGCCCAGGCTCCAGGACCAGCACAGAAACCAACAACCACCGCTCTCTATCTAGGAGCCCGGGGCCAGGGCCGGGTGTCCGCCTGCCAGGTGAGGGAGTCCTCCAGCCTGTAAAGACGCACGCGTGGAACCGGACAGTGACCACCGCAGGGCCAGAGTGCAGGGCAGCCTCGGCCAGCAGTCCACGCCTGCACACGGCCCCCTTCCACCTCGGCCAGGCCTCCCCCCCCCCGCCAGCTTCCCCCCCTGTACATGGTCCCCTCCCCCCCCGCCAGTTGCCCACGTCTGCACACGGCCCCCTTTACCTTGGGTGGTCACTCCTGGCTCCTCCAGCCGGTGTCTGTCCCGCAGGCCGCCACCACCAAGGCTCAGCCCACAAAGGGCGGCGCTCAGTTCCAGATCATCCACCTCCAAGGGGATGAGGAAGGCGTCCGAGGCCAGAAGGGGGTCGGCCAAGAGCGGGGAGCAGGGAGGGGACGGGGAGGAGAGGGAGGAGCATGGGGACAGGGAGGCGATGGACTTGGGGGTGCCCGGGGCTGGCGGGCGGGTCCGGGGCACCTGGCCCTCCGGGATGGTGGCTCTGCAGCCCGAGGGCCGGAGGCCGGCCGCCCCCTCCAGGAGCAGAAGCTCCACCCGGCTCTGCAGCTCGCAGCCCGGCGGCCCCAGGGGGTCGCAGCGGAGGTCGGTGGCGCTGGCCGACGTGGACGAGTCCAGGCTGGAGGTGAGGGAGCCCAGGCTGCTGCCCGAGGACAGGGACTGTGTGCTGCTGGAGAGGCTGGGGGAGGGCAGGGGGAGGGTGAGGGCCACCGGGATTCCGGGGAGTACCACGCCTCCCCCCCAAGTATGCCGTGTGCCCCCATTCCCCTGAAGAATAAAATTCAAGACCCCGGCAAATGCCGGCCATCCTTGTCACCACAGAAAGCCTAAAAAGGCCGAGTGCAGGCCGGGCGCCGTGGCTCACGCCTGTCATCCCAGCTACTCAGGAGGCTGAGATCTGAGGATCGCGGTTCAAAGCCAGCCCTGGCAGGAAAGTCCGAGAGACTCTTATCTCCAATAAACCACCAGAAAACCAGAAGTGGCGCTGTGGCTCAAGCGGTAGAGCACTCGCCTTGAGCTGAAGAGCTGAGGGACAGCGCCCAGGCCCCGAGTTCAAACCCCAGTACCACCAAAACCAACATTCCCCGATGTGGGCAGGAAACGCCATCTGTACGCCGTGGCCCAGCCCCGAGGCCCAGGCCGGAGACCGAGTCTCAGACGCTCGAGCACCTGAAGGGCCGCGCCAGTCCTGCTTGAAGACCGGAGCTCCCGACAGCCACACGCACGCACGCCGCAGCCGGTGAGGGCAGAGGCCACCCCGGGGACGCTCGCCCACCCCACACCCACCTCCTGAGCTGGCCGTGCAGCGCCGTCACCAGCCGCGAGGCTTCCTCTAGCTCCCGCACCAGCTGGATCCTCCTATCGGTCAGCGTTAGCCTGCGGGGAGAGGTCACGCTCCGGCTGCCCATGGCCCCGCAGCCCACACGCACACTGACCGACCCAAAGACCCAGAGCTAGTGCTGGTGGCTCACGCCTGTCATCCTAGCTACTCAGGAGGCTGAGATCTGAGGATCGCAGTTCAAAGCCAGTCCGGGCAGGAAAGTCTGTGAGACTCTTATCTCCAATAAACCACCAGAAAACTGGAAGTGGCGCTGTGACTCAGTGGTAGAGTGCTCGCCTTGAGCTGAAGAGCCGAGGGACAGCGCCCAGGCCCAGAGTTCAAACTCCAGTACTGGTGAGCACACGTGTGTACACACACAGCATACATGTGCATACACGTATGTACACACATACACACAAAGCAACAGGTGAGTAATATAACTACAGGGTTATAAAACATTTAGAGGCTCTACTTCCTCTTCTTCTGGAAAGTTCCTTTGCTGCTGGGAAGCTGATGACAGCCATTGTGGAAACCCTGTGTTGAGCAGGAGGTAAAAGGAGCCGTGGGCGCTATGGTCTGCTGCAGCCTGCCAGGCAGCCTCGCGCCTCGGTTTCCAATCCCCGCAGGCCCTTTCCACCCTGGTCCTGAGCAGTCTTGGGGTTGCCAGCCCCGTGCACATGGGGGTTCATGAACACGAGAGCCTGTTCCCCCCCGCCCCCCTCCCCGGGGGTTAGCTCTGCTTTCTGTCCACCATCGCTATAGTGCTCGTCCCTGACACCACGTACGTGCTGAATAAAAAGGTACGACTGCACTGCCCGCCCCCCGTGCCGTGGTGACTTGGTGATACCTCCTTTGCTGTCTATACCTCTTTCCTTTACGGTGCCGTTACTGGGGCTTGAACTCAAGGCCTCGGTGCTGACCCTGAGATTTCTGTTTTGCTCAAGGCTGGCACTCTACCACTTGGACCACAGCTCCCCTTCCAGCTTTTTTGCTGCCTCGTTGAAGATGAGAGTCTCACAAGCTACCCTACCCAACCTGGCTTCAAACCTCAATCCTCAAACCCCGCCTCCCGAGCAGCCGGGATGCTGGGAGAGCCCCCGGCGCTGGACTTGCCGCCAACCCCGTGGATCGCCCGGGTCTGCGGACGCCATGCTGCGGGCTGGCTGTCCAAACACCCTGGGAGGACACAGGACGTGGAATGACCACCACCTGCTTTGAAACGTTTGCTGCTGTTATCTGTTTTCTTTCTTCGGTGCTGGGGATAACAGAACCCGGGCAAGCACCCTGTGGCAGCGCTTCACCTCTAGCCCTTGGAAGGGTGGACTTCCGAAAGCCGGCACCAGGCAGCCGTTTTGGAAACGTGAGTCCCCACGGAAAGCACCAGCACGGCTCCAGCCCTGCCCTTCTGCCCCGTTGGGCCTGCAGGACAGATGGAGGCCCGTCTGTCCATCCCCCCGTGCCCCCCCGGCCCCCCTGACCCCCGGCCCCACCTCTCGGCCAGCGCCTTGCTCTGCATGTCCCGGGCGGCCTCCAGGTCCTTCTCCAGCCGCTCCACCTCGCCCTGGCTCTGCTCCCGGGGGCCGGTGAAGCGCATCTCCTTGAGCAGCTGTTCCTTCTCGCTGAGGAGGACCAGCCGGTCCCTCTCCATGTCCAGCGCCCCAGGCCAGGCCTCGCCATCCAGCCTGGCCAGCTGGATCTTCAGGACGGCGATCCTGAGGACCGAGGGGGTGAGGGTGAGGCTCAGGAGCCGCAGCGTGGCAGGCTCGGGGAGGGGGCCGCATCCCTGGGGCCGGACGAGGGTGAGGGTGGTCACACCCAGGCCCACCCCGTGCCCTGGGGGCCGCATGCCGGCTCCAGGGAAAGCGCCTTTCAAGCTAATGACCGCGTGTGGGTGCCAGCCCCGCGCCCACTGCAGAGCTGGCGCTGTGGGGATGGGGTGCAGACGTGGGGTCCTCGGCCCCGCCCCCCACGGCCCAGCTCCCCTGGGCTGGGCGAGCCCCCAGCCCTGCTGCTATGAGAGCGGCCTCCGGTGTGCCTGGCCTTTGTTCCGGGGGGACACGCGTTAGAACGCTGAGCTTGGGCACGGCGCTGCGGCTCAGCGGCCGGCACCACTTTGCACGCACGAGGCCCTGAGCCAACCCCAGCAGCAACTGGAAAATCAGATTTTTGGGGGGTCAGTCATGGGGCTTGAACTCTGGGCCTGGGCACTGTCCCTCAACTCTCCAGCTCAAGGCAAGTGCTCTACTGCTTGAGCCACAGCACCACTTCTGGTTTTCTGGGGGTTCATCGGAGTAAGAATCTCACGGACTTTCCCACCCAGGCTGGCTTTGAACCCTGATCCTCAGATCTCAGCCTCCCCAGTAGCTAGGATGACAGGCGGGAGCCACTGGCGTCCGGCCGGAAAATCAATTTAGTACCGGAAGTTCACAGCACCGAGCCTGGCCTGCTAGAGTACTGACCAAGAGCCGAAGGGAGGCCCGGCGGCCTGGGCCCCTCTCCTCTCCAACCAGCCGCAGAGGGCCGGACACTGAACAAAAAGCCAAGCAAGGCTGCAAGGCCTTGAATTCAAGCCCCAGCACTGTGTGTGTGTGTGTGTGTGTGTGTGTGTGTGTGTATGTGTGTGTGTATGTGTGTGTGTGTGTGTGTGTGTGTGTGTGTGTACCGTCTCTTCGCCTCTTCGTAGCGAAGCTTCAGTCTGACCTTCTCAGCCAACTGGTTGTTGCTGCCACCGCCAAACTAGGGATGAGGAGAAAGCCAGGAGTGAGGCCGTGGCTGGAGTCTCGTGAGCTCATGGGGGAGGGGGGGGTGATGACAGCTTGCGTGGCCGCAGCCCGGGGTCACCCTTCCTCCCCAGGGCGGGGGATGGGCACGCGAGCCCAGCGAAAGCACTTTGCTTCCTTCGGGCCTCGTGGCCGGCCCCAGACTCAGACGTCTGCCAGATCAAGAAGAGCAGCGCCCTGGGCCTGGCTGTCACCCTACGGCCCCAAGCGGCTCAGAGCCACAGAGCTAGGGGGGGGGCGGGGGGGGACAGAAACCTCAGCAGGCTGCAATTGGGCATGAAACGCTGGGAGAGTGTGGAGAAGGTTCTAGAAGGTAGGAGGTGCACCGCTTCTGCAGCTCACAGGTGGACATCAGGGTGGTAGGGGGAAGATCCCAGAGAAGGCAGCGTGTCCCCGCGTGCCACCGCCAGCGCAGCTGGGCCTCCGGTCGGGGCGTGGGGTGGGGACGGGGGGGGGGCACAGGCCCCGCCCTGCACACTCACGCTTCCGGAGACGTCCGTCTGCAAGCTCACGTCTAGGAACTGCTTGGGCAGCGGGCAGCCTGAGCTGTCCAGGGAGCCGCTGCTGGACCACGGGTCCGAGCCAGACCCCCGCTCGGGGTGGAAGCCGTCCCTCAACGCGGCCAGGCTCTGTGGTGGAGGAGAGACGGGGCGGGTGGGCAAGGAGCCTTCGGCGGGGAGGGCGCTCTGTGGTTATGAGGAGGGTTTCCTCAGTTTCCCTGTCTGGAGCCCACGCTGGCCCTGTATCCTGACTCTGTGAGAGTGCGCTTGCTCCGCTCATTCCCCGCTGTGTGACCTGAGAGCCCCGATGAACCTCTCTGAGCCCCAGAGTCCTCTCCCGTAAAGCAGGAACCCTGCTGTCCTCTCCCCCAAATCCACCCGTGTTCCCTACACGCCTCAGACCACAGCAGCGCCTTCACCGTGACCCTCCACCGAGAGGAGGGTGGGCGGCGTGGAATTTTCCACTGGTGACTTGAGGCTGGTGCCGAGGAGGCGCTCCGGGCTGGGCTCTGGGGTCGGGTCACCCCCAGCCTTCGTTGTGCCCGGTCTTTTTCAGCTCAGGTCTGACGGTTCTGCCCCTGGCTCCCCTCCTCCTGACACCTTCCGAATAGCCGGGATGCCAGGCGCTTGCTGGGACACGTGGGTGAATGGTTGAGATGGGGCCACTCTTTTGCCTGGGCTGGGCTCCAATCCAGTGATCCTCCCCTCCCGCTGGTTCCAGAGTTGCTAGAATTACAGGCGTGAGCCACCGCGCCTGAGTTGAGGGTTTGGGGTTGCTGAGTCTCTGGTGATGGTTTGTCCGGGCCATGGTGGGGGGGAGGGGGAGGGGCTCACGCACCTTAATGAGGTCTTGCTTCTCCTTCTCCCCGCAGGTGATGGCTCTCCTGATGGCCTCCGTCTCTCTTAAGACAGCCTGGGCCTCGTCCAGTTGGTAGCCTCCCTCAGCGTCAGACATCTTCCTGTCGATTCTGCCAGACAGGAAGTGGCAGGTCAGGCACCTACCTGGGGGCGGGGCCGTGGGGCAGGAGAGCGCATGCGGGGCGCATGGGGGGGCGCGCCGGGCCGGGGCGGGGGTCTGTGAGGGAGGCCAGGCCGCTGCCTCCACCAAGGCCGCAGGGCTCGAGGCTGCCCGGCCGGTCCCATGGAAGAGAGCTGTCCACTGGGCGCTGAAATGCCTCGACCCCATTTCCTCAGGGCCCTGGGCAGCTGAGCTCCAGGAGGAAACGGGGTGGGGACAGGCAGGGAGACAAGGGAGGGTCCCCATGATGAACTCTGTGAATTTTATTTTGGTCGTGGGGCTTGAACTTGGGGCTGGGCGCTGTCCCTCAGCTCTTCAGCTGAAGGCGAGCGCTCTACCACTGGAGCCACAGCGCCACTTCTGGTTTCCTGGTGGTTCATTGGAGAGAAGAGTCTCACGGACTTTCCTGTCAGGGCTGGCTTTGAACTGTGAGTCTCAGATCTCAGCCTCCTGAGTAGCAAGGATGGCAGGAGTGAGCCACCAGTGCCTGGCTTCTGCGAATATTTTATCTCTAATTAAGCATAAAAAGAAGGAGAAAGAGAAGGAGGAGGAGGAGGAG
>NW_012267328.1:1856073-1878738 GCF_000151885.1 Dipodomys ordii
AGCAGGAGAAGGAGAAGGAGAAGGAAATGGAGCTGTGGCTCAAGTGTACAGTGCTACCCTTGAGCAGAAAGCTCGGGGACAGCATTCAGACCCTGAGTTCAAGCCCTAAACCAGAACAACAGCAACAACAACAAAAAGCCCACAAAAAACAACCAACCAAAAACCAAAAAAGAAACACAAAAACAAACCCAACCCATTGCCACCACCACCAAATCCTACACGAGCAGAGCTCAGGAGCTCCGAGCTCCTGCCTCAGCCCTTACTTGCAGCTGGCTGCCTGGCTTTGGTCTTCCTCTAGAAAATGGAAAACTTCTCGAATAACTTCACCAAGTGAAGAGCAAGCAACAAGGTGGCTACACAGATGGGTTCTGTGCCCCTCTGGATGACCCGCTGGGGGAGGGGGAGGGCCCGTCCACCTGCGTCCCCCTCCCAAGCTGGAGAGGAGCCAAGTGCAGGTCCACCCTCCCCTCCCCTCCCCCTCCCCTCCCCCCTCTCCTCACCTCCTCTCCCCCTCCTCCGTCAATGCCCTGGCAGAGCTGCATGCACACGTTTGCAGATTTAAAAATAAAAAAATCGTGTCTCCAAGATTGCAAAGAGCTGGGACTCGAACCCAGGCCTCTGCTTTGAGAGCACACGTTCCCTCCCAGCCTGGCAGAGCAGGTGCCCGGCGGCTGGTGGGCCGGATATCCCACACTGGCAGCGAGGACGGGTCTGCCTGCCAGGTGACAAGGATTTTCAGTGCTGCAACAGAGCCCAAAGTGGCAGAACAGGTTTGTGAGGCTGCCGGACTCTTTCTGGATGGGGGGGAGGGGCGGATCTGACACCCACAGGCTGGCAGGTCTCCCACCGTCTGCTGAATGGTCCTGGGCTCTGGGCTCACGCCCGAGGGGCATGGAGCGGGAGAGCAGGACCGGCGTGCGTGAATGGCGCGGGGGCAACACACAGAAAGCCGCGGTGCGTTATCCGGAGAAGCGCGCATGATTTAACATACAAGGTGCACGTTCCTGGCGTGCGCGTGCGTGCATGCTGCGCCCAGTCCCGCAGACACCACGGCTGCACAGCGGTAAGGCCCAGGAAGACGCGCCGGACCCAGCAGGAGCGTGCATCCTGCACCTGTGTGAGGGTAACTGTCAGAAGCTGAAGTTCGCTGAAGGCCCCTGACTCAGTTTCCTCCTCTGTGCAATGGGGGGGGGGGACTAAAGCATGCCCTTTGCAGAAGTGCTCTGAGAAGCGCATGTGCCCCGGCAGAGCACTGAAGGTGGTTCCCGGCGCCAGGGGTCCTGGCTAGCACGGTGACCGCCACATTCATGCACCGCCCTGAAAGGCAGAGCTGGGCCCCGGCTTTTCCTTGGCCACAGGCTTGCTCCACATGCTGAAATCAAGCCAGGCACCGGGCGGCTCATGCCTGCCATCCTAGCTGCTCAGCAGGTGGCAATCTGAGGATCAATGTTCCAAGCCAGTCCAGGGAGACAAAATCATGAGACTCTTCTCACCAAATAACCAGCAAAAAAAAAGCTTCAAGCGGCGCTGTGGCTCAAGTGGCACCGCACCAGTCTTGATCACAAAAGCCAGGCGAGGGCACAGGGCCCCGCGTTCACGGCCCAGGTACTGGCGTGCGCACACACACACACACACACATACACACACATATGTAAGTTTGCACAGTGTCCTTGCTAAGTGTCAGCAGGAAACAAGTTGAAGGGAATGATGGGAGAGCCAAATTCTGAGAGATCAGACAGACAACAGAGAGGACAGACAGACAACAGAGAGGGCAGCGGCCAAGTCTGGCTCTGCAGGGCCTGGTGGGAGGACTCATTTTTTTTTTTTTTTTTTTGTTGGTCGTGGGGCTTGAACTCTGGGCCTGGGCGCTGTCCCTCAGCTCTTCAGCTCAAGGCAAGCGCTCTACCACTTGAGTCACAGCACCACTTTCAGCTTTTTCTGTGTATGTGGTGCTGAGGAATCGAACCCAGGGCCTCATGCATGCGAGGCCAGTGCTCTACCACGGAGCCACCTTCCCAGCCCAGGACTCACCTCTTCAGTGTCTGGAAGCCATGCTCCTTGAACTGAAGCTCCTGTTGCAGATGGGCCATCTCCCTCTTCAGCCTGTTGACCTGGACGGCAGACCGCACCGGGCTGAGTCGGGGATGGACCGGGGGGGGACCCCAGACCCCGGCTCGGCTCCCGCACACCCCGCAGGGGCTCACACGTCCTGCCCTCTGCCATCTCTGCATGGGCGGCGGTCGGCAGCCCGGCTGGAGTTCCTGTAGGTCCCCCCGCCATCTGCCCCCCAGGAGATGGAACTGAGTGGCCCTTCCCAGGCCACTCTGTCCTAGAAGCGATGGGAGTAACAAGATGCCCGAGGTCCTGGGTTCGAGAGTCCTAGGTTCTCAAATGCCAGGTCCAGCCTGGACAAAGGCATGTCCGGTCCGGGTGGCGGTGTTAAAACTTGCCATCACGAGTCGTTATTAACGATGGACAGAGAGCTTTCCTACTGGGCAGAGATCACCACCAATGGGACTGCAGAGCCTCTAAGAGGGCAAAGACCTTTACCAATGGGGAGGCAGAGCCTCTAAAGGAACAGAGACCTCCCCCAATGGGATGGCAGAGGCCTCTAAGGGGACAGAGACCTCCACCAATGGGAGTGGAGAGGCCTCTAAAGGGGCAGAGATCACCACCAATGGGCCTGCAGAGCCTCTTAAGAGGGAAAAGACCTCCACCAATGGGGAGGCAGAGACCTCCACCAATGGGAGGCAGAGACCTACCCGGGACTTGGTAGTGGCAATTTCCGCTTTCAGGATCTGGGGGTCATACTTGGAGCTGGATGATGAACCAGAGACTACTATAAGAGAACAGAAAGAAAAGAATTTTGGTTGGAGGAAATGCAAAACTGTCTTATTTGGCAGGCGAAACAGACTGAAAGGACTAAAATAAGCTAACTAGTCCACAGAAGGGAAGCTGTCTATCTAATAAACACGGCACAGAAGTCAAACGTTGGCACTGCAAAGAGATAAAGCAAACTACTGACTATAAAGGGAAATGTCTGCCGGGCGCCTGCGGCTCACATTTGTCATCTAGCAAGTCAGGAGGCTGAGATCTGAGGATCACGGTTCAAAGCCAGCCTGGGAAGGAACGGCCATGAGACTCTTGTCTCTAATAAACCACCAGAAAACCAGAAGTAGTGCTGTCATTCAAGTGGTAGCGCGCTCACCTTGAGCTGAACAGCTGAGGGACAGCACCCAGGCCCAGAGTTCAAGCCCCACAACCGACAAACAAAAGGAAATGTCTGAAAATCATTTCATAGAATATAGCTTATGAAGAAATGTACAGAATAAGTGATACTACAGCCGGTACCTGTGGCTCACACACTTGTGATCCTAGCTTCTCGGGAAGCTAAGACCTGAAGGATTGTGGTTCAAAGTCAGTCTGGGAAAATAATGACCTTGCAACTCGATCTCTAATTAAGCAACAATAAATCAGGCATGGAGGGGCCCTGGGGGTTTCACACCACACACTGGTGCGCTCTTACTCTGGGGTCCTCTGAAACGGCTCATGTAACTTTTGGTGATGGCCATCTTTAAACGTATCTGCACCTATTTCTCTGTCTACACTCTCACAGGCAGAGCTGGCTAGCCCATTCCACTTTCTAGCCTTTACTTTTCTTTGGTCTCCCCTCTGCTGGACTTAATAACTGTCATTTCCATGCTTGCTTGGTTTTCTGCAGACTTTGCCCAAGCTCAACTCCACACCCTTCCTGTTATCTACACGCCTCCCTGGCCCAGAGCACAGACCAGCACACCTTCCCCCCCACCCCAGGCGAAATCCTCCGGCCCCCCCTCCCCTTCTGTGTCTCAGATCTCCCTCTTTCTGGACTATCGCTCCTCTGGACAGAACATTCTAGTAGATGATTGAGAAAGGGGGGAAAAAAAGGAAGGAAATCTACTTTTTTTCTTCCCCCTGAAATGTTACATGACTCAAAATATCTTGATCCTAACCCTACATTTAGCTAAAAGTATTTTTGCTGGGTATAAAATTCTGGGGTCAAAACAAATCTCCCCCCGCCCCTTCTACCTGTAGAGGCATCGGTTGCACCATTGTTTTTTAAGTTTCCCAGGTCCCTGGCGATAGGCTGTAGCCATTCTAAGTCTTGATCGTTTTCTGTGGCCTGTTGATTTTTCTCCCAGGAGGCCTGAGTTTGCTCCATGGTTTCAGGGTTCGACACCAATGATGAAGTGTGGTATGTTGATTCATCCATCATGTGGAACTGTTCCTCCTCCTCTTCCTCCTCTTCCTCCTCTCCTTCCTTCTCCTGTCATGAGTAACTTTCCCGAATCATCTCATGAAGCCTCCCTCCCTCTCTTTCTCCTTTCAGGTCATAGGTTTCCTGGACCAGGATGGCTTTTTCTCTCAACTTTTCTATATATTCCTGTAGCTGTCCTCAACCTCAGGTTCCAATCTTCCCACAGGCCCTGGGGCAGTCTCTATTCTTCTTTCACTGTGGGGGGCCTGCGGAGAGGTCTGAAGGGGAGCTTGCCCACTCAGATGTCTGGTGCCGGACATGGCTGGCCGCTTGGCCCGGGAACCCTCAATGCCGGTGTCATTCCTTCTTCTCTCTTCCAGGCCTTTTCAGGCCAGACTTCCCAGGCTCTCCTCCAGTCTAGCCTGGGGGCCGATGGACGGCCTGCTGCCTTGCTGGACACCAGGCCGTCTCAGAGCCCTGGTTCTCTTGGTTATGTAATCCTGCTTTCGCACGGTGTGCTGCGGCTTTGAACTTGCCTGGAGTCTAGAGTTTGATTTACCATCTCCGAAAGTTCACCCACCACCACTGGTCAGGCTGCTGCTGGTATTGGTCCTGCCTATAGCAATTTGGGGAGGGTCTGAGGGTCTCTTGCGGAAGCAATTTTCATCCAGTGCTCTCTACCCAAGGCCCTCCTCACCCCACTCCCGCTTCCAGGGATTGCTGAGGCCCAATTCCCTGTGCCCGAGTCTCGGCAGGACCCCCAGCTCGCAGCCCGCGGCCCTTTTTCAGGGGCCCACTGGCATCCGTCCCGCTTTCCAAGGCTCACGTCTTCATCATGATGTCCTTTCTTCTGCAGTTCTCAGGTCCTTTTCTGTCCCTCTCAAAAATGGCCTTATCTGATATTCTCTTCATTTCAACCTGCCAAGTCCCCAGTGATGTGTTTTCCACACAAGAAAAGGAACCCCAAAGACGCCAGTCTCTGGGCTGAAGTGCTCAGAAACACCTGCAGGACGCTGCTCAGCACTGAGGAAGCAGCTCAGAGGCCTGGGGCGGGCTGCGGCTGGCCGACCACTCGGGCACCAGAGGCAGTCTGGTGAGGCTGCAGAGAACCCCTCCCCCCATCCTCCCCATCTCCACACTGGGAGGTGTGGTAGGCCGAGGCCCGTGGCTTGCCAACATGGATTTGGTGAGGATACTGAAGGTGGCAAAGCCTAGGGACACCCAAATATGCACTGAGTCACTGAGGTTACAGGCATGCACCACTGTGGCCAGCTAGACCTACCAGTTTGCTCAGTTGATCTCTCCATCCCCTCTTCTACCCTTGCTCTTTCTCAGTGAGTTTCTAGCTCTCAATAAATCTTCAACAAATGGTCAGACAGAAGTGGTAACAACGCGGAAGAACCACATTTGAAGCCCTCATAGACTCGGCTAGCTGTATGTATCACTCTCTTCCTTTTGTCCTCTCTTATTTCCCCGTGCATCTTTTCTAACCCGGGAGTGAGTGGCTGATCACAGGCATGAGCCACAGTGCCTGGCTCCCATCTCTATAAATGCTTTCCCTCCACGTCTCCCCAGCTAGCCCCTGTTGGGTTTAAATACGGAGGAGCTACAGGATGGGGCCGGCCACAGGAGCTGGCTTCCCACCACAGGGTGCAGAAGAGCTGTGGACCCAAAGGGATGGATGGGGATTCGGATGCGTGTGGACCGGCAGCCCTCTGCCTGACTCCACCCTGCATGGGTGGGCAGTACTCACAGCTGACCTGGGAGCCCAGCCTGTGCTCCCAGACGGCGTGCAGCTGCTGGTACTGCTGCTGCGCCAGCTCCAGCCGCTGCTGCTTCACCTGGTAGATCTCCTTCTGGGCACTCAGAGCCTCCTGCGCCACCACCAGGTAATCCTTCAGCATGTGCTCCTGCTCCCGCCGCCACTGCTCCCTCGGGTCCTCGATCTGGGTGGTTTCTGGAACAGACCAGGGGTTCCAGTTCAGCACCGTGCGTGAGGAGCTGCCGGGCTGGTGACCAGTGGAATCCACTACCAGACACCAAGGGGCAAAGCACACGGATAGACTCACAATAAATGGACCTGGGTTAAATTCGCTTACTACACGGAAGAGAATCTACATGTATGTGGCTCAGCCATAGAAACTAAAAGGACACCAAGGTGGAGCTGTGTGGATGTCAATCTCTACCCGAGGAAGGGCCAGGTTTGAGTTGTAATCTACTCAGAGGCCAAAGGGGATTATAAAAACTGGAGGTCATCTGTCTTCATGAAGAGTAAATGGAGGGAAAAGTGTTCAAGAATGTGAAGAAATAGCCGGGTGCTGATGGCTCACGCCTGTCATCCTAGCTACTCGGGAGGCTGAGATCTGAGGATCATGGTTCAAAGCCAGCCCGGGCAGGAAAGTCCATGAGACTCTTATCTCCAAGTAACCACCAGAAAACCAGAAGTGGTGCTGTGGCTCAAGTGGTAGAGCGCTCGCCTTGAGCTGAAGAGCTGAGGAACAGCGCCCAGGCCCAGAGTTCAAGCCCCACAACGGACAAAAAAAAAAAAAGAATATGAAGAAATAGCCGGGTGCTGATGGCTCACGCCTGTCATCCTAGCTACTCGGGAGGCTGAGATCTGAGGATCATGGTTCAAGGCCAGCCAGGGCAGGAAAGTCTGTGAGACTCATCTGTAAATTAAGCACCAAAAGAGCCAGAGGTGGAGCTGTGGCTCAAGTAGTAGAATGCTAGTCTTGAGCAAAAAAGCTCAGTGACAGCACCCAGGCCCTGAGTTCAAGTCCTAGTACCAGCATACATCACACACACACACACACACACACACACACACACACACACACACACACACACACGCATTCCCCTCCGAATGGCTATTTATTTATTTATTTATTTATTTATTTTTGTTGGTCATGGGGCCTGAACTCTGGGCCTGGGTGCTGTCCCTCAGCTCTTCAGCTCAAGGCTAGCGCTCTACCACTTGAGCCACAGCACCACTTCCGGCTTTTTCTGCTTATGTGGTGCTGAGGAAACAAACCCGGGGCCTCATGCATAAGGCAAGTGCTCTACAACTGAGCCACCGTCCCAGCCCCAGCCTTGTTTTTATTTTTATTTTTTATTTTTTTTGCCGGTTGTGGGGCCTGAACTCTGGGTCTGGGTGCTGTCCCTCAGCTCTTCAGCTCAAGGCTAGCGCTCTACCACTTGAGCCACAGCACCACTTCCGGCTTTTTCTGCTTATGTGGTGCTGAGGAAACAAACCCGGGGCCTCATGCATACAAGGCAAGCACTCTACCACTGAGCCACCTTCCCAGTCCTGAATGGTTATTTTTTCAAGAACATGCATTATCAACCTGCATTAACCTCTCTATCTAAATCGACATAAAACAAGGCACAATCTGGCTTCTATATCCTTTGATGGCTCCTGAACACTGGGCAGGGCGGGAGGGGGGTGAGAAGGAGGAAGGAGGCAGGGGAAGGGAGGACAGAACTTACCGGTGTTGTGGTCTATGAAGTAATCTCCAACCTGGGGGTCATAGGCCTCTTCCCAGCCCAGAGGCAACTCATTGCTGATGCAGTCAGCAAAGGTGAGGGGTTTGGTGAACCTGGAGTGAGGAGAGAGATCTATTCCATCAGCTCACAGCCCCCCCGTGGCCCCCGTGGCCTCTGCAGCAATCCTTCCTGGCCTCCCACATCCAGGAGTCTCTGCACCGCAGCCAGCTCTGCTGACTCTGGTTCCTGGGAAGGGGGCCATGCCGTGTGGTAAGATGGGGGTGAGGAGGTCCTGGAAGGGAGGGAGGGAGGGAGGGTGGGAGGGAGGGAAGGAGGATGCAGGGGTGGGGGTGGGGGTGGGAAAGCCAGCCACCTTCCCTCTTGAGCCTCCTTTTCTTTGTCAGTCATGGGGATTGAACTCTGGGCCTGGGCGCTGTCCCTCAGCTCTTCAGCTCAAGGCAAGCGCTCTACTGCTTGAGCCACAGCGCCACTTTGGTTTTCTGGTGGTTCATTGGAAAGAGTCTCACGGCCTTTCCCACCCAGGCTGGCTTTGAACCACGATCCTCAGATCTCAGCCTCCTGAGTGGCTAGGATGACAGGCGTGAGCCGCAGGTGCCTGGCTTTGAGCCTCCATTTCTTCATCTCCAACGGAGGGTTTGCAAGGCGGGTCTCTTGGGGCAAGTCTTGGTTCCTGCCTTGGCGCTCAGCTCTCTTTGGTCTCTTCCCCTACAGAGCCCTGGTTTGCCGGCCTGCAGTCTTTCCCCTGGCTCTCTCCCGGGGTGGAGGGGGTTTTGCATCCACCGGTCCTTCAGAAAGCTGGCCTCCTGCCTGCCTGCCACCCCGGGCTGGCCGAGCACCCGCACCCACGGCTGTCCTCCAACAAACATCTCCAGCAAGAACTACCCGCTAAGCACCCACACTCCTGCTTTTCCTCAGGTGCTGGGACCTTCCAGATGAAGTTCCCACAAAGCTTTGGTCAGCTGACACGCCCCCCCCCCCAATGAGCACCCTGTCCCTGGGCCTCGAACACAGGAAACCAAAGCATTTCCCTCTGTGCCCACCTCAGCCGTCCCGTCCTTCTGCCCTCCATACTGTCTAGAGCAGCCCCATCCTTTCCCCTCCCCTCCCCTTTCCTGTTTATCCATTGACATTAGTTACAGGGGCGGGCGGTTCACTGTGACACTTCCACGCACACGCACAATGTGCTCTCATCAGTCCACACACCCCGGCCACTCAGAGGCAGGAATCTCACGGCGCACTCGACACCCAGAAAATGAAGAAGGTGGAGTGTCCTCCCCCCCCCTCTGCGCCCACCCCCGAATCTGAAGAGCGGTCACCACCTTTACAGAGGATTAAGGATTTTAATCCGTGATGCATCCCCGTGGTAGAGCTAGTGCCAGCCACGTGTCTGGGGAAGGAGCGCGTCAGCCGCGGCTCTGTGGGGAGGGACAGGTGCAAAGCCGCATTAGTTTTCCATCTTGCTAACGTGGGCATGTGCTCCCTGTTCACTGCAGGAGGGGGGAACAGCCCTGGCAGGAGAGACACACAGGGGCTCAGAGCCCCCCAAGTTCCCTGGCTAGAGTCTAAAACCTAATGCAGGTAAACAGAATGTTCTGGAGCGCGGCGCAAGCCATGCTGCAGGACTAGAGGTGAGACTGGCCTGGAGCCTGGAGCCCCTCAGTTATCTATGGTGGGGTGCAAAGACATGCAGGTCACCTAAGCACCCACTCCCTCTGAAGCCCAGGACACAGACATCCCAGAGCTAGTCCCAGGATGAAGGAAAGGACTCGGCAACGTAGGCAAAAGCTGGACTGCAGGCTTGCTCCGCCACCAACACCAGGGGAGGTGGATGGCTCAGTGCCTGGAGACGCGTCTTGTTATACCTGCGCTGGGATTTTACACACGCACACACACGTGGGCATAAATACAGGCGCACACACCTGCAGACACAGGTACCTAGAGACACGTGCACGTGCACACATGCACGCGCACACAGGCATGCACACAGATGCACACCACATGCACGCACACAGCCACCCATTTGTGGGCGCGCACAAATATACACAGCATGTACGTGCATGCACACGCGTGTACACGTATGTGCTTCCTGCTAGTGAAAGCAGACTGTGCGGGACCCCACCCCCCTGAGGAACTGTGGGTACCCCCCTGAGGAACTATGGGTACTCCCCTGAGGAACTGTGGGTACCCCCCTGAGGAACTGTGGGTACCCCCCTGAGGAACTGTGGGTACTCCCCGGGCCCGCAGCCTTTGCTCATGGCAGGGAGATGTTCCGGTTGAGATCCGGACAGGACCAGCTTGCCAGGAGGGAGCTCCAGCCCGCAGGTCTGTTCTCCCAGGCTGGGCACGCAGCCGGGAAGCTGGTGTCAGCTTCAGGGCTCAGGGATGAGAGCCTGCACCTCATCTAGAACCGGGGTGCACCTAGAATCCCAAACTCCTGCTGTGTGGGAGCGAAGTGCGGGTTCATGAGATGAGGGCAGGTGGGGGGGGAGCGGTGGGGGGGGGCTGGTGGCGCTGTGGGCGTGATCCCAGGGTGTCTGTGCACCCTGGGAACCATGTCACCCTCAAACTTAAACCGGAAGCCCCATTCTTCACCCTGAGACAGGAAGCGACATCACGGCTCACAGGCTCTGGCCAGAACCTCCTGCTGCCGTACCTCAGGGTCTGAGCACCCGTCTGCCTGACTGTGCTTATTTTCTGGTGCCAGCCCTGGGGCTCGAACCCAGGGCCTGGGTGCTGTCCCTGAGCTCTTGAAGTCTTGCCACAGCTCTACTTCTGGCTTTTTAAGGTGGTCCACTGGACATAAGAATCTCACGGACTTTCCCGCCTGGGCTGGCTTTGAACCGTGATCCTCAGCTCTCGGCCTCCTGAGTAGCTAGGATGACAGGCGTGAGTCACCGGTGGCTACTGGCTTCACACATTTTTAAGACGGACATGGGGGCTCATGTCTGTCACCCCAGCACCCGGGAGGCTGAGGCAGGAGGCTGCAAGCCCAGTGCCAGCGTGTGTGTCCGGTTGGCTGCAAGCTCAGTGCCAGCATGTGTATCCGGTTGGGTCTCCAAAACACAACTCCTCTGACAATCAGTACAAGCTGTTGACGCAGGAGCCTTTATCCCCACCCCCACCCCCAGTTGGCAGACAGGTTGGTGGTGTTAATGGTGCAACCGGGAGATGAAAAGCAAAATTCTGTGCCGTATTTAGCGAGCCACGCTCTGCCCCAGGTCCCCAGCACTGGCTTTAGATAATTCTGAAGTGCACTTTTATTTATTTATTTTTTTAATGCACTCAGTGTCTGGGGCAGGCAGAGACACCCACGGTGTCCGCTTTCCGTGTTAACAAGGTCTCCAGTAGGACCAGGGCGCTTGGCCCTCGGCCCTCGGCCCTCCACCCTCCCCCTCCGGGCTGGGGCAGAGGGGGGGGGGATGGCAGTGGACAAACCTGTCCTGCCACATTCCTCAAGCAAGCCCGAAGTAGGTTAGCTCTTCCCAGCACAGGAGCACGGAGGCACAAGGGACAACTACTTGAAAAGCCGGGGATGCAAAAGGCTGGGTCTCAAAAGTGACTCCAAAGATCATTCTGAACCAGAGGGGCTTGGGGGAGGGGGGAAATGCTTGAGTGTTTTTTGCTTAAGTATTTGTTTTCGTGTATGCATAAAAGGATGGGAATGATTTATTTTTTTAGTTTTTTTTTTGGGGGGGTCCGGTCGTGGGGCCTGAACTCTGGGTCTGGGCGCTGTCCCTCAGCTCTTCAGCTCAAGGCTAGCGCTCTACCACTTGAGCCACAGCGCCACTACCAGCTCTTTTTCTTTTTGCTTATGTGGTGCTGAGGAATCGAACCCAGGGCCTCAGGCATGCAAGGCAAGCACTCTACCACTGAGCCACCTTCCCAGCCCCCAGGATGGGAATGATTTAAAGAAAAAAGAAACAACCCTAAGTCTGAAAGGATTGCTTCAGCAAGCAAGAGATCAACACGGCTAGCTGAAGAAGTGGACAGTCTTTTAGCAGCAGGTTTTTTCTTCCTTTCTCACCACTCAACATAGTGGTGCTTCTTGAAAACCAATGTTTATTCGTAACAACCCAAAGCCTGGACACAGTCACATGTCCATTACGGTTAACTGGACTAAACAATGTGATATAGCCATACAGTAGAATACTACTTAGTCATCAAAAGGAGACTCCTGTAGGCTGTCATTTCTGGAAAAGTTCTAGAGAATACATGCTAACACACACACACACACACACACACACACAGACAGCTGATCGTGGCTGTCTGGGGTTGGGGTAGAAAGGATGGAGGAGGATGAGAAGCCTGCTATATTGGACAAGCGACACAGAGAATCCTCAGGGGCCCGTCCAGCCTGCAGTCGCTGCTGCTCACAATGCCCTCATATCCACCATCACTGAGTCTTCCTTTACTTGACGGCTGGGTGGACTGTCACCCCACACCTTCCTAATTGACGGGTCCCAGGACTGGACACAGCCACCCGGGCTGTGGTCCTCTGCCTGTCCCTCCCTCCCAAGAGCTGTCTCCACTGCCCTCCCTCGAGGGAGTGCGGGAGGGGGCGCACTGCTGCTGGGGTCCCTCCCCGGGGAGGGGCTGGCTCACCTCCAGCCCGGGCTCCATCTCATCACAGAGGCAAACACGCTCCGCACGTCTCAGCTATGGCTGCTCAGACGTGGAAGGGGCCTTGGTGAGGGGGGGACATGGAAGGACAGGGGACGTGGAAGGACACAGCACATGGAAGGGACCGGGGACGTGGAAGGGATCCTCGTGGCTCCCCACAGGTGGTGGTGACCGGGGTGCCAAGGCTGGCTCCGTCCCCACAGAGGGCCGGGTGTCGCCAGGAACTCTCCCAGCCCAGCTATCCCGCACCAGCCCTGCCCCTCTGGGGTGCCCGGGCCATGTTCCTCCTCTCTAGACGCAGACCCACAGCTGGGGGAGGGGCAGCTGGGGGCCGGGAGGAGGGCAGGATCACGCAGAGCCCCGGGGGGGGGCCCATGAGTGTGCGTGCGTGCAGGGCACAGACGGAGACCGCCACCCCCCCTGCACACACGTAGGTGCCACCTTCTCCCGGCGGACGGAGGGAGACAGGAGCCTGGCACCCCCCCCCACCGCCGCCCCCGTGCATCGCTGCCCAGACCTGCCACGGACGCTAGAACCATGGCTGAGCTCTGAGGCTGTCCCCGGCCAGGCCTTCGGCAGACGATTTCCATCGCTGCAGACACCGCCGTCCCCCAAAGACCCGTGGACACCCTCTTTCTCCCCAGCTCTGTCTCTTCTCTCCCCTGTCCCCTGCCTAAATCAGTGGCTCCTTCTTTTCCAGCACATGAAGCGGAGGTGCTTCGGGGAGGGGCGGGGGCACCCCTCATTTGAGCTTTGGGCTTGGTGCTCGCCTGGCACGCGCCCCACCACCGACTCTTTTCACTTTACTTATTTTCCACGTTTATGCCACGGCCAACCTGGACTGTGATCCGCCCAGTTAGGTAGCCGGGGTAATGGGGTAGGTGCATCACATTCTGCCAGGTTTCACTGGTGATGGTCTCCAGGAACGTTTTGCCTAGACTGGGCTGGGGCTGTATTCCTGCTGGCCTTGAACATGGTTCTCCAGATCTCATCTCTAGAGTAACCAGGATTTTACAGGCCTGAGCTACCATGCTAGGGATGTTAGTCCTGAGGCTTGAACTTGGGGCCTGGATGCTGCCCCTGAGCTCTTTTGCACAAACCCAATGCACAGTGTTAAGCCACAGCTCCACTTCCCATTTTTGAGTGGTTAATTGGGAGTTAAGAATCTGACAGGGACTTTTCTGCCCGGGCTGGCTTTGAACTGCGATCCCTCCTCCTTGGATATCAGCTTCCTGAGTAGATAGGATGACAGGTGCGCCTGGCTTTTGAAATATCACTTTTAAGAAGTCTTTCCTGATGGGCACTGGTGGCTCACGCCTGTCATCCTAGCTACTCAGGAGGCTGAGATCTGAGAATCACCGTTCAAAGCCAGCCTGGGGAAGGAAAGTCGTGAGACTCTTATCTCCAATGAACCACCAGAAAACCGGAAGTGGAGCCGTGGCTCAAGGGGTAGAGCGCCCGCCTTGAGCCGAAGAGCTGAGGGACAGCGCCCAGGCCCAAAGTTCAAGCCCCACAACTGACCAGAAAAAAAAAGTCTTTCCTGACCTGACAGGGCCTCCTCCCGCTGCCTTCGGTCACGGTCAGCCAGCCTGCACAGGGCCCCAGCCTCACCCAACTCCCTTTGGGCCTCTTCCAGGAAGGCCTTCCTGGCCAGGGCCTCTTTCCTATGTATCTCCATTGGGACCTGAGGACAGTAATGAGACCCCCATCTCCCACTACTGTGCTAGGGGACCCCGGCCTGTCCCCTGGGGGAGCCCTGGTTGGGCGGTGGTGGTCACCCCACTGTCCTCTGGCCAGCCTGGGATCAGGGCCTGTGCCGCGACCCAGGGCCCCGGTGACGGGGACCGCGTGGCCCTCCCTCCTTCCTTCTGCCCGCAGAGGGAGGGCAGCCTCGGTGGGCAGGGAGAGTCTAGAGGCCTGTGCCGGCCTGGGTCTCCCGAGGGTCCCCCAAGTCCCTCCCACCTCAGCCTGCACACGTACCCAGCACACCCCGATTTAGGGGCCACGGCTGCCAGGCGCCCTTGGTGGGGCAGTGTCCCCCCCCACGGTGCTCCCCCAACCCCACCCCGGGGGCGGAGCGCGGGGTGCAGGGCCGCCGGATCTGCACGGCGCTCACTAACACGCACTCACTGACTTCCATCGGCGGGGATGGGAGGCGGCCCCAGACACCCCTCCACGCCTGCGCGGCAGAGACGGGCGTCGAGGCTGTGAACCGCAGGGCCACGGGGCCACGGACACCCTGGGAGCCAACCAGACTGCAATGTGTGCACACAACCCTGACACACGTCACATGCACTAACAGTAATAAGCGATTAACTCCCTCCCTCCATTCTTCTCTCTTTCCTTCCCTTTTCTGACTGTCCTTTTTTCTATTCGGTGTGTGTGTGCGCCAGTCCTGGGATTTGAACTCGGGGCCTGAGTGTGGTTGTTCCTTAGATCTTTCACTGAAGGCTAGCACTTTACCACTTGAGCCACAGCTCTGTTTCTGGCTTTTTGCAGATAAAGAGTCTTACGGACTTTCTTCCTCCCAGCTGGCTTCCAACCGTGATCCTCAGATCTCAGCCTCCTGAGTAGCTAGGATGACAGGCGCGAGCCACCGGCTCCTTTCCATTTCCATCTGACGTGTCGTTGTGCATCTTTATGGGCGTGGTGGGTAACAGTGGATCAGGATGGGGAAGGGGGAGGGAGGCCCCATCCAGAACCTGAGACCCCGGTCATCTCGTCACCAGCGGGGGGCAGCAGAGGGGGGGAGGGGACTGGTGGTTTTTCAGGCCAACAAAGCTGCCTGCGGAGCCCCTTCCATCTCCTCCGAGGCTGCCGATGCATTCATCCCCTGCCCCCGATCCTGACCTCACTGGGAGCTCAGGACCCGGAGGGCTGGGGCGGGAGGGATGACTAGAACAATCTCGTTGGTTTATGGGGTGAGCCATGCCTCCTTCAGCTGCGTGGCCGGACCGCAGACACGGCCCTGCGCCGACCCCGGGACCCAGTGTCCGCAGCCACCGTGGCCGCTGAAGGTGCAAGCGTGCCCTCCGCTTCCACGGCTGGAGTAGCCCGGCCCGAAGGAGGCCGCCCTTCCTCCACCTCTAACCCCGGAGGCTGAGGAGAGATACTGAGTTTAAAGACCTGTCTGGGTTATACAGTGAGCACCTGTCTGGAGAATCTAAGGAAGCAGCCAGATGCCTGGTGGAGGAAACTGCGGGCAACGCTCATGTCTCACAGCCAGAAACCAACGCGACTGTGTGACGTCATCCTTTCTACCCGAGTCACTGTGGCGTGCTCTGCCTCTCCCCTTTTCAATCACTTCTGGCCCAGGGAGGGAAGCAAGGCGGGTCAGGACCCGGCTCCTAACTCCTTTCTTGCGGGTCCAGGAATGTGTACCGTGCAGCAGAAAGGCGTTGGCTGACTCCAGGTTCATGAGCATGGTCAGTTAATGATAAACATTTCCCCGCGCCCCTCCTTCTCCCCCGAAGAGCGGATTAAGTTTTAACGTGTGCTGGCAGGGGCTTAGGCTTCTGAGAGTCCTCCCCTGGCATTTTCTCGGGGCAAGCTGACATGGGCAGCTGGTAAGAGGTACCCAGAGGAAAGACGGCCTGGAACGCTGCCTTTGAAGTTCTTTCTTGAAAAGTCCAAGGAGCCCTTAGGGGAATCTCAGCTCGGGTGGGAAGGGAAGAGAGCCGGGGGGCCTCGGGAGTGAAGTCTGGCGTGGGCATGGGGGGCCCGCAGACCCCTCGCCCGCCCTCCCTCCCTCCCTCCCTCCCTCCCTCCCTCCCTCCCTCGGCCCTGAGATCAGGACATGGAGCCCTTGCTCCAAGCTGAAGGCGTGTGCGGGAGGCTGGGCAGGGCACAGGGGAGCAAGAGGCCTCCATGGGGGGGGACGGGGGGTCCCGGCTTTGTGGTTGTCGGTCGGCTCTGATTCTGCGCCTGTGGGACTCCTATCTTCACTGAACCAGCAGAACGCTGGAAGCAGAGCTGTGGCTCAAATAGTGAGACCACCAGCTGGGCACAAAACCTAAGAGACACCCACCGCCCAGGCCCTGAGTTCACGCCCCAGTACTGACGCATGCAGACGCGTGTGCACGCACACACACACACAAGTAACCCACAGGCAGTCCAAGCCCACAGTCTGACCAGGCCCCAAGACCTCAGAGGTCAGCTTGGTCCTTGCTAAGCTCTGTTCACAGATGTCAAGACATTAAGAGCTTCAGCGAACAGAACACAGCGCAGGGAGGCTCGGAGCTGGTGCCTCCAGGGTGGACAGGGCCCTTCGGCCATGAGACGTCCTGAGAGGGAGGCTGACAAGCCAGGCCCGCTGCGGAGTTGCTCGCACACCTGCTGGTTCAGCCGCAAGACGGACTCATAAGCGGGGCTCCCCCCCCCACCAGCGAACGGGTGAGCCCAGCCAAGGGCTGCCCCCGGTCCGGATTCCCAGGCGAGCTCAGGACCGCCCTCCCTGCCTGACCTTGGGGACAGGTGTGGGTCTGTGCTGCTGTTTAATCAGCCCCAGAACCAGGACTCGGTTTCCCCAATGGCAGAACCGGAGACAGCAGCAGTTTTTGCCTCGAAGCGTGGCTACCAGAATTCGACCCCATGCTGTACGCCGCCGGCTGACACAATCTGAAGTCTTAGAAAATGTTAGCCGGCATTAGCTCCCGCACACGGAGTATGACATGCGCATCGAGGGCGTTGTACCATGCCGGGCGCTGGTGGCTCACGCCTGTCACCTCAGCGACTCAGGAGGCTGAGATCTGAGGATCACGGTTCAAAGCCAGCCTGGGCAGGAAAGTCCATGAGACTCTTATCTCCAATTAGCCATCAAAAAGCCGGAAGTGGAGCTGTGGCTCAAGTGGTAGAGTGTCAGCCTTGAGTCAGTCCAGGCCCTGAGTTTACCGTGACGTCTGGCCTATTTCCGAGTCGGCAGAAATTAGGCTGCGGCTGTGTGGTTGTGGGGGGAGCCGAATAAATACAATATTGCAACGTCCTGTTTATTTACAAGGCGTCTCACCCTACGATAAGACACTGAGCGTGGAAGGAAACCAAGTCACAGAGAGCTGGGCACTCCCTGGCCAGCCCTTAGCCCCCTGCAGCACGTCAGGCTCGGTAGTGGGGGGAACACAAAGGTCCCCCCCATATTCCAATCTACGGTCACACCAGCATGGTCCTGACGCCCCGTGACATTCACACAACACCCCGGTCCCGATCACACGCACCGCCACCGCACACAATGCCACCCCCATCCGTGTGCCTCACCCGAGCGCAGACCCGAGCGGCAGGCCGAGCACAGGGGGCGCTCTGTCCACCAACGCCAGCAGAGTGGCCGTGCCTGGCTGGGCGGGGCCGTCAGGCCTGCGCCCTTCCAACGCTTCAGGCGATGTCTGCAGGCTCTTCAGAGCTCAGGGCTTGTCTCTGATAAGACCAAGCGCTGCCAAGATGGCCAGCGGGTGCAAATGTCAAGGGGGCAAATCGCGTGGCAGGGAGGGAAGGAGGAGGGGCCGTGCGGAAGGGAAGTCCCTCCTTAATCCCACTTGCAGCTGTGGAGCGGGGCCTGTCCAAGGTCACAGCCGAGCTGTGAGGCAGATCGGAGCCGACCTCCGCTGCTGAGAACCGTGTGCGGTTGTCGTGAACGAAATTCCGCACGACTGCGGGGGTTTCTGCTTATTTCCCTGATTCTTTCCTCTCTCAGAACCCCCGGAAGGTAAGAGGAAGGCCCGGAAATCAGACAGACCCAGCCGGAGGCCCCGCTCACACCGCCGGCCTTCACACCTCTCGGCCAGAAAGAACACGGCGTGGATTAAAGAGCCCACATCGTCATCACCCTGCTTCAGCCCCTTGGCACGTGGGTGGCACAAAGGCGCATCGTGTGCCTGTCAGAAACTTCTGGAATGCACGGTGAGATGCTCACTGAACTCTGTGACGTGTCCAAGCCAAGCCATGACCGGTCAGCTGGCACCAGGACGGACGCCCTGTAACCAGTCAGGCAAGGAGTAAAGGGGTATGTGGGGGGGGCAGGAACGGGAGGGGACTTCCCCCAAACCAGGCTTTGATGACAGCAGGGGGGGCTGGCGGGCTGCGCATGGAAGTTCCCGCCACAGGGAAGGTCTGTCCTGCCCTCCACGACCCCCTGCTCCCCACGTTTGATAGAAAGTTTCCTACACAGCCGCTAAGTGGCCCGGAGCGGAGGTGGGGGGACAGGATGTTGCTGGGTAGCTTTTCTCCGTTTTCTCTGTTTAACCTCCAGCCCTGCCTGACCTGCAGCTCCACCTGTGGAGCTAGGCGCTGGTGCTGCTGGACGCTGGACCCTGTGGGACCCACGTGGACTCAACCCATGTCCAGCACCCTCCCCCTCCCCCAGCAGAGAGCAAGGAGCCGGTGACAGCAACTTGCCAGCGCCATTTCTCCACGGGAGTGGACGCCACGTATCCAGGGCTGATCCACTTATTGGGGTGGGCGGAGAAACTGTGGACACCCATCACCTGGAGCAGAGCCACGGGAGCTCGGAGCGCTCAGCTCGGACAGCCACCTGCCACCTGAGCTGTCATCTCCTGAAAATGCTGTCCCCCGCCCCCCTGCACCCCCACTCCAGGGCCCCCGCAGCCACGCACCCGCCCCTCCGGCGCCCTCCTACTGGAGACCTGACCGGGCTGTGCTCACCTTCCCAGTAACCTGTCTGCCTTCCAAAGGGTACCGTTTGGTCTGGCAGCCACCTGGGACCCAGGCCTTGGGGAAGCGGCCAGCTTGGACATGGGCTCCTTCCTGCCCTTGCTCCTGCCCCGTCCTTGCCGGGAGGGGGGGCTTTCTCTGGTGACATGGAGAGGACTTCAGCCCCTCTGAGTCTGGCGGGCACCTCCTTGGCAAGCGCCCTCCGCAGAGGGCCGAGGGGCAGAGCACCCTGGGAGCCTCAGCGGACCGCGGCTCCTGGCCACGTTCTAGACATCCTGGGCCACAAGGCTCTCTCCCTGTCTGGGCTACGGCTTTTTCCCCCCGTTTTATTTCTTCCTGGTGCTGAACGCAAGGCCTAGGCATTGTCCTTTAGCTCTTTCACCCAAAGCTGGTGCTCTACCGTTTGAACCACAGCGGCATTTTTCTGGCTTTCTGGGGGTTAAGTGGAGATGAGGCTCCCACAAACCTCCATCCTCAGATCCCAGCCTCGTGAGTAACTAGGATTACAGGCCACCAGTGCCTGGCTTCGTCTTACATCATCGTCGTTATTACTATTATTATTTTGGAGGAACCAGGGTTGAATTCCAGGCCTCACACGTGCTTAGGCGGGCGCTCTACTACTTGAGCCACGCCTCCAGCTTAAAATCAAGCCTGGAAAGGAACCAGGACAGCCCTCTCAGGACTCCAGCCGTCAGGACTCCAGGCAGGTGTTTATGGGCCCTGAGGATATGACTGACCACCAGGCAGAGGAACTTCGGGCAAAATCCCAATCTGGAGTGACCCCGCCTGCCCGGCCACGCCCCCCAGTCCCGCTTAACTGACCTCAAAGCAATCCCGGCTGTCATCCCTGAGCCTCGGCTGCAGGACACACGGCAAAGACCCAAGACTGCACACAGAGGACCCCCACCGCTGCCTGCGGCCTCTCCAGCCAGAAAGGGGCGCGAGGAAGGACCCCGCCATCATACCATCCACAAGGGCCGACATGGACGTGTGCAAGAGAGAGAGAGAGACCAGGGGAGCCCTCTTCTAGGCCCTGGCTTGGGCCGGTCACAGCTCTGTCCAGGGTCAAGTGAGACGCAGGGTCAGGTGACCGGAAAGCCCGTCCCAGGACTGAGAGCAAGCCCTCAGCGGGAAGTTGGGGGGAGCCCCTGAGGACCTGGAGGGTCTCTTCTCGGGGAATGTGCCCTGCACCGTGAACACCTGGCGCCCGCCGGAGGCCGCAGCGCGGCTGGACTTCCCGCCGGGGATGACCCCTCCACCACGGAGCTCGCAGAAGCCGGCCCCCCAATCCCGACAGACACCGCCCCGGAGTGCGTGGGGCGTGGGGACCCCAGGCCTGAGTATGCAAGGCCGGGGGTTTCCCCATCCAGACCCAGAGACGTACCAGGGCGCACAGGTGAACACCAACGAGGCACAGGCAGGAACCGGGCTTCCGGAACCTTCTCTTTACAGCACCATCCGTCCCGGCCATCCTCCCTTCCCGGGGGAACAATGGCGTATTTGTTTGGCGTGGCGTGGAACGGGACACGCAGGCAGGCGGGCTCTGTGCTCGCACCAGCACCGGTTGTGGGGCGGCAGAGGTGTGGGCCGGGTCCGAGGGGCCCCTGCGGCCCCCACTCCTCCCCCCCCACAGCCCGCCCCTCCCCACACCGCCCAGGCCCCGGCCAGCCTGCAGCGCTGTATCCTTTGGCCCAGTGGGCAGGGCCCGAGCTGGAACCTCTCCGGTTGTTGGGACGACGGTGCCCCGGAATTTCAGCCTCCCTGGGTGAGCAGGGCAGAGCTGGCAAGGCTGGCAGCCTGGCTGGTGAAAGGGATGTGAAAGCTGAGCCCCCCCTCCCTGCCCCCAGCAGCCCCAGCCGGCCCGGGACGGCTGGGCTCGGGGGGACATTCTCCAGGGTTGCTAACCGGAGGCTTTGTCCCCGTCCCCCCCCCCCCAAAGTGGCTCAGCTGTGGCTGAAGGACCACGTGACTTACTCAGGGCAGGGCCGGGGCCGTATGAGCCGCAGGAGGAAAACCCCTCTCCCAAGCGAATTTATCTCGCTACCCTCCCCCCCCCCCCACAAAAAAGAGGCTCCATCTTTTGCTCCAGCCTCTCTGTCTCAGATCACCCTGCCTTCCCTCCCCTCCTGTCCCCTCCTGGAATCTGGCCGGGAAGCCAGAGAGACAGAAAGGCTCTACAGCAAGTCCCCAGAGATCACACACAATCCACCCTCACACGCCAGGTGCAATTCAGAGCTCAGAGACGTCAAGTAAGTTGCCCGAGGCCACACAGGCAGGACCAAAGGCGCCATCCATAACGGGGAAAATTCCACCAATGTGCAGGTAGGCGTAGGAAGAGGCAGAGGTCTACCCCAAATCCTTCAAAGCTGGCTACATGCTCCCCCACCCCTCCACGGAAGCCCAGCACAGGGGCTGCGCACCAGGCCAGCACCGAAGAATGACCAAAGACGCACAAAGGCAAACCCTCGGGCTTGGAAGGACTGAGCACCAATGGCTCCAGGAAGGCCAGTGTGCTTCTGACCCCCCCACCCCCCACAGGCCGACCTGACCCCGGGCAGTCTCCGGCTGTAACAGAAGGACGTCTGGTAATTTTTAGGGCTCCTTCTTATGTAGAGCGCTAGGTATTACTTATTTCCCATCTGTCAACGTGGCAGGAAAGGGATTCTTGTTGTTCCGTTTCGTGGTACCGGACTTGAACTCAGGGCCTGGGGTGCTTTTCCCTTAGCTTAAAACTCAAGCAATCCAACACTGAAATGAGAGGGGATGTCCCAGAAGGAAGGCATTCGTGACCCGACTGAGGGAGCGGTAACCCTCGCACAGCCCCTCAGCGATAACAACACCTCTCTACGGTTCCGAAGTTTCCTTGCAAGTGCGGGAATGCTGAACACGGAGCAGGCACCAGGGACAAGGTGCGGATGGACGGACAGATGGACAGACAGATAGACAGATGGACAGACAGACAGACAGATGGACAGACAGATGAATGAATGGACTGATGGATAAGTGGACAGATGCACGGCTGGATGGACCCATGGACGGATCAATGAAGGGATGGATGGATGGACACACGAACAGACGGATGGACGGATGGATACAGGCACTCTGTGACTCTCAACTCTCGTTTTCTGTTTCTTTTCTTAGAAAAAGACCTGGCCGCACATGCCAACCTGGGCTTAAGATCCCCCCATCCAGACCTGGTGACAAGGTCAGTGCTCCCCAAAACAGACGTCCGCTGTCCCCCGGGACGCGCCCCCAAGGTCACAGGCTGCCGGGGGAAACTCTGTGCCAGAGACTGGCGGCAAAGGGCCGGAGAGGGGTCTGGGGACAGCAGGCGCCCCTGCGCCCCAGTGCCCGGGACACTCGGGGGAGGACTGAGCGCAAGCACCACGCAGTACCCTGCTATGACCCAGAGAGGTGATAAGGAAGTGAGAACCTGGGTCCCCCCCAGGCGGCCACCTGACCTGCGGGGTGGAGTGGGGGGGCCCAGGGGGTGGCCGGGGTAGAGCAGAAGGCATGGGGGGCTGGGGGGGCTGGGGGGGGAAGGAGGATGGGATGGGGAGCACGGAGGGGGGGCCTCCCACCTCCACAGCCCCCAACCGGCTGTGAGGTTCCTGGAGGCTGGAGTGGCCGCTGCTGCCCCCTCC
>NW_012267328.1:1880208-1970177 GCF_000151885.1 Dipodomys ordii
CCGCCTCCCAGCGGCTCCTGAGGCCGCGACCCGAGGATCAGGGTTCGAAGCCGGCCCCGCCTCTCCAGGAGCCGCCGAGCCCGGCCGAGCGGTAGAGCGCCCGGTAGAGCGCCGGGTCAGGACAGCAGCCGGCCGGGGGCCAAGCCGGGCCGGCACCAACTCCACGGGCAAACCGGAACCAGACCAGAACGAGGGGACGGGCGCGCCGAGGCCGGGGGAGCCTCCGCCAAGGGACGGGCGGGCCCTGGCTGGGCCTCAGCGTCCCCCCTTCACAGACAAGCCCCCCACCCAGGTGTGCTCCCCGTGACCCCCCCCAGCCCTTTACAGGGGACCCCTCCCCTGCTCAACCACTGGAGCACAAACAAGACAAACACCTTCCACTGTTCCTGTTCTTGTCTATCTAGGGCCTCCCCCAGCCTTGGCCCCCAAGCCCCTCCACGGTCTGATTAGTGACCCCGGGGGCAGGTGTCTCCCCCAAACACAGGACCCTGCCAGATCTAAACAACGGGAATGGATCCGATCTGTGTGGAAGCTGAGGCTCCAGCGTGACATGGTGCGTGTCAGTCAGTCAGTCAGTCAGTCTGTCTGTCTGTCCCCAGCAGGAGCCTCCCAGCGGTGAACCCACCTAGCTGCTTTGTTGCCTTCCTTACTTTGGTAATGCTAGATTTCCTCCAGCCCTGGAATTGCGATATTAGGGGGAAGATCCAGGCAGAAGACCACCGCGATGATTACTTATTAGTAGGGATTGTCTCCTGATGTCTGCGAGGTCAGCTCCTGGGTTCCTGGTCACACTCAACGGTGGGAGAAACACACCACAAGACAGAGAAGGTTTGGGTGAAAGAAAAAACAAAACCCTGGCCAGGTGCACGCAAGGCAGAGATGGGTTCCTGTGTGTGTGCGCGCGCACGTGTGTGTGTGCATGTGTGTGCGTGTGTGTGTGCATGTGTGTGTGTGCGTGTGTGTGCGTGCATGTGTGTGTGCATGTGCGTGTGTGTGCATGTGTGTGTGTGCATGTGTGCGTGTGTGTGTGTGTGTGTACAGGGAAGCAGATGGGGTGAACTTAGGGCTTCTTTTGCTCAAGCTGAGCTCTTATGTCACACCTCTACTTCTGTTTGCTTGTTTGCTGTTTTGTGGTTGAGTCTCACCACGACAGCCATCCCCAGATCTCAGCCTTCTAAGTAGCCAGAATTACAGGCGTGAGCCACCAGAGAGATCCCCCCGGCTCCCGCCCCCCCGCACCCCGTGGGTTCCCAGGCCGAAGAACCAGGGCCAAGTGGGAAAGGCTGAAGGTCACTCAGGAGAGGAGGGGGGGTGTGGGAGAGTTCCCGGTCTGGATTCCTGCTGTGGGGAGACACTGCCAGTTCTCACCTGTTTGATCACTTGATTCTCAGCTTGGCCTTCCCCTCCTCCCTCCTCTCTTCCTCCCTCCTCCTCTCCTCCCCCCCTCTGGCTTTGTGCCCTAGGCTGGTAGGACAGGTTGAGTCTCCATCGAAGCGCCAGGGAGCCGCTTTCACTGAGGGGGAAATGAATTTGGAGGAGGAGGAGGAGAAGAGAAGGAGGAGGAGGAGATGAAATCCCAATGTTTTTCCGGGGGTGTGGGGGGTGGAAGAGAGGAAGGGGTGGGGCAAGCAGAGGCCCGGAGAGCTCAGCCTCTCCCATCCTGCAGCCCTCTCCCCCTGCCCCCCACCCTGCCCCGGGCAGCAGAAATGGGGGTGCAGTGCTCAGTAACCAGCAGGCCGGCTGAAGCGAGTCTCTGGGGGTATTTATAGCAACCCATTGTCATGGTACCCGGGCTCCAGGACACTTAGATTAAACGCGGCCCAGCTCGCTCAGATGCCCAGGATAAAGGCCTGGCGGCCGCAGCAGCAAAGACAAGAGGGGGGGGCGAGGCTGCACGCAGATCTGTCGGGGGGGGGCCCTGTCCAGTCAGTCTGCTCGGCCCCTGGTTGTGAATGCCACACCCCGGGCCCTGAGAGCCCCAGCTTCTGGTTGGAGGTGAAGTGCCTGTCCCCCCAAAAAAGGCCAGGTGCCTGCCAGGAGCTTGGTCCCCCGCAGGGGCCCCCATGGAGAGGTGTCTGGGTCCCATGGCTTCGAGCTTCATCGGTGGGAGGATGCGCCCTGTGAGAAGCCCCCGCATCTGCCCGGGGCCTTTGCACAAGCCCTCGTCCTGCGGACAATTCTCACTGTCAGCTGGAGCAGCCTCGAGCCGTCCCAGCTCCGGTGCGGCTTCTTTTTCCGCTGCTTAAGGTTGGCTTATGTTCTCCGCCCCCCTCCCCCACCAGGCCACCAGCCATACGGGGTGTTGAACTCAGGGCCTCATGCAAGTGCTCTGTGACTTGAGCCAGGTCCGCAGCCCTTCCCCGCCCTGTGTTTGCTTTAGTCATTTGTCACCGGGTCTCGCACTTTTTGTCCAGGATGGACGGTGATCCTCTTACCTACGCCTGCTGGGATTGTAGGTGGTACCACAGGGCCGTGCTTGCTGACCTGTGTGTGTGTGTGTGAGACTTTTCTTTTTCTTCTGATTTTCCCGGATGGTCACCTCCTGGGTAGCTGGAATTACAGGTGGGAGATCCCATGCCCGGCCATACTCTCTTTCTTTCCCCCTGCAGCCTTATTTTACTTCCGTTTCTCTTTTCTTAAGAATCGGCTTCTTATCACCCCCGCTCTTTTCCATCTCTCCAGGGTGTGAATTGGGACAGCAAAGGGGACCCCGAGACCAGCACCCGGCTTAGAGGACAGGGCAAAGGCCCACCCAGCCCACCTCTTTAACCCCTCTTCCTGCGGATGGCCGTACTCCCCCAGAACAAGTGGGACCCCCACGTACCCTAGAAGCCACGCACCTCTCTACCGCGAGGGACGGCCGCTCGCAGAGCCTGAGGGCCCGTAAAGATCGCGGTTCCCTTCCTTCCGGTCTGAGTCGGGGACTCCACCTCTGCACCAGACACCTTCGCCCACTGGAGGGGGCTCCTCCAACAGAACCACGCCTCCAACCCAAGTTCTGCTTTTTGAGTTTGAAGGCGTTTGAGTGGGTCTAGGTGTAAGAAGAGGCCGGTTCAGCCAGGCCGTCAGTGGCTCTCGCCTGTCACCCTAGCTACTGAGGATAGTGGTTCAAAGCCAGCCCGGGTAGGAAAGTCTGTGAGACTCTTATCTCCAATGACCCACCAGAAAACCAGAAGTGGTGCTGTGGCTCAAGTGGTAGATGGTAGAGCGCTCGCCTTGAGCTGAAGAGCTGAGGGACAGTGCCCAGGCCCAGAGTTCAAGCCCCATGACCCACAAAAGAACAACAATAAAAAAAAAACCAAAACCACTGCCTTTTGAAATTCCATTTCCGTCTCGTTGATCACAGTGGCTGATATAGACAACGCTCTCCCGAAAGCCTGACTGACTGAGCCGGGTGCCGGTGCTCAGGGACAGCACCCAGGCCCTGAGTTCAAGCCCCAGGACTCGCACAAAAAACAAAACAAGAGCGACTGACAGACAGATATAACAATCATGAATTACTGACACGCCTTGAAATGGACACTGAATTTCTTTTTTCTTTTTTTGTCAGTTGTGGGGCTTGAACTCTAGGCCTGGGTGCTGTTCCTCAGCTCTTCAGCTCAAGGTGAGCGCTCTACCACTTGAGCCGCAGCGCCACTTCCAGCTTTTTCTGTGTATGAGGTGCTGAGGACTTGAACCCGGGGCCTCATGCATGCGAGGCCAGCGCTCGACCACGGAGCCACCTTCCCAGCCCCCTGCCTGCCAACTTCTGATTTGGGCCTGGGGCCTCGTAGCAGCCAGGGCCTGGCTTCTCCTGGGCCTCGGTGTCAGGAGCTGTGCACCCCCTGCCCCTCCAAATGTTTTCGCTCTTTAACGGCAAGTGCTGACGGGAGAGAGTGGGGAGCAGAGTCTGTGTCTGGACGTGGCCCCCATGAACGTGGCCCCTGGACAGCGCCTGGCACCCCACAAGCCCAGCTGTGTCTGACGTCCGGCCACACGCGGCCGCTCGAGGACCGAGGTGACCAGGGCGCAGACTCGCGGCCCACGGGGAGAAGCGGCCTCTGGCCTGCCCGGTGACCCCGGATGGGGCAGGCGCTGGGGGGCGGCTCTCCTCAGCAGCCAGGGTGGGGGTGGACCGGGCCTCCTGGGGGAGGAACTCCCCTCGCCTGGCTGCCCACCGGTCCTGCATGGTCGCACCCCGTGCTGTGTCCCCCCCGCAGCGGCCGGCCAGTTGCAGCGCCAGCTGGACACACCGGCTCCCACCTGGAGCCCCAGCCCCTCACGCGGCCCCACGTGTGACCCCGCGGGGTAAGACCCACACCCCCCCCAGGCCTTGTCTCGAGCTCTCCCGGGGTAGAACCCTGGGCTCTTGGTTTCTGGGTTCCCGGCGGCCTCCAACCCCACAGTGACCCCCGGTTCTCCCTCTGGAGAGCGAGACACGCCCCGTCCTGAACACACAGCGCACGCCCCTGCGTGTCTGTTCTTTCGGTGGTTCTGGGGTGTGAACGCCTCACGCATGCCCAGCAGGCGCACTACCACTGGAGCCACGCCTCCGGCCACTTTTTACCTTTAGTTATTTCAGAGAGAAGTTTGGCTGCTTTGGCTGAGAAGGAGAGAGCGTATGTGTAAGCCTCCCGCTTCTAGAGTGAGCCACCGCATCCCAGATTCCACGTGGACATCGGGTGTCCAGGCTGGCTTCGGCCTGTGCTAACCTGATCTCGGTCTTTCACGCTGCCACCGGCATTACAGCTGTGTGCTACCCTACGCAGCCTTGGTCCATAGGGTTAGGCCTGAATTGTCCATCACTGGGTGTCAAAATGCCTGTATCCCCGAGGTCCCCAGTGGAAGCTTCTCTTCACGACCACCCTCTCCCTTCCCTTCCACGCCCAGCCTGCCGGGCTCTGGGAAATACTCCTCACTCCTGGTGCCAACCAACGCCCCTATTACGACTGGTTTCAAGCCTCCAGCTTGCGGCCCCTCCCTGATGGCAGAAGGTCAGAACCTCGCAAAGGTCCTGGCGCAGGGCCTGCTGGTCTCCCTCGGGGAGGGTCGTGGCTGCTCCCGAGGCCGGTTGCTGAAGGGCCTGCGCACAGTCCAGCTGGCCCCTGGGCGGGGCTGACGCGGCTTCTCCCCTCCCCCCACGACGGCTGGCATCAGGGTGTCCCAGGCCTCCCGAGGGGCAGGGTTCAAACACACGGTGGATTAGACGGCCATTTCTCCTCACACCCGTCCCTCCTCCCTTCTTCAGTGAGTGCAGGAAGGACACCCCCCCTTCCCACCATCCTTTGTTTCTGAGACAGAGTCTCCTCACTGTGTAGCCTCAGCCTCCTCCATGCAGGGATGACAGGTGTGCGCTACCACACCAGACGGCAGCATTCATATCAACTCGGCCCTGGAGCCCAAGCGGGGCGCTCCTGCACCCAGAGTCCCCTGCACCATCACACACACGCACGCGTGCACACACACACACACACACACACACGCGGCACACGGCACACGGGGCACACAGGGCTGTCACACGCCTGTGTGTGCGTGTGTGTGTGTCACTCCCCCCGCCCTGGGCAGGCCCTGGGCACCACCCCACCCTGCACGCAGCCTCGGCCTCCTGGCTCGGCCCCGCTGGCCAGCCCAGTTGCGGGCCACACCGGCCCTGGCTCTCCTCAGTGCCTCTCCCTCCCGATGCCTGGGTCTCTGGTTGGACGGCGGCAGCCGCTGCATGTGCCGGTGCTGCCATCTGGTGGCCACAGGCAACCCCGCACCCGAGGAGGAAGGAGGAAGGGACGGCGGACAGGTGGGACCTGTTTTGGCCCTGGCCGGCAATGCGGCGCCCTCCATACACACACCCCTTCCCCCTCCACCCCGCCCCGTTCACAAGGACCCCACGCACGTACCTCTGGGTCTTGTCAGAGAATGTCCCCCTTCTTGGGCCGATCTGCGGTCACGCCGATGCTGTGGGGTGGGGGGCTCCTCGCCTCGCCCCTCCTCCCCTCCCCACGTCCCCCACCCAGTGGGAACTCACCCAGGGAACTTTGCACCGATCCACCAATAGCCAGCCAGCTCCCCAGCCTGACGTGCTAGGCTGCGCCACGGCGTCCCTCCTCCTCTCTCCTCGGTTCTGTCTGTCTGTCTCTCCCTCTCCGGTCCCCCCTTCCCACCTGGGTCTCCCAGGTGCGGGGATTTCCGGGTGTCCCGCCATCTCTCTGTGTTCTGGCTGTGCTGGGGACGGGGCCTGGCCCCCACCCCAGCCGCCCAGGGAACGGGGGCGTGAGTGGTTCTGGCCTCGCGCTTTCTCCCCTTCTCTCCTGTCTGTTTAGTTTTTGCTTGGCTCCCATGGCCTCCTGCCCTTCCCACCAGGGGTTCGAGACCAGCCTCCACAGCCTGACCACCTCCGCAGCCCAGGCTGGGAGCGGGGCCTGCACCTGGCCGCTGCCGCCCGCGTCTGAAGTCAGACACCTGTGCTGCCTCCCATCTGCCCATTCGTGACGGGGTGGGGGGAGCTGCCTGTGTACTCACCCTGGACACCCCAAAACTTAGCCGAGGCCTTGGCACCCCAAAGGACACTACCGAACAGATGAAGGGGAGAACGGGGTCCCCCAGCACTGCGGCTGGTGCAGCCAGCTCCAGTTCACCCAGCTGTCTGTCCACACACCCCTCCAACCACGGGAAGTTCCCTCTACACCTGAGGTGCACACAGCACTTGGGAGGCCCAAGCGGGCAAGTTTGGGGGTGCGCCGATGCGGCCTGGAGGTCTCCATCCGTGCACGGCCCAGCCCGAGGTTCCTCCCCAGCTACACCAGCCAACCCAGACTTCTGGCTGCCAGGGCCGGGCAGGCGGTGTGCTAACCACTGAACCATGCCCCCACTCTGTTTTTGCTGTTTTTATTATTACTGGCATTTCACTGGTTAAATAGAGATATGAGTCTCAAGGATTTGTCCGCCCTGGCTGGGTTTGAACCGCGATCCTCAGATTTCAGCCTCCTGAGTAGCTAGGGTAACAGGTGTGAGCCAGCTGCTCCTGGCTTTGCGATTGGACCTGGGCACCGTCTGCCTATGCTGAGCATCACTGGAGGGATGAGGGGTCCGTGTGTCTCTGGGCCCAGCCTCAAACTTCAATCAGGTCTCAGCCTCCCAAGCAGCCAGGGTTTACAGGCTTGAGCTCGTTTTCCCACTCAAAGCATCTCCACAGAAGCGCAGTGTCCACAGGAGTTTTAGAGACTTTATTTATGTATAAACCATTTAAACACTTTGTCATAAATTGTCTTTGCCTGTCCCTAGTCTTTGCTTAGCAGCAAATTAAAATTAATATAAAAACTCGATGAACAATTCATACATGTATATTACAAAAAAGTTCCTGTACCAAAGTTCTGATTAGACTTGTTGTATTTTCGTGGTTTTTTTTTTCTTTTTTTTTTTAACCTTTTAAATTTTTTTTTGGTGTGTGTTTTTTTAACTTTTTTTTTTAATGTATTTTTTTTTTCTTTTCTCTCCTTGTGGTGACTCTCATGTGATTGTCTCAGTTTCTGGACCAAACAAACACACTAATATTGGAAGTCGGAAACAGTGCTGTGCCTCGTGGCACGTGCGGTATTTACAGGGTGGTCGGACGTGGCACCCGTTAGCAAGATTTACAATGCCCACCTCTACCGGAACTGATACCCACAAACTACGGATTCTAAACAGACTACACCCTGTAACTGTGAATTACGGCCCACAATGGAATCTCCAAAGACAAAAAAAAAAAAAAAGAAAGAAAAGAAAAGAAAAAAAAAAGGAAAAAGAAAAGAGAAAAGAGTATGAGATTCATCTGCGGCGACTGGACGCCGCCCCTTTAGAATTGAAATTTTACACTGTGCGCTCACAGAGATCAGCGCAGGCCCGGCCGAGGGCGGCCCGACCCGTCCAACGCCGAACGGTGGTGATTTTGCTTTGACTTGCGCTAGGAATTGCTTTTGTTGTTTGTTGTGGTTTTCTTTTCTGTTTTTGTTTTTGTTTTTGTTTTTTTTTCCCCCTTTGTGTGTTTTTTTTTTCCTTTAAAAAAAAGTATTTTCAGTGCTCACTCCTCTGCTCGGATCGTCTGCCCCCTCCCCCACCCCAGGCCCTAACACGCGGGAGTCGCCCCCAAAGTCATGGTTTGCTTAAATGCACCTGTATTTGCTTAAATGAAAACCTCACGTCTGTGTGTGTGTGTGTGTGTGTGTGTGTGTGTGTGTGTCTGTCTGTCTTTCTGCCAAGCAGTCTGAACGCGTGTCCCTCCGCCGGTCAGGCGTCTGTGGACCACTCATGCAAAACTCGATGAGGTTTTGGAAGGCGGTCAGCGTTTGGTGGTGGTGGTGGTTGTGTGTGGGTTTTTGTTTGTGTGTGTGTGTGTGTGTGTGTGTGTCTTTGTGTTTGCTCTTGCTTTTTGTTTTTGTTCTTCTGTTCCTTTTGGATACTTCTGCGTCTCTTTGTTTTCTTGCTTTTTTTTTGTTTGTTTTTTGTTTTTAAAGGCCCCCCTCCCCCCAACAAGTGGGTCATTATCTCAGGGTAACTCGAGACGTGGTGTCTGCGTGCGTGTGTTTCTGTTCTGTTCGTTCAATTCATCCGTTGGGTTGGTTTGGCTTCTGCCGCCCAGGTCGGCAGCCAGGTTTTTCTAATTCTACTTCGGGACGAGGGACGTGGGTGCTTACGTAGCAGCATTGGAACTCAGAAAAATGTGAGCTTCCCTGCCACACTCGCTCCCGAAGCAGCCCGGCCCCAGGGCCCTAGGTCTTTGCGTCTCCTTAGGAGAGGACCTCCCGGTATTCGGTGGAGCCACCCAGACAAGAGATGGCGGCGGGTGATCGTGTTACCTCCTGCCCATCTCGTTCTGTCTCAAGAACTGGATGTTGTTGGTGCTGTCCGCCAGCTCGGGGTACTGCTCCACGGGCAGGACGTAGTATCCCTCATAGCCCTGCACGCGGCCCGTGCTCAGCAGCTGCTGCCGCTCCCCCTCCGTCCACAGCCGGCTGCCTTCTCTCCCGTCCCTGGCCCTGTGCTGCTCCTTGGCCCACGCCGTGCCCAGCGCCCTCTGCCTGGCCTGGTCCAGCACGCGGGCCTTCTCCTCGTCCAGCGTGTCCGGGGTGAGGCCGTAGCGGATGCTCAGCAGTAGCGTGGAGTACTGGAACTCGATGTTGGTGAACCTGCGCGTCCGGCCGTTCACCAGCAGCGTGGGCTGAGACACGGTCACGTTCACCCCGCTCTCCAGCACCTTGCGGCCGGTCGTGGTGCCCAGCGTGACCAGGTCGCCGTCGGCCGCCCCGATCTTCACGAAGTAGTGCGTGTCCTTGCCGTCAATGCTGTAGTGCATCCTCTCCAGGTAGTAGGCATTGTTCAGCACCGAGGCCACCTTGCGGCTGTCCTCGCTGGCCAGGCTGGACACCCCGGTGGTCACCCGCCCTTCTTTGATGGCGAACATGACGCCCTTGCCGATGATGGGCGTGGTGGTGGCGAACCAGTGGCCGGCCTTTTCCCGGATGCCGGCGTGCAGCCTCTTGGAGATGACCTGCCCCTCCAGGGCCATGAAGGCCTGGTTGTGTCTCTCCGTGGTCTGCTGGATCCCCGTGATGAGCTGTGGGGAACAGAGGACAGAGAGCTCACCGGGAGGACCGGACGGCTCGCTGGCTCCTGCTAGTGCCGGGCCCGCGCTAAGACCGCCCCGCCGCCTGCCGAGGGCGGCTGGGAGGCCCTCACAGGCCCGGTGTGTCCCCCCCTGCCGGGGTCCTGGGACCCAGCAAGGCCACCGGGACAGCCGTGAAGGCCACCTGGGTGCCCTGCACTGCTCTGGGGCCCGCGGCCTGCGTGGGCACTCGCTGCCGTCCTGCCAGTGTCCGTTGCTGCCCGGCCCAGGGCACAAAGTGGGCAACGCGGGATCTCAGGCTGCCCCCCCAGGCCCCGGGCAGAGGCCTCAGGTCAGCCCGACACTGGTGGTGCTGGGGGCCCCCAGGCTTCTTTGTGGCCTGTTTTGGGGCTGTGGAGGAAGGGGCTGGTCATTTGCTCCAGGCCTTGATTTCTCCACTCACAAGCGAGAACCGGTCTCCGGTGGAGGCCAGGGGGCAGGCTGGGATGAGGGCCAGGCTGTGTTCGGGAGTCCGGAGCCCCCCAGAGCGTGCCCCACCCCAGGGCCCTCAGCAGTCAGCACCCCTCCTCCTGTCTCCCCGGCCCTCCCCCCCCATGGGGTTGGGCTGAACGGGGGTCCCTCCTTCCACCTCACCGGGCTGAGGCCCCAATGCACCCAGAGTGGAACTGACTGTGTCCACATCCCCGGAGAGATGGGTGCACACGGACCGCCCAGGCAGATGCGCCACGTGTGTCTTTAGCCTGCAAAGTGCCTGGGTTTTATTTATTTATTTTTAAAAAAAAATTTAATTTTATTTTATTTGTGAACATACTGTACAGAGGGGTTACAATTGCATGGGCAGGATAATGCGTACATTTCTTACCAAGCATTGCAGCCTCCTCCTTTGTTTACCCTTCCCATCCCTTCCCAGCCTCCCAGTGCCTGGGTTTTATGTAGGGCGTAAAAACGTTCTTCAGTAGGACAGAAAGTGCAAACCACGGTTTTATGACGTCCCATAAATGCCGCGGGGTGGGGGTGGGGGGCTGGGATCTCACAGGCCCTGCAGATGGTGTGGCTGTAAATCAGGGAGCGACAACTCCAGGGTGTCCGCCCAACAGGTTACGGAGTCCCCAGTTACGGTAATCATGGAGGCTGGGAAGAAATACGGGCTGCAGCCGGCGGGGAGACAGGAGACGGCTGGCCAGGCTTTCCTGGGAGGCCCGGCTGTTATACCGGCGGCTTTTATACCCAGCTTGTGTGTCCCCACGCCCTCGCCCTGGGCGGCGCTGTCTTACCTGCCCGGTCTCACTCGCCTGACTCTCAGACAGCTCATAGGGTGGAGGCACGAAGTACATTTTGGCTCTCGGGAAGCCGGGGATTATATTGCTGAGCTGAAACCCAAACATCACAAGCCAGCTTTTCACATCTGCGGGGGGGGGGGGTGGGGGGAGAACACAACAACAGAGATGTCTGAACTCCTGGCAGGCAGACAGCACGCCGGGGTGGATCCCGGGGGAGGGGGAGGGGCACCCAGAGTTGCTGTACCTGGGTCCCCGAACCCTCCTCCTGTCCTTCCCAACTAGGCCAATCGCCAACTGTGGCGTTGTGATGGAGGCCCGTGCTGGCTGGAGGTGGGTGGAGTGGCACCAGAAAAAGCCAAGGGACTGTCAGTGCTCAGGCCCTGAGTTCGAGTCCCGAGTCTGGCATGCACTGTGCACACACACACACACACACACACACACAGACATGCACACATGTGCACACACGTTGCATACATACTCAGGCCTTGCTTTTTATGTTATTGTTGTTATTGTTATTATTATATTCTTATTTTGGCCGGGAGCAGCCACAATCTTTCTAGAACAGCTGAGATGACAGGCCTGTGTCACCATACCCGGGGTTTTCGTTGTTGAGAGGGAGGCATCACGACCTTTCACTACCCCTGGGTTGGCCTCAAACCCAGATTCTCCTGGCGTTGGTCCTCCTCCTGAGTGTCTGGGGTTACAGGCGTGAGCCACCAGGCCCAGTCTATTCTCCTAGGGACTGTCGGGCCGTGCCACATCTCCGGAGGTCCCTTGTGTGCCAGCTCCTGGGGGTCCGGTGTCCCTCCCCCACCCCTCGGGGCGGCCCCCCCCCGGCCCCTCACCTGTCACGTAGTTCTTCAGGTCCAGCTCGTTGCTGAGGGGGTTGTTCCCCTTGAACATGTACAGGTTGAAGGGGACGGGCTCTCGGCCCACCGCCTTCCACATGGCGTAGTCCGGGGACGTCCAGCGTCCGGCCAGCACGTCGTAGTCGCGCTGCGTGAAGTGCACCAGTTTGGTGAGCGGGTCGTACAGGCCCCCGTGGAAGCCAATGACCATCTGGAAGTCGGGGTTGGAGTCGTGGTACACCTCGCCGTAGGCCGTGTACTGCAGCTGCTTCATCATGAACCCGTTGATGCTGAACACGGCCAGCGGCGTCCCCGTGTTGTCGGACGCCACGTAGTACTCCTCGCCGCTGCTGCTCTCCATGGCGAAGAGGTGGCCCTGCAGGTCGTAGTAGAGCGAGGTGATCTCGGAGTTGGAGTGGTTGTAGACGTGGGTGACGCGCGTGGGGTTGTAGAGGTCGGAGTAGAAGTACTGCAGGTGGTGGCCCAGGTTGGTCTTGTAGGAGGCCCGGCGGCCCACGCCGTCGTAGCGGTACTGCACGCTCCAGCCGCTCGCCTTGTTGTAGGCGCGGGTCAGGAGGCCCTTGGAGTTGTACTCGAACACGTCGGCGCCGCGCTGGCACAGGTAGCCGTCCTCGTCGATCTTGTACTGCACGTCGCCCAGCCGAGTGATGCGGTCCCGCAGGTCGTAGCGCAGCGGCATCAGGCGTACGCTGTTGCCGGGGTTGAGCAGGTGCAGGTTGCCGTTCAGGTCGTAGCTGTAGCGCCAGGTGGGCCGGTCGTTGACGGCCACGCTCTGCAGCTGCCCGTCGCCGTCGTAGTCGTAGGTGTACTTGGTGGTGTTGGCGTAGGGCCCCAGCTTGAGCTCGCGCTTCACCACGCGGCCCATGCTGTCGTACTGCACCGTCATCCAGTACATGAGCGAGCGGAACATTTCGTACTGCACCTCCTTGATGCGCCCGTGCGTGTCGAAGTGCTTGCTCAGCGTCATCACCGCCGTGGTGATGATCTGGTTCACGTCGTAGTAGATCACGCCGAACTTGCCGAAGTGCTCCACCTTGCCCGAGATCTCGTCGTAGCGGTACAGGTCCACGGGCAGCGGCGTCTCGCTGATGACCGGCTTGATGCTGGCGATGCGGAAGCTGTTGTCGTGGTAGGTGTAGTCGAAGCGCGCGTTGATCATGCCCTCCTCCGAGAAGCGGTAGATCTGCTTGTCCACCAGCGGCCCCACTTTGCGGTAGCGGATGGTGCAGGAGAAGCCGCCGCTCTGCAGGTTGACCATCTTCAGCACGCCCGTGGTCTCGTCGTAGCCGAAGGTGACCGCCGTGCTGTCATACACGATCTCCGACAGCTTCGACAGCTTCCCGTAGCGGTAGAACACCTGGCGGCCCGTGCCCAGGAACGACGTCTTGAGGATGCGGCCGTCGTCGCTGTAGTCGAAGATGACCGACGCGTTGCTCTCCGGCGGGTTGTAGATGTTGCGGATGTAGCCCACGGAGGTGTGCGTGGACACGCTGTGGCGGGCCACGCTGGGCATGGTGACCGCGTGCAGGCGGTCCGACGCGTCGTACTCAAACACGTACTGCCTCTGGCTCTGCAGGAGCAGCACCATGGACTGCGGGAGAGGAGGGGGCCGGCACAGGTGAGCGGCGGCCGCGGGGCTCCCGCTCCCCCCCACCCCCCGGGGCCCGCCGGAGAGGCCACACGGGGAAGGGGTGATCAGCACAGATCTCACGGGGGCCCTCAGGGATGGGGGAAGGGGCGGTGGTGGTGGAGAAGAGGAGCTGAACTCTGCGGGTCTGGGGCAGGGCCTGAGAATCTTGGGAGATGGAGAAATGGGTAGGGGTGGTGCCAGCCCCCCACTTGCTGATGGAGGGTGCCAGGCCTGGCCAGGGGCCGGCACGCACCCCAACGGCACCCACCCCCTTTTCCAGGGAGCTTTGGCCTCTGCAGGAAGTCACCTGCACGCGAGGGATGCGGGGGGAGTTCCCTCCCCGTGGCCTGTCTTTGGGCAAGCTGGCCATGCGCTGGCTCGAGCCAGCCACGCAGCCCCGGGGAGGGAGTCGCGGCGTCATTATTATCTTTTTTTTTTGTCGGTCATGGGGCTTGAACTCTGGGCCTGGGCGCTGTCCTTCAGCTCTTCAGCTCAAGGCCAGCGCTCTACCACTTGAGCCACAGCGCCACTTCCGGTTTTCTAGTGGTTTATTGGAGATAGGAGTCTCACGGTCTCTCCTGCCCGGGCTGGCTTTGAACCACGATCCTCAGATCTCAGCCTCCTGAGTAGCTAGGATTGCAGGCGTGAGCCACCAGCGCCCGGCTAGATAATGAGTACATTTCTTTTTTTTTTTTTTGTCGGTCATGGGGCTTGAACTCTGGGCCTGGGCGCTGTCCCACAGCTCTTCAGCTCAAGGCGAGCGCTCTACCACTTGAGCTACAGTGCCACTTCCAATTATCTTGGGGGAATGAAATCAGATGATCTTGTTTATTTTAGCCATCACTGAGCATCTCGAAATCTCCCCACCTCTTTCTTTCTAGGTGCTAGGCTCTGAGCTGTATTTTCCTTCAGAACTTTTTTCCCTAGTGGGAAGGAGAGCGGGAGGGTGAGAGGGACCAAGAGAGGCATCTCACAGTGAGGGACTTCAGACTAGCTCAACGAGGGACAGGGCGCCGGGGGACAGGACGTGTTGGGGGACAGGATCCCCCAGGGGCAGGGCGCCGGGGGACAGGACGTGTTGGGGGACAGGATCCCCCAGGGGCAGGGCGCCGGGGGACAGGTGGACGCTCACCTTGTCCAGGTAGGAGTAGCTCCACACCTTGCCGTCGGCGAACATGCGGGAGACCACGCGGCCCTGCTTGTCGATGTCGATCTTCTCGCTCATGGCGCCCCGCTGCAGGCCGGCCAGGCGGCCGTTGAAGAAGTAGGAGACATTGACGGCGGCCAGGCCGCTGCTGGGCAGCCAGAGGAAGGGGCGGCCGGCCTGGTCGTAGATGATCCTCAGCGTGAACTTGCGGTGGTCGTCGTACACCTTCTCCGTGCGGATGTTGCGGTCGTAGTCGATGGACAGGAGGTTCCGGCCGTGGACCTGGGGGGACACAATGGGTGCCGTGGCTTCAGAGACGCGGTCCGGCCGGCGGCAGTGGGATGTGTGCGGGGCTCTGGGTGGGGTGGGGGCTGGGCGGGGGCTGCTGTGCCATCCCCGGGGTGCCCACACCCTGTGGAAGGAGAGAACACACCGCACGGTGGACCGTGGCGGCCCTGCTCACAGCTGATTTGTTTTTCAGCCGTGGGGCTGGAACTCTGGGCCTGGGCGCTGTACCTGCGCTCTGCAGCTCAAGGCCAGCGCTCTACCGCCGGAGCCACAGCGCCACTTCTGGTTTCCGGAGTGGTTTATTGGAGATGAGAGTCTCAGGGACTTTTCTTGCCCGGGCTGGCTTTGAACCGCGGTCCTCAGATCTCAGCCTCCTGCGTAGCTGGGGTGACAGGCGTGAGCCACTGGCTGTCACCAGGCCTGCACACACCAGACGCAGGGGACTTTGCACACGTGCTGGCTCGCTCGCCGCTTTGGTTGGGATTCGGAGGCTGGGAGGTTGGGAGTTTTCTCAACAGAAGCTGGGGTTCTCACGCGGGAGGTGCCCTGGGAAGACGGGCTCACCGACACTCAGCGGCGGAGGCGCGGGTGGGGCAGGGCTCACAACCGGCCGGCCCGGGGTGTTTCCCCAGCCTTCACTGCGGGCAGAGGGGCGATGGTGCGCCGCCCCAGGAAGGCAGTGTGTGCTCCGCACAGACCAGGGGCGCGCCATGCTGAGATTCCAGGAGGCCGCCACCCGCCACGCCAGCCCCGTGGTTCTCCCTCAGACCTGACCCGGCCTCTGACCCCTGGCTGGATGCGTAGGCCGGGTGCTCACTGCGGCGTGGCTCTGTAATTTCACGTTTTGGGGCAGTTTCTAGGCTTTGGACTTAAGAGCTGGTGCTCTGCCTCTTCAGCCGTGGCTCTGGACCTTTGCCCTTTAGATAGGACTTCAGTAGTGGACGCTCATGTTTTTGTTGGCGATCTGCCTGCAGCCAGGTCCCGAGTAGCTGGGATTACAGGTGGGTGCCACTGTGCCCGGCCTTTGGGGCACCTTCACCTATTGCTAGAAGCGAGAGTTTAATACTGCCAGTTGGGGTTGACGTCGGAGATGTGAAATTTCTAGAAGATGCCCAATGTCTCTAATAATTAAATAAAATAAATTCACCGGGGTGCTGGAGAGCTCGGGTCAGCCGGAGACGATTTGGCCACCGGGGGCCGGGGTGTGGGTGTGTAGTGAGACCCTTGGACTTGCAGGCCGCGGTGGGTGAGGTCTCAGCGCCGATGCGTGACTTTTGGGGTGCGCAGCCCCCCAGTTTGGAGCATGCGGGGGCTTTGAGTCACTCTGTTCACTTGTTCCGAATTAAATGATCTCTCTAGCAATATTTAAATTAACCCCGAGGCTTTCTGGAGAATACAGAACTTATTTGGGATTATTTTCACCGCCATGCTCAGCGCAGTTCTCTTCCTCGCTGGCACCGTAGGAGTTCGGAGTTCGGGGCTAGAGAAATCCGGTTTTGAATTCATACACTTTTGCGTTTGTAAGGAAGCCATTAGTTTAAATTATCAGGCGTGGCCCTCGGCCTGGCTTCTCCGGTGAGTAAAACTCAGCGATTCAAGCTGGCTTTTATTTGTGCGGAGGGTACACTGGGGGAAGTGCTCTCCCGCCGTGGAACTGCCCGGAAGGTTTCCGTCTGGCCCGGCACAGGCCTGCCACCAGAAGGCAGGAAACCGGCTGTGGGAATGGCTCGGCCTGGGCCTCGACCATGACTCTCACTCAGCTCCCAGGGGTGAGGACGGGTGCGGGTGATTGGGGGAGACACTGTAACACAGCGGGAGACATTTCAGACGGACACCGCTGCCAGCCAGCAGTGGGCGTGGGGAGCCCGAGAAAGAGGCGGGAGGGAGGCTCGTGGGACCGCCGGCCGGGTGCTGGAGAAGCCACTTTCACAGAGCCCCAGGGCCAGGGGGTCTGCGCTGCGCGCGGTGTCCTGAGATTCCAGGGCCCATTTGTTACCTGGTCGCTGCTGGTCCCTGACCGTTACATGCTCACAGGGCCCTGTCAGCATAATCTCACTAGAACTACACTATGAATTACTGGCCACATCTCTCTCTCTCTCTCTCTCCTGTATACTCAGTAAACACCCTCTGAACAAATGGAAAAAAGTGTGGCACCCTGTTGGACCGTGGGGAAGGACTGGAAAGGGGGGGGGCAAGGCCGGCCGCCGGCCATCTGTCTCCCAAGTGTGAGGATCCGAGGCGCTCCGGGTCCGTCCGGCCCTCCCTCTTCCCAGGGCTCCCCTGTAATTTCCGGGACTTTCTTTCATTTCATTCACTAACCAGTTTATGAACTGAATTAAAATAAATGAGATGCAAATAAATTCCAGGCTTTCTCCCTCATTTTCAAATTACATTCTCAGTCCACTCAACCTGTTATAATCTCAGAGTGATTTTCATTTAAGAGAGCTAAATGGATTTGTGATTATTGTTACAGGAGCGAACCCCAGACAATTAAATGTTGAGGTGTTGGTGGAGAAACCTCGCTTCGGATTTGCATAAACAAGATGCCAGCCGGCGGGCCCTGGCAGAAGCTCTGAGCGCGTGGCCCTGTGCACGCACCCCGTGTCCGCTGTCCATGGCAGGTAGCGCCGTGGGTGCCCCGGCGCCGGCCGGCTTGGCGTGGGGGCCATTCTACGCGAGGGCCGCGGTGCTCTTTGTTTTGAGTCACAACGCGTAACTGGTTGATCAGAGAGAAGGCCAGACGATGACTTATAATCAACTTCCGCAGTGCAGGGTGTCAAGAATCAATTATGCAGCCCCGAAATCCAGCCACGAGGGGTTTCGCGGCTAATCTCGTTCCGTTAGCATCGTTGGAACCAGGAAAGAAAGCTCTGGATAAAGGAAAGCCAAACACCCAGCCTGGCTGAGAACCTGACACCCAGAGGAAACCCAGCCAGGCCTGGGCGGGTGGCCGTGTGTCCTGGGGGCTCTACCTGTCCAGGTGTGTGTTGAAACTTACCATTGTCAGGTACCAGAGGCCTATAATCCCAGCTACTCAGGAGGCAGAGATCTGAGGATCGCGGTTCAAAGCCAGCCCGGGCAGGAAAGTCCGTGAGACTCTTATCTCCAATTTTCTACCAGAAAATTGGTGTTTTTTTTTTCTTATGTGGTGCTGAGGAATCGAACCCAGGGCCTCAAGCATGCAAGGCAAGCACTCTACCACTGAGCCACCTTCCCAGCCCCCTACCAGAAAATTGGAAGTGGCGCTGTGGCTCAAGTGGTAGAGCACTAACTAGTCTTGATCACAAGAGTTCAGGGACAGCACCCAGGCCCTGAGTTCAAGCCCTAGGACTGGAAAAAGGTTATTACTCAACTTTAGCCTACACATGTCTTCCCGTGGGATTTCAAAGTGGTTTTGTTTTTGTTTGTTTTGTTTTGTTTTGCCAGTCCTGGGGCTTGAACTCAGGGCCTGGGCGCTGGTCCCTGAGCCTCTTTGTGCTCAAGGCTAGCGCTCTACCCCTTGAGCCACAGCGCCACTTTTGGCTTTTTCTGTGTATGTGGTGCTGAGGAATTGAACCCGGGGCTTCATGCGTACGAGGCGAGCGCTCTGTCCCTGAGCCACCTTCCCAGCTGGGTTTCAAAGTTTTAAACTCTTTTGTGTGTTTCATGGTTCAGCTTCTGGCTGCGGCTCGTGTTGATCTCTGAATGCACGTGTGTGCGCACGTGTGTGTGCGTGCCCGGGGGGACACAGACTGCAGGCTGCAGCCCGGGGCCCCGCGCCTGGCGTCAGCACACACCAGGGCTAGACAGAGGCTGGGGTCACCAGCCCCGGATCTGGGGAGGCGCGTGCCAGGCGGGGTCGGGGCCGCGTGTGTGAGCGCCACGCGGGGTCGGGGCCGCCTACCCGTAGCTTCCTGCCGAAGATGGTGACTTTGCCTTTGACCTGCTCCTTCCTCAGCCGCCACTCGATGGAGTTGAGGCCGTTGTCGGTGGGCAGCGAGATGTTGCAGCGGCTGATGGTGGGCGTGACGGCGCCGGCCAGCACGTGCGGCTCGCTGTGGAAGCTCACGCCCATGCCGTTGGCGTACATCACCCGCAGCGTGCCGTTGTTGTACAGCTGGTAGCTGTTCCGCACTTGGTCTGAGGGGCGGGGTGGGGGAGAGGGGACGCACGGGATCGTGCGGTTAGGCCGGCGTGTGCGGGGCCATCCCATCCCCCCTGGGGTCTGCAGGCACCTGGGGGGTGTGGTCAGCACAGGGTCAGCTGGCGTGGGGCCAGCGCACGGGAAAATACACGCACATGAGCTGCTGCGGGAGCCAGGATGCCCCAGATTCCTCTTGTGCTCCCTGCAGGCCGTTAATAACACACTGCGACGCGGGAGATGTCTACCGCCCGCACAAGGCGTGTCAGTCAAACTCCACAACCTCCACATGTACAGCCATCTCTATATCCATCAACATACACATACGCACGCACACATGCACGTAGAGGTGTGTGTGTGTGTGTATATGCATTATAGCTCATACATTAAAAAAAAAGATAAATGAAAGGAAGAGAACTTTAACTTTTCTTCCTCTTGACCACCCGAGGCTGGTGGGCGGGCCATGGATCGGATCAAAAAAATAATGCAGAGGGGACAAAAAGCCGCCTTCTGTCTGTCTCTGTCTCTCTGTCTGTCTCTGTCTCTCTGTCTCTGTCTCTCTCTGTCTCTGTCTCTGTCTCTCTCTGTGTCTCTGTGTCTCTCTGTCTCTGTCTCTCTCTCTCTCTATCTCTGTCTCACTGTCTCTGTCTCTCTGTCTCTGTCTCTCACTGTCTCTGTCTCTCTGTGTCTCTGTCTCTCTCTGTCTCTCTATCTCTGTCTCACTGTCTCTGTCTCTCACTGTCTCTGTCTCTCACTGTCTCTCTGTCTGTCTCTCACTGTCTCTCTGTCTATCTCTCACTGTCTCTCTCTGTCTCTCTGTCTCTTACTGTCTCTGTCTCTGTGTCTCTCTGTCTGTCTGTCTGTCTCTGTCTGCCACACACGTGTGTTGGTGCTGGGCATGTGCGCCTTCCTCACGGATCTCCATGGGTCAGATGACCTGGGCCTGGAGGAGGTGGGAGGGTGAGTCTGGGTTCCTCTCTGGGCCGGGGCACTTGGGGGTGCAGGGCTGGCCCCCAATGCTGGCGGCATGATGGGGGTGGCTGGGGCCACCGGCCGGCCCCCACGTCATTCGTCATGGGGCCCAGCGGAAGGACAGTCAGGGCGGCAGGCCGAAAGGTCACCATTTATCCACCGAGGTGACACTGCGTCCTCGGCCGCGCCGGCCCCGCCCACCCTGTGTCTTCACTAAAAGGAAAATGAACCCGCGAGTTTCCTCACAGCCTCTCAGCCTCTCCTGGCTGCCGGCCCTGAGCCGAGGACGGCAGCCGGGCTGGGCAGACACCTCAGGACTTTCGGCCTGGCGGTAGATCGCCAAGGGACCGGGTCCAGAGGTCATCGGGGAAGACGCGCTTGCAGCTGAGCTGGGAAAGGGAGCGGCATTGCTGGGGACCACCCGGCCGCCCCCACGAGCAGCCGGAAACTGGGGGAGAAACTGCGGCAGAGGCGCTGATGGACAGTGTTGGCGAAGGAGAGAGGACACGTCCCAGGAATGGAGCATTTCCCGGTAAGCAGACATGGCTCGGCCCCCAGGCCTTGGCTGCTATCATCCCCATCAGCCGTGATCAGCCACAGGACTGGGGACTGAACCCAGGGCCAAACTCTGCTTGCTGGGCAAGTGCTCTACTGCTCGAGCTATGCTTCCAACCTAACTTTTTTTTCTTTTTGTGGGTCTGGCTGTGGGGCCTGAACTCTGGGCCTGGGCGCTGTCCCTCAGCTCTTCAGCTCAAGGCTAGCGCTCTACCACTTGAGCCACAGCGCCACATCCGGCGTTTTTCTTTTTGCTTATGTGGTGCTGAGGAATCGAACCCAGGGCCTCAGGCATACAAGGCAAGCGCTCTACCACTTGAGCCACACACAGCTCTGGCTTTCTGGTGAGTCACTGGAGATCAGTCTCCCTGTCTTTCCTGCCCGGGCTGGCTTTGAACCGCGTTCCTCGGATCTCAGCCTCCCGAGCAGCTGGGGTGACAGGCGTGAGCCCCCCAGCACACGACTTTCCGGCACAATTCTTAACCACAGTGACCTCATTCTGGGACCCTGGGGTCTGAGCTCCGCGCCTGCCGCTTGCAGGCTGGGCTGGGTGCTGCCCGCCCGCCCGCAGAGCTGCCCTGCTATGAACAAGAAGGGGAGCAGAGGGTCGTGGGGGGGGGGAAGGGGGAAGGCGGGGCTCACCTTGCACCACCGTGTACGAAGCTTCCACCGAGGAGAGGTTGGTGACCACGGTGACATCGTCGTCCCGGTTGGAGTTCTCGATGTCGATGGTGATGGACTTCTCCATCTCCCGGTGCAGGCTGGTGACCACGCCGGTGGGGCGCGTCACGTTGGTCAGCCGGCCCTCATGGTCGTAGCTGGAGGGAGGGAGCGCGGGGTAGAGTCACGTCCAGCCGGGTGTGTGTGTGTGAGTGTGTGTGTGGGGTCAGGGTCAGTCCGGCCTCCCTCCCCCAGGTGACCTGGCCTTGGCTGAGCTGTGTGTGTGGGGAAGGGAATCTGGGGGTGTGTGGATCAAGTTCACCTGCGGCTCATCTGCTCGCGGGGGGTCGGGGCTGAAGGGTGGCACTGGGGAGGGGGGGACGTGAGCATCTCAGAAGCCTGAGCTGTACTGCCCGCCCTGAGACACAAGGCCGAGCCGGGGAGCGCAGTGCTGCAGCACCGGCAGCCGCCACGAGGTGGCAGCATCTTCCTTCTGCTTGAAGGTGAGACTTGGGAGCCATTCTTGGCCTTCTGCTCTTTTCTCTTGCTCCACGCCCCCCCCCCCCACTCCTTCTCTTTGGGATATCCCCTCCTTTAATTTACTAAATTCTCGAGGATCAGCGAGGGCCCAAACCGGTGGCTCACGCCTGTCGTCCTAGCTACTCACGAGGTTGAGATCTGAGGACCACCGTTTGAAGCCAGCCCGGGCAGGAAAGTCCATGAGACGCTGATCTCCAATGAACCAGCAAAAAACCAGAAGTAGAGCTGTGGCTCAAGTGGTAGAGTACCAGCCTTGAGCGGGGAAAAAAACCCAGGACCAGTGTCCAGGCCCTGAGTTTAAGCCCCAGGACTTAGCTTGCTCCTTCACCACTACGGAGACCCAGCTATGTGTAGGCTCTATTTGGGGGCAGCCGGGGACCGGCATTATGTCATGGGTCAGTACTATGGAAGGCGGGAGACATAACCAGGAGGGGAAACTCGGGGGCCCTCGCAGCTTTCTCTGAGTTGATTTGCTTCTGCTGAAGAGGACGTTCAGAGTTCAGCTTCCTGTCTGCAATCATGTGTGCCGCTGGACCTACTGAAAATTACGGGGAGCCCCACTGGGAGCCCCCACACCCAGGGCAGTCATGCATAATCAACCCGGATAATCAGCGCCTGTCTCCCCGGGGCGCGCCCAATATCCTGAGATCCAAATGCAGGCAGACAACAGGAATTCCCAGTGCTGGCAGAGACCCCAGAGAGGAGAGAGGAGACGGGGGGGGGGGGGAGGGGGGGGAGAGGGAGAGAGAGAGAAGGGAGAGCGAGCTAGAGAGAGGGGATAGAGAGAGAGCCAGGGAGAGGGACAGGGAGAAGAGAGAACCCAAATATCCTGAGATCCCAAAACTTATTAAAGTCAAGAAGACAAGGTTACTAAGCAGTCCACTCTCTCTCTCTCTCTCTCTCTCTCTCTCTCTCTCTCTCTCTCTCTGTGTCTGTCTGTCTGTCTGTCTCTCTCTCTTTCTGTCAGGGCCTGGGTGCTGTCCCTGAGCATTTTTGCTCAAGGCTAGCGTTTTACCACAGAGCCACTTCTGGTTTTTGTTGCTGTTGCTGATTCATTGGGGATAAGAGTCTCATGGATTTTCCTGCTTGGGCTGGCTTTGAACTGTGAGATCCAGACCGCAGCCTCCTGAGTAGCTAGGGTTACAGGCACGAGGCACCAGTGCCTGGCCAGCAGTATTCTTCTTGTGCTAATCTTGGAACTTAACTCAATGGCCTGGGTGCTGTCCCTGAGCTTTTGTCCTCAGGACTAGCACTACCACTTTGAGCCACAGCTCCACTTCTGGTTTTCGGATGGTTAATTGGAGATAAGAGTCTCATGGATTTTTTTTCTGGCTTCAAACCACGATCCTCAATTCTCAGCTTCTACATGGCTTCTTGTGCTCAGGCCTAGCTGTCTACCGCTTTGAGCCATGGCTCCATTTCTGATTTTCAGGTGGCTAACGGGAGATAAGAATCTCACAGACTTTCCTACTCAGGCTGGCTGCCAACTGCGATCCTCAGATCTCAGCCTCCTGAGTAGCTGGGATGACAGGCGTGAGCCACCCGTGCCCAGCCAGCAGTTTGCTTTTCGTGCCAGTCCTGGGACTTGAACTCAGGGCCTGGATGCTGTCCCTGAGCTGCTTTCGGTCAAGGCTGGCTCACTCTCTACCACTTGAGCCACAGCTTCACCTCTAGTGGTTTGGCGGCTAGTGGGAGAGGAGAGAGTCTCAGGGATTCTTCCCCCCCTGGCTGGCTTTGAATCTCCATCCTCAGATCCCAGCCTCCGGAGGGGCCAGGGTGGCGGGCGTGAGCCCCCGACCAAGCGGCCCTGAGGAGCAGGCGGCACTCACTCGTAGAAGGTGGTCCAGCCGGTCTCGTCGCTCTTGGTGGTGAGCAGGCCGGTGTTCCCGTCGTAGGTCATGAGGCCCAGCTCGAGGTTCTGCGTGGACACCGCCTTGAGGCCACCGTGGGTGCCCACGGTGAGCGTGACGATCTGGTTGTCGGGCATGAGCAGGTGCCGGGGCGAGCCGCTGCTGTCCCGGCGGATCTTCAGGGAGTTGCCGTTGTTGTCCACCAGCTCGGTGACGTGGTTGTCGGGGCTGTAGGTGAAGTTGTACAGGTACTCGCCGGTCACCAGGCTCATGGTGTACTGGTGGATGCCGTCGGCGTTGAACACGTACAGCTCCTGCTCGCCGGGGGAGGCGGCCTCGTACTGGTTGAAGGCGTTCAGCACGGGCTTGTTCTTGCTGACCGCCCGGATGCGGATGTTGCCCAGGTCGGCCACGTAGACCGTGCCGTCGGGGGCCACGGCCAGGGAGGACGGGGAGTTGAGGATGGCGTCGGTGGCGTAGGCGTCGTCGCCCGCGTAGCACACGCAGTTCACGTCGTTCTTGCAGTCGCAGTCGGAGGCGGCCCCGGCCAGCAGGCAGATCTCCCCGTTGGTGGTGACCTGGCGCAGCCGGTTGATCTTCTTCTCGTCCGTCTCGGTGATGTAGAGCACGCCCGTGTGCGACACGGCGATGGCGCTGGCGGACTCGAGCGCCGAGTGGATGGCCAGTTTGCTGAGTGAGTAGTCGATGCCCGGGACCTGGCAGTGCATGGGCCGCCCGGCGATCACGCTCACCTGGTGGTTCTCTGTGATCCGGAGGATGACGTTGTTTTCTAGAAGATACAGGGAATTGTCCATGGGGTTCACGGCCAGGTCTGTAGGCCACTCCAGGCGTACCTGGGGAGGGACAGGGCGGGTTAGAGACCGGGCTGCCATCCGGCTGACATGACGGCGGTGTGGGGGGGGCACCCTAGCTTTCTTCTCTTGTGCCTGGCCTGGGACTTGAACTCAGGGCCCGGGTGCCCTCCTTGAGCTGGTTTTTTGTTTTTTTTTTTTTGCTCAAAGCTGGTGCTCTACCACTTGACAACAGCTCCATTTCTGCCTTTTTGCTGGTTCACTGGAGATAAGAGTCACGGGGACTTTTAATTTTTCTTTGTGCCCGGGGCTGGCTTTGAACCGTGACCCTGAGATCTCGGTCTCCTGAGCAGCTAGCATGACAGGCGTGAGCCGCCCGTGCCGCTAGCGTTTAGCAGGCACACTGTGCGCCATCCGAGAACGGCTGGCTGTGTGTGTGACAGAGAAGACACACTCGACAAACGTGGCCAGCTCTGCCCACGGGGCCGTGTGTCAGCCCTGTGTGTGTGTGTGGCATGTCACACACAGCTGTGCAGGGGTCAGAGCCGCCTGTCTAGATGCTGCCCAGGCAGAAAACCGTGAGCCACGAGGGGAGCCCCTGTGTCCGCACCACGTGAGGAGCTGTGGAGCCCCAGCCGAGGATAAAGGACAGCGTGGTGCCACTGCCACTGCCGTTGCTAAGGGAACAGCGCACTGGGGCTGGCCCAGGATTAAGGGAGGGAGGCCCTGCAGACTCGGGGTGCTGGGCTTTGGAGGGGCCTGTCCTCTGTGGGCACTGGGGGCATCTGCCACAAGCTGGGCTAGGGCTGCAATGCAGCAGGTGGGCTCACACCAGCAGGGGCAGGGCTTCCTCTGCCCGCCTCACAACCCCTCCTGCAGGGGAGCAGAGGAGGAGGTGCAGGGCCCCCCATCGGTCACCATCCCGCCACTTGTTGGAGCATCCCTCCTTGTCCCTACCTTCTTCCTTCTTTCCCTCCTTCCCTCCTCCCTTGTCTCCCCCTTCTTTTCCTCCTTCCTGCTCTCCCTTTCCCTCCCTCCTTCCCTCTGTCCCTCCCCTTTTTCTCTCCCTCCCTTCCTCCTCCCTTCCTTCCTGCCATCCCTCTTTCCTTCTTTTCCCTCTTCTCTCCTTCCTTCCCTCCCTCTTTTCCTCTCTCCTCTCCCCTTCTTTCCTCTCTCTCCTCCCCCACCCCTCCCACCTGTCCCTTCCAGGTCCATCTTGCTGCCCGGTGGCCCCAGGTAGGCAGTGCTGGGGTCTTCACCCCTCCCCCTCGCATCCCCCCCGTCTCCTCCCAGCATGCAGGCAGGGGTGGGTGGGGGCACAGGGGGAGGGCCCCACCTGAGCCACGTCCATGCTGGAGTCACAGCTGAGGGGCCGGACAGCGGTGAGGTCGTTGGAGCCGAGCAGGGTGGAGATGATCCCGTTCTGGTCCACCTTGCGCACCATGGTGGCGTCCACGAAGTACATCAGCCCGTTCTTGTCCACAGCGATCCCTAGGCCAGACGCGGGGTTTGGGTGAGGGGCGGGCTCTGCGGAGGGTGGGTCCCAGGCCCGGGGCGGGGGTGATGATGGTGGAGGTGGGCATGAGCTGAGGCTGGGCGTGGGGTGGGTGGGGTGGGGAGGGGACCTCTACCTCTGGGGCTCATCAGCGTGGCCTCCACCGCCTTGCCTCCGTCGCCGCAGCGGGCCTCGTCGAAGGGCAGGCACTGCTCGCCCGTGCCGGCCACCACCTCCGAGTTCCCCGCCAGGTCCTTGGCTCCGCTCAGAGACCGGACGCGGTAGATCCGGCGGCTGTTGGTGTCGGAGACGAAGAGCGAGCCGGACACGGGATCCACAGCCAGGTAGTACTTGTGCGCTGGGTTGTTGCTTTAGACAAAGCAGCAGAGGGAGAGGGAGATGAGGAAGGGTCCCGGGGCTGGTGTGTGTGTGTGTGACAGACATCTTAGCCTCTTCCTGTCCCTGGGCTCTGCCCACTTTAGTGAACTGGAAAGCAAGGGCGGACTCGCTCAGTGTTCTGACCTCCAGTCACGCCCAACTCCCTCACACTGTCATGGAATCTAGCCATCTCCCATCGGAAAGACCCCCATTTGATCCTGTTTATTTTATTTTTTGCACCTGTGCTGGGGCTTGAACTCGAGGCCGGGGCACCGTCCCTGAGCTTTTGTGTTCAAGGCGAGCGCTCTACTACTCGAGCCATGGCGCCACTTCCGGCTCTTCTGGTGGTTCATTGGAGAGGAGAGTCTCAGGGACTCTTCTGCCCAGGCTGGCTTCGCAACCGAAATCCTCAGAGCTCAGCCTCCCGGGCAGCTGGGATTACAGGCGTGTGCCATGGGCGTGGGGTAGAGCAGCTTTCAGCGCTGACCTGAGCACAGGGTCTCTGGTCGGGCTTCGAAGGGCTGGGACAGGGGAGGGAAGTGTTGGGTGTTTCTATTTATCCAGTAGACATTAGCAGGCAAATGGCTAATTAAGACACTACCATTTGGGTTCTTTTCCAATTTAAGGGAAAAAAATAAATAGGAGAGCCAAGAAGCTATTTTTGGGGGAACAATTTGTGAGTTGAGACCGGCTCTCATTCCAGCTGCTTCTACGGAGTCCCAGGGTTGAACTTGCAGTCAAGGTCTTTGGAGATGCCAGCTTAGGTAAACTTCGGGGGAGAGGAGGCTGGTAGACTTCAGGACCTGGGGCAGGGGACAGCTCCTCTGAGCCCCTCTGGTCTTCCGGTACACAGTGGGTGTGATCATGCAGCCCCCATTGCCGACGCCTTGCTTGTGACAGGGTGAGAACATGGGACTTAGGAGTCGGAGAGGACTGGCTCACGTTTCTGCTCTGCCACCCCCGGCGGTGCCCAGATGTCTGTCTGCATCTGCCAGGGGGACCTGTGCGCTGGGCGGGACGGGTCAAGAAAAGTGCCGAGCCTGCACGAAGCCTCACAGCTGGCACTCGGAAAGGCCAGTCCTCCTCCTCCTCCTCCTCCTCCTCCCTCATTTTACAATGTAGAGTTCACGAGGTCATTTTCTCACACGTGGCTTGGGCTCAAGCTTGCAGAGTTTCTGCAGGACTGAAAGGTAGTGCATCCTCCAAATGCTGTCTCTAAAAGCAGAGCACGCCGGCATTCCAGCCGTGGAAGCATCGGCTGTAGCAGGAGCGCAGGACAGGAGCGAGCAGACCCCAGGGCTCAGGCCCCGGCTCCAAGGCCGGGGGAGGCAACCACGGCTTAGCAATGCCCTCGTTTCTTCTCTTCTTTTCTTCCTTTTTCCCCTCTTCATTTTCTCCTTTCCGTTTCCTGCCTTGCTCTGCTGTCCTCTTCCCTTCCCTCTCTCTCCTCTTCGTTCCTCCTCTACCTCCTCCCCTCTCCTTCCCTTCCTTCTCCTCCTCCTTCCTCCTCTTCCTTTTGGCTAAGTCATTAGAGAAAATCCATATATGCAAAACAAATTAGGGCTGAGAGGGAAAACTCCTGCCATTTTTTAATTAGCCGCTGCACTTGCTGACTGAATGGGAGCTGGTGAGATCAACAGAAAGATCAAGGCGCCTCACATCTGTGCCCGTGTCGGAGCAAGCTCATTAATTCTGGACTTTTCTAAATCTCCGGCACAGGAGCCGGCTTTGGGGGTGCAGGGCTCGTTCCTGAGCAGGGAGCCTGTCTTCTCCGTGGCTTCCTCAGCCCAGATTCTTGTAGGTCTGTTGGTGGGGTGCCGGCCTGCCCGCTTCACCCCTCGACCACGGGGGTGATCTTTAAGAAATGGCTCGGTGGGGGCAGCCATCGGCCAACGTGGGGGCTCCGTGGGGGCTCTCCCCGGGTGGGGCCGATGCCCCTGACCGGGGTGCCTGGTGGGCGTCGGCTGCCACCTGCCTAACCTTGAGCTAGGGCCATGCTGTATTCCCTGAGATGGAGGAAGAACACAGTCTCTTCGGGTTGGGGTGGAAGTTGCTCAGTTTCCCTGCTCTTCGACTAGCCATCCGCGGTGAAGCGTCAGTGGGCACGCACGCACGCACGCACGCGACAGTTTTAAACGACCTGGGGTCTGTGGAAGGACGAAAGCGTTTGGTCTCCTGGCTCCATCCTGCTGATGGAGCGCCACCAAAGCGGCCACCGCACCTCACCTGACCCGCACATCCTTGGCGCTACACTTGCCTGTGGTGTGTGTGAGGGCCCCCCCCCCGCCCCAAATGATCGTCTATCTAGGGGAAAACCATTAATGAGTAGAAAATGAGTTTTTGACCCGTTTCCAGTTCATTAAAGCTTTTGTGAACACGGTCCAGCATCTCTAGCAGCCAGAAGTTTTCCTTCGCCGTCTAGCCCAATTACGGGCCACCGCGTGTATTTAGGATGGAAGTTCAGCGCGAGTTCACGGTCACGTCCTCGCGTGTCTCAGAAATTCTAATTACTGTCAGCTGATTCGTTGCTTTCTGACTGCAGATCGTGATTGCCAAAGCTTACCCCATCCACGACACACATAATTAGCACAGAAGAAAGTTACGGTTAAAAAAAAAATACACATTACGCAAGGTGGACAAAACAAGACAAAATAAAAAGCCCTGCAAACACAAGGGAGCAGGCGAGGTGTGTGGAGACAGGGAAAAGGGTTGATCATCTTACCTATGTTTAAACTCTTTATTTCTTTATAGAAAGAAAACAGGAGGAGAAAAAAAGAACACACAGTTAGCCGGAGAAGTGCTGAGAGAGCAAGCAAACAACCCATTTTCGGTCTCCTCTGTCTACAGCCCCTTCCCCCCTCTCCCCTCCCCCCTCCCCCTTCCCTTCCTCCCCCACCAGTCTCTTCTAGCTCACTGACAGTTCCTGGCTGGAGTACTCTGGATGCAGCCGCGACGGCAAACGTCCTGGGGCAGATGGCTGGCCGCAGACAGAGCTGGGCTGCTACACTCTGCCGCCGGCTGTCAGCCGTGAGTTACGGAAGGAATCAACCAGGTGCCGGCGGCTCGGATCTGTGAGCCTAGCTACTCAGGAGGCTGCCATCTGAGGACTGAGGTTCGAAGCCAGCCCAGTCAGGCAAGAACCAGCAAGAAGCTGGAGAAGGAGGGGTGGCTCAAGTGGTACAGCACTCTCGTCTTGAGTGGAAAAGCCCAGGCAGAGAAGGAGGCCCCAAGTCCAAGATCCAGGACACACACACACACACACACACACACACACACACACACACACACACACACATGGTAGAATCAGCAAAATACAGCCAAAAGACAGCAGGTGCTAACACCCAGCAGCAGTGAGGCCCCGGAGTCATTTTCCAAACCCGGTTCATCTCCCTTATGCGTGTGCGTGTGTGTGTGTGTGTGTGTGCGCGCGCTCGTGTGTGTGTGTGTGTGTGCGCGCGCTCATGTGTGTGTGTGTGCGCGCGCGTGTATGTGTGTGTGCGCACGCGCGTGTGTATGTGTGTGTGTATGTGTGTGTGAAAAACACCAGGTTTTCTCCCAGTAACACTCAACACAGAATCACTCCAGTCCCCAAACTTAGAGGCAATAACCAGTTGCGGGGCTGGGAAGGTGGCTCAGTGGTAGAGTGCTTGCCTAGCATGCATGAGGCCCTGGGTTCGATTCCTCAGTACCACATAAACAGAAAAGGCTGGAGTGGCCTTATGGCTCAAGTAATAGAGTGCTAGCCTTGAACAAAAGAAGTTCCTAGACAACGCCCAGGCCCTGATCAAACCCTAGGACAGGCCAAAAACAAAAACAAAAAACAAAACAAAAAAACCTGTTGACACTATATAAAGCACTAGAGGTTTCGTTGTATTTTCCTTCCTTCCTTCCTTCCCTTTCTTTTTGCTGCTGGTCCTGGGGCTTAAACTCAGGGCCTGGGCACTGTCCCTGACCCTTTTTGTTTTGTTTTTGCTAAGTGCTAGCACTTAACTCCCTGAGCTCCACTTGCAGCTTTATTTATTTATTTATTTATTTATCTGTCATGAGGCTTGAACTCTGGGCCTGAACACTGTCTCTCAGCTCTTCAGCTCAAGGTGAGTGATCTACCACTTGAGCCACTACTTCTGGTTTTCTGAGTGGTTTATTGGAGATAAGAGTCTCACGGACTTTCCTGCCTGGGCTGGCTTTGAACCATGATCCTCAGATCTCAGCCTCTTGAGTAGCTAGGATGACAGGCATGGTTTTTTTTTTCCTGATTAATTGGAGATAAGAGTCACTTCAAATCAGTTTCCCCGGTCAAGATCATAGGGCCCCAAATCCTCTTTCCTTTTGGCCAAGGGCGGGGTGGTGGGGTTCAGGAGAGGAGCTATGGGCAGGGGGTGCTCTGATTTGAGGCTGGAGGCTGCCCAGGCCTCCCCGGGGGCCGTCATTAGCGGTGGGTTTGTACAGGGATTACGTTTTTACATTTTCATTCTAACGGGTGAGTTTTGGCAGGGAAAAAAAAAAGTTAATTAAATGATGCTGATAACTTCTGAGCTCTGCCTGGCATCGTGCAATTTAAGATTCTCTCCGCAAAGCCCGGCGTGGCAGCGTGGCAGCCGGGAATTCTCACGCCGGTTCTATATTGCTTAATGAAAGGGAAATGTTATCTGCCACCCGTGGTAGGCGTATTTGGCTCTTAATTATTGCAATATCAATTCCACTGTTTTTTTTTTTTTTTTAAAGTCAAGATTTTTGTGAAGACTGGATGGGATTTGGGTCTGAAGACATGACCTACATCTTTCCGGAGAACATCTGCTTTAAGTTGATTAATTAATATGGTATCTGTGAAGGGTTGGGGGGGGGCGGGGAGGGGGGGGAGAAGGGGAGGGGCCGGGGCGGCAGTTCTTGGGGCCGGTGAACTCTGGGTAAAGGCCGAGGTCACTTGCCACTCAAGTTCAAGGTCACCGGCAGGTCTGGCTCTCAGCTGGCGACATGCCAAATTCATAGCATTCTGCAGTGGGTCTTTGCTGGTAGAGGTGGCCTGATTAGCAGGGACAGGCCTGGGCCCGTCCTGCGGGTTAGGATGGCTGGGTTCGTTCTCGAGGGGGAGGGGGGGTCTCACTGTGTCTCCTGTCGGGCTGTCAGGGGCTCTCCCAGCGTCCCAGCCTGTGTGGCTCAGCTGTTACCACGCTGGCTGGTGAGTAACGTGGTGTGTGTGTGTGTGTGTGTGTGATTGTGCACGCGAGCATGAGTACCTGGACTCGCTCTAGTCTCCCCCATTCTGCTCAGAAGTGGGAAGGTGGGAAGATGGCCTCTTTCCAGTCCTGACCTTGCTGTGGCCCCTCTCCTCCTTCTGAGGAGGTGGGCAGGGGTGCTCGCCGGCCCGGTTTTGGGGCTACTGTTGCTGTGACTGGAGGGAAATCGAGTTGGGGCGGCGGGGCTGAGCGCAGGGGATGTGTGTGTGTGGTTTGGAGGTCACTGCGTGTCTGTTACTGCTAGCTCTACCTGGCGACAGGATGGTGGCTTTCTGGAACGTTCCCTGGCTCCTGGGTCGGCTCACGTGGCAGGGCTTACAGTGCTCAGTGCCGAACTCACATCTGGCTACTGCGGGGAGATCAAGCCCGAGAGCCCTGGCGGGGCTCAAGGAAGACGGGAGACGGCCAGAAACGCTTGCACCAAGGAAACTTCCGGATGGACCTCCCTCGTTTTACGATGGCCACACGCCGTGCACCGCCCGCTTCCTTTGAGGCAGGCTGTGGGGAAGCGCAGCGGCTAGCGTGGGCCGGGCACACGAGGCCGGGAGCTCAGTGCCCGGGAGAAAAGGAATGGCCGGAGCACGCTTCATTCTTTGTAAGGACTCCCAATCTGTGGGGACCCCCCCCCCAGCCTTTCCCACTGTGCCTCCCTCTGCTCAGTCTGCTCGTCCTTTGCCTCTGAGCGCCTCTTCCTGCAGCCCTTGGGCTCTGTCCCTGAGATGGTTTGGCTTGGACTACATCTATTCCCCCAGGTACCTGTTTCCACCTTTACCAGGGTTCTCGGAGCCCGTGTTTCACCCGCCCGGACCCTCAGAGCAGCGGAGACGGGGCTGTTTGTGCTGCTTGGTGGCCCCAGGTCTGGGTGGCTCCCTTGGTGACTCTCTCTCTCTCTTTCTCCCTCCATCCTTCCCTCCCTCTCCCCTCCTCCTCTCGCTCCATTTCTTACACCTCACCCACCAGATGGAATGAGGAGATACCTCTCCCCGTGGCCCTGCCGTTCTAGTCCAAATCTCACCACCACACCCCAGACCCTCACCACGGCACCCTTCCCCACTTCCTGCCTCTCTCCTGCTCTCCAAGTCCACTCTCCATCTAGAAGCCACTGCCATCTGTGTGTGTGTGTGTGTGTGTGTGTGCGCGCTGGTCCCAGAGTTTGAACTCAGGGCCTGGGTATTGCCCCTGAACTTTTGTGCTCAAGGCTGGCACTCTACCTCGTGAGCCACAGCTCTACTTCTGACTTTTTGGTGGTTCACTGGAGAGAAAGAGAGCCCGGGCTGGCTTTGAACCTCCACCCTCAGATCTCAGCCTCCTGAGTAGCTAGGATTAACAACAGGCGTGAGCTGCCCGCGCCCGGCTAAGGGGGTGTTCCATAGGTACACGAGACAGTTCCCCACGCCCTAGCCGGTACCAGGCCTGGGGTTCGGCTCACCCCAGGGGGTTCTCAAGGGAGAGCCCGGAGTTCAGCCGCCCTTCGCGGGGGGGGGGGGTGAGGGGGTGCCCGGGCCCTGCGCCCGCCGCCTACCGTAGCTCGAGGATGCTGGTGACGTTCCGGGACGGGAAGATGCGCCGGACGTAGTTGAAGTCGCCCACGTAGAGGCTGCCGTCGGTGCCCACGGCCAGCGCCACGGGCGCCAGCAGCTTGTTGCCCTCGGCCAGGCCGTTGCAGCTGGGGCAGGAGATGCTGCGCCGGCGCCCGTTGCCCATCACGCTGGTGATGATGGCGGGCTGCTGGCTCAGGAACTGGTTCTCCCCGGTGCCTTTGTGCAGGACGCCTGCGGAGGGGCGCGGGTGCGGGGTCAGCACACGGGGAAGGGCGCGGGTGCGGGGTCAGCACATGGGGGGCAGGGGAGGCCTGGGGAGGGGTGCGGGGCGGGGTCAGCACGGGGGGGAGGCCTGTGGAGGGGCGCTGTGCGGGGTCAGCACGGGGGGAGGCCTGCGGAGGGGCGCTGTGCAGGGTCAGCACGGGGGGGGCAGGGGAGGCCTGCGGAGGGGCGCTGTGCGGGGTCAGCACACGGGGGGCGGGGAGGCCTGTACGCCGCCCTCCCGATGGTGGGGCGGGGGGGGTGGGACCCCCAGGAATTCACGTCCCCTGGGTGTCCTGGGGCAGAGCCAAGGCCGCAGGGGTGCCACCCGGACTGCGAGTTTGGGGATGGGGGTCCTCGACGAGAAATAGCAGAGGCTGGAGAGAAGGTTCTAGCAGGGCCCCACGCACGTACCGCTCCTGACGTTGAGGATGTGGTGCTGGTCCAGCGACCAGCCGCCCAGGTTGGACGGGTCCAACTCGAACCCCTGCAGCAGGGACGTCCTCTTCTCCCACAGAATGAGGCTGGGGCAGGTCTCGTACTCAAAGCCCACTGACACTGTGAGGTGGGAGGGGGGGCGCCCGATCACTCCAGCGCTCCCCGCAAGCTCGCCCATAGCCCTCCGATCCCCTCCCCCACGACCTCTGGGATTTGTTGCCCAGGGTGGACTTTGAACTGCAGTCCTCCAGAGTAGCTGGAATTATAGGATGGAGTCCCAGTACCGATTGTGCGTCTGTTCTTAGCTCTTAATTTTTTGGTCATGGGGCTTGAACTCTGGGCCCGGGCGCTGTCCCGCCGCTCTTCAGGTCAAGGTGAGCGCTCTACCACTTGAGCCACAGAGCCACTTCTGGTTTATTGGAGATAAATCTCATGGACTTTCCTGTCTGGGCTGGCTTTGAACTGTGATCCTCAGATCTCAGCCTCCTGAGTAGCTGGGATGACAGGCGTGAGCCAGTGCCTGGTCTTACTTCCTATCTTAAGCCCCCACTGGGACGGGGGGATCATGGAAGAGAAGTCTTGTCTCTCTTACTGGCCCTGCTGTCTTTTTTTTTTTTGGGGTCTGGTCGTGGGGTCTGAACCCTGGGCCTGGGCGCTGTCCCTCAGCTCTTCAGCTCAAGGCTAGCACTCTACCACTTGAGCCACAACACCACTTCCGGTTTTTTTCTTTTTACTGAGGAATCGAACCCAGGGCCTCCTGCATGCAAGGCAAGCGCTCTACCACTGAGCCACCTTCCCAGCCCTTTTTTGGGGGGGGGCAGTCCTGAGGCTTGAACTCAGGGCCTGGGTGCTGTCCCTGAGCCTCTTTTGCTCAAGGCTGGCACTCTACCATGTGAGCCACAGCTCCACTTCCAGCTTTTTCTGTGTATGTGGTACTGAGGACTTCATGCACGCTGGGCCAGTGCTCTCACTAGGCCACGTTCCCAGCCCAGCCACGGCGTCTTTAGCTACTGGTACAGTGCCTGGCACGCACCAGGGACTGAACCAACACTCGCCCAAACCCAGGGACCAGCGGGTAGTGGAAGCTGACACACACCGACAGCGTCCGAGAGCCCGTACACCCGCTGGCCGTAGGCGTCCGTCTTGTCCCAGATGAAGGTGTAGGCCAGGTTGGGGGACGCCTGGAAGGACTTCTGGAAGAGGTGGCCCTCCACGGCCACCATCAGGTGGACCCTGACGAGGTTCAAGGGCACGGCGGACTGGGTCATGGTGATCTTCAGCAAGGACTTGTACCCGGCCGTCCTGGAGCTCAGGTACCGGAGCTTCACGCTGGAGCCGGGCAGCTCCAGCTCCTCATGGAGAACCTGCCCGGGGCACAGAGGAGGCAGAGACCCCACGTCACACGTGGTCCCCGGCGCCCGCCCCTGCATGCTGGAGCTCACGCCGGCCACATCCCGGGACGGAGGAAGGAAGGAAATAGCATTTTATCCTCCTCCACCAGGGAGCAAAGGGGAGGAGGTTATGATTCTTGGATTAATAGTTATTCTTGGCCGCTGTTGTGTTTCTTTAAACAACGATGACAAAAATAAACCCCGCACGGCTGGCAAGAGATGTGAGCAAAAACAGCGGGCTTTATCACCAGCCGCGTGGGAGGAGGCCGTGAGGGGAACCCGCAGCCACAGAGCCTCGGTGGAAGGCAGGGACGGCTCGAGCCTCCTGTGTGCCTAGGATTCATGGAGGACAAAACACCGTGCTGGGCGGCACACGCGCGTGTGCCAGGCTGCCTTTACTCCATCAAAGCCCTGGGAGCCGGGCACTGGTGGTCCCAGCTGTAAATCCCAGCTACTCAGGAGGCTGAGATCTGAGGATCGGGGTTCAAAGCCAGCCTGGGCAAGAAGGTCCATGAGACTCTCATCTCCAACGGAACCATCAAAAAAGCTGGAAGTGCCGCTGTGGCTCGAGTGTTAGGGCGCTGGCCTTGAGCAAAAAAAATAAAACCTCAGGGACGGTGTCCAGGCCTTGAGTTCAAGCCCCAGGACTGGCATAAAGATGTAAAAATAAAGGTCCAGTACTGCCCAAATCTTGCACAGCTATCTGCAAACGTGGAACATGCACGGGGACCCAGGCTTTCACCTCCGCGGCCTCTGAGTCCCGTGGTGTCCCCGCTCTCCCGTTCATTTCTGTCAGGTGTGTGTGTGGGGAGGGGGCGCTGTGGGAGGGCCTGGCCCCGGGGTCCCCGCCTTCCCACCTGGGTCTCGGGCACGATGGGGCTGTGCCCCGGCGCGGCACTGAAGAAGGTGGAGAGCGGGGAGGCGATGATGATGGGGTCGGGCCGCAGGAAGCCGCTCAGGTCGCAGCTGGGGATGGAGTTCTCCTCCGTCTTCATGACCAGCGTGTCCATGGCGTGGAAACTGTTCCAGGGCAGCCACACGGTGCGCTCCTGGCTCATGAACGGGGCCCGCTCGAAGTGCAGGGTCAGGGCCGCGCCCCCGTTGGCGATCAGGTCGAACCTGGGGGTGGGGGAACGGAACCCGTGGGGAGGCTCTGCGTGCACACCGCCCTACACCATCGCCCGCCACTCGCACCCAAGGCAGGGGGAGGAGGGCCCTGCGTGTGAGGCCGGCGCAGGCAATGCTGTCCTGAGCCGTGAAAGAACTAACCTAAGCTGGGCGCCGCCGGCGGCAGCTCACGCTTGTCATCCCAGCTACTCAGGAGGCTGAGATCTGAGGATCATGGTTCAAAGCCAGCCTGGGCAGGAAAGTCCGTGAGACTCTTTTCTCTAATAAACCACTAGAAAATCAGAAGTGGCGCTGTGGCTCAAGTGGTAGAGCACTTGCCTTGAGCTGAAGAGCTGAGGGACAGTGCCCAGGCCCAGAGTTCAAGCCCCACAACCAATAATAATAATAATAATAATAAAAGAGCCAGCCTAAAAGTCTGTGGCCGGCGTGCGGGGATTCCAGACACATCCTGGGTTTGGGGGTTTTCCAACCCAAACAAGTCAAGGATCTTAACCTTGGGGCATTAGTGAACAAGGCTGGACTGGAGTCTCAGCCCTCCTGTCCGTGGAAGCCCATGGGTTGCCCACGCTGAAGTGCTGGTTTTTTTTTTAATATTTTTATTTTTTGCTGGGCTTAGGGCTTGAACTCTGGGCGTGGGGCACTGTCCCTGAGCTCCTTTTGCTCAAGGCCAGAGCGCTACCCCTTTGGACCACAGAGCCACTTCAGGATTGGCTTTGTTTTTTTTTCTGTGATTAATTGGAGATTTAAGAGTCTCATGGGCTTTCCTGCCCAGGCTGGCTTCAAACGGTGATCCTGAGATCTCAGCCCCCTGAGCAGCAAGGAGATCATAGCTGTGAGCCACTGGTGCACGGCTCACAGTTGAGTTTTATTGATGGAGGGTTGTGTCAGAGCTACGGTGAGAGTCTCTGTGCTGCTTTGGAAGATGTGTGTGTGTATGTGTGTGTGTGAGTGTGTATGCATGCACATGTATGTGTGTATGTGTCTGTGCATGTGTGTGCGTGCACATGTATGTGCATGTGTGTGCATGTGTGTGTGCACGCACGCGCGTGTGTCCTTCCCCTGGGGCTTCCTTTTCCTTGCCCCGGGGAAGAGCTTCCCTCTGTCGCCAATCAGCCGATCAGGGTCTGGGAGGCTGGGCCTTTGCCTGGCAGGGAGGCTGCTGAGTGTATTTAATTAGAATTTTCTGATTGCAGCTCTGTCCCTCAGGGCTGCCAGGCAAACACAACTTCTCCAGCCCCAGATGAAAGCCGAGGGGGGCCGCCGCAGGACGCCTCCCCGCCCCCACCCCCTGTCACCTTGCGCCGACTGAGATTTACACTCGGCATGTGCTTCTAAGCTCTGCCTCTCCTTCTTTCTAGAATCCTCCCCCACCACTCCCAGCACACGGACGGGCGTAGACCCCCCTCCCCCGACACGCTACTTACGTGCCGTCCTGCCGGGTGATGGTGTAGCCGTATTTGGGGGACTTGATGAAGGAGACGTTCACCCCGACCAGGGGGGTCCCGTCCGTCGTGAGCACTTGGCCTCGGATGACAGACACCAGGCTGCAGGAGGAGAGCCCAGGGGGCGGGGGTCACGCGGGCAGGGCCGGGCCAGGCCGCACAGGGAGGAAGGGCAACAGGGAAGGGTGGGTGCTCCCCGCAGCGCAAGGAACGCTAGCCCTGATGTCTTGGGGTGCCACATGGTGGGGGGGCGCGGGGTCCCCCACAGGACCGGGCAGTGGGGTCTTCTGTATTCTCTCCCTGCTCCGTGGCCCGGTGTTCCGTGGCTTTGCCACGAGTGGCCTGCCGTTTCCTAGTTTGGCTCCGGAGCGAGGCCCTGGCAGCTCCTCTCCAGGCGGGGGCGTCCGGGGTGCGGTAAGCACTGGGGTGTTTACCATGTGGGGGTGCGTCATCTCCCACTGCCCTCGGAGACAGAAAATGCCCACAGTTCCCGGCAGCCCGAGGGAAGGGAAGCACGGGAGAGACGTTTCCTCCGGCCCGGACCTCTCGGATGCCGGGGTGCGTGTGGCCGCTTGTTGGCCTTTCCTGCTGTCTTGGGGGAGGAGGTGAAGCCCCTCCCTCTCCTTTCTGTTCCCTGCTCCTCAGCGCACAGTGCCTAGAGGTGCCCCGAGAGTGTCCCCCCCCATCCCCAGCCTCCCTAAAGGCCACGGAGAGGCCGCCACCTGGCCCAAGGCCCAGGGCCAGAGCGCCGTTAGACTTCAGCCCTCCGCTCGCCTTGGACTCTGCGCATGCTCATCCTGAGAAGCTTTAGGATGGGAGCCAGGTCTGAAACCTGAAGTGCAAGGGTGTTTTGCACACACCTTCTACACAGGGCCTGAGGGAATTAGATGTATTTTCATGTATGCATCATGCATGTATGCATGTTTTGTCGGTCCTGGGGCTTGAACTCAGGGCCTGGGCACTGTCCCTGAGCTCTTTTTGCTCAAGGCTAGTGTGCTCTACCACTTGAGCCACAATGCCACTTCCAGCTTTTGCTGTGGATGTGGTACTGAGGAATTGAACCCAGGGCTTCATGCATGCTAGGCAAGCACTCTACCACCGAGCCACCTTCCCAGCCCCACTATTTTATTTACAAAAAAGCTTTGTGCATGAATCAGAGTTTCACAAGGGGGTGTGGGCGCTCGCGGGTGCTCGTGGGCAATTCCTGTGAGTGGCTGAGGGGTGGAGACCCGGACACCGGTGGTTCAGACCTGCTGGGACCAAAGGTTCTCAAGACCTCATCTCAACAGAAAAGGCTGGGCATGCATTGAACGGAGCGTGACCCGTGTACAAGGGAGCACCTGCACACCCAAGTTCATTGCAGTTCTGTTCAAAACAGCCAAACGGCGGAAGGAGCCAAGGTGCCCAGCAACCACCGAATGGCACGCACAGACCATGCGATATTACTCAGTCATCAAGGAAAACGAAATCCTATCACTGGCAGGAAACCTGACGCAGGCGGAGAGGGTCCGTGTGTGAGCTAGTCAGGTTCAGGAAGCCAAACATGGCATGTTCTTGCTTATTTGCAGAACTTAGAACTGAAACGTGTCTGGACATGGATATGCACATACTTGCATACATGAAGAGAGAAGATGAAGATAACTACAGGGCTCTTTGGGGCGCTGCGGGAGGGGCAGGGAGTGATGGAGGATGAATGATATCGAAATACGTTGTGACTGGGTAGGAAGATGACCTCAGGAGATACACGGAAAGCCGTTGAACAATGCAGGGGAGGGATGGAAGGGGAGGAGAGGAGAGATGAGGCTAATCTGACTAGGTTACAACACACAGATCTTAGTGGAACCTACTCATAGAATATGCGGCAAAAACAAAAACAAAAGACGAGAGAGTAACATAGGCTCTTTCGGGGGTACAGCAAGGTGTGTGTGCGTGGGAACAGAGCCGGTGAATGGGGGTCTGCCGTATGCACGTATGAAAATGTCACAGCGAAACAAGTATGCTAATAAAAATACGCAAAAGGAAAAGACGTCAGCAGAGTAAAGAGGCGGATCACAGTCCCCCTGGTGCTGGGCCTAGGGTGAAACCCCACGTCAAACATCACCAGAAGAACAAGGTCTGGGGGTGTGGCTCAAGGGGTAGAGCTCCTGCCCTGCAAGCTCGAGGCCCTGTGTTCAAACCCCGGCGTTGCCAGGGGACGAGGAAGAGGAGTTTCCTGGGATGGCGTTTTCCACTTAGAGCGTCGCACCCATGTTTGGGATTTGGGAATTTGGGGTTGGGATGCCAGCATCCTGTGACTCTGTTCCAAGTCACCCGAAGGGAGAACACAGCCCGGCTGATCCGGACTCGGCTCCACAAAGCAGCTCCAGACCTGCATCGACCCCTGGCCCAGGCTGGCTGGCCACGCATCCACGGGTCGGGGAGACACAGGCACGGGGGATTCGGTGCAGGTCGGGGGCTCAGGCCCGCATGTCCCCTGCGCTCCCGTCAGATGATCACCAACCCTGGGCTCGGCCAGTTTTGGAATGTGTTTCCTTGGGTAATCCTGGGTGTCCTGAGTCTCTGTCCCCACTGGCCACACCACTGACCGTCCAACACTGCCGACCTTCCATAACCATCTGACACTGCTGATCTTCCAACACCCCGACTGTCCAACACTGCCAATTGTCCACCACCGCTGACCATCCAACACTACTGATCTTCCAACACCGCTAATTGTCCAACACTGCTGACTGTCCACCACCACTGCCTGTCTTCCTCCAGCCCTGGGTGAACTTGGGAGCCAGTAGACTGTCCACCCAAAGCCCTTATCCGGTGTGAACAGACAGATCCCACCTTTAGCTGGTCTCAGCCCTCAGTGCCAGAGCTTTCTGAAAGTGGAATACCATTGCACGGAGTCCTTTTCGGAGTCCTTTTGTTCCAGTCTCTGATCTTAGCTCAGATGAAGGTTTAAGGCTTTCCTGATTACTGATTTGATTTTCATGTGTGTGTGCGCGCGCATATGCTTCCGTGTGTTTGTCTATGCGGGCGCACATGTGTATATGTATGTGTGTGCATGCATACATGCGTGTTTTGCGTGTGCCTGTTTGTGCATGTGCGTGAATTTGTGTATGCAGACGCACATGTGTATATGCATGTGTGCACGTGTGCGTACATGTGTTACATTTGTAGGCCTGTACATATGTGTGCATGTGGGTGCACGTGTGTATATGCATGTGCACATGTACATGTATGTTACATGTGTATGTGCATGTCTGTGCACATGTATGTGCATTTGTGTATATAGATGCACATGTATATATGTATGTGTATGTGTGTATGTACATGCATGTTACATGTACGTGTCTGTGCATATGCGTGTGCATTTGTGTATGTAGGTGCACATGTATACATGTGTATGTGTGCATGTACATGCATGTTACATGTGCATGTCTGTGTGTGTGTGTGTGTGTTGGTACACAGATAATGTTCCTGGTGTCCCCCTGCCGCTGTGTTCTTTGAAATCGGTCTAGTGGCATGAGCCTTGCATGGTATTAAAGGGGTCTGGGTGGCTGGGTGGCTGTGGTTTCTACAGCTCTGTTTTTTTTCCCCCTTGAAGTCTTTCCACCCTCCCCAGTTCTTCATTGTGGCTGGCGTCTTATCATTTCCATTCAGCGAAGACATGCTCTCAGTTCACTTCTCTTTATGATTATTGGTGTGTAACAATTATCACATTATCTAGATAGTGAGATCTGCTCTATAAATTATAGTGGTAGAGCCAAAGCATTTTAGTTATTTTTGTGTGCCATTATCTAGGGGAACGCCTTTTGTGAAGTCTTGAATTAAGTTCTTTTTTACTCCTGGCTCTGTCCTTCATTATTGTCAGACGATAGTGCAGCGGCGTTCACATGATCGCTGAACTTCAACCCGTGCCTTGGAGTGCAATTTTATACTTTGGAATTATGCATCCACACAGACAGTGGGGGGGTGGTCATCTCAGCTCACTATGGCTTGCCTGCCTGCCTTCCTTCCTTCCTTCCTTCCTTCCTTCCTTCCTTCTTTCCTTCCTTCCTTCCTTTCCTCTCTCCCTCCCTCTTCCTTCCCTTCCCTTCTCTTCTCCCTCCCTCCCTTCTTCTTTTTTTTTTTCTTTCTTTTTCAAACTCAGGGCCTCATGTCTGCTGGCAGATACTCTGTCACTGAGTCATGCTTACAGACCTTATTTTGCACTGGCTGAGAGGAGACAAGGAGGGGAAAGGCGAGGAGAGGAGAGGCGAGGAGAGGTGAGGAGACAGAAGGAGGGGAGGGCAGAGTAGAGAGGAGAGGAGACGGGCCAGGCAGGTGTCGGGGAGAGTGCAGGGCTGTGGAGCTGTGAACAATGACACTCTAGATGGAAAAGAACTAAACAGGATTTTACCTTTGCGAGGTACTTCACAGAGGATTTTGATAAGCATGAATAACAAAGAAGAGGACTCTGGGGTTGGGGATTTGAGTGTGGGCCGGCTAGGGTTCAGTTTCAAGCACCAAAACAAACCAATGCCCCAAACACACACACGCCCCCAACTCTGTAAGATCGCCATGTGTCAGTCAAAACAACACAAGGACATCCAGAAATTAGAAAAGTAAGTGGGACAGGATGGCAGAAAATCAGAGGAAGACGGTGGGGTGGGGACCCTCCGAGGGACCTGAAGGCCCTGACATGCCAGTGTGATTTTCGGGAGCCTGGGGGTTTGCTAACAGAGACAGCCGGTGAAGGGGTGCAGAGATGGGGAGGGTGCCCTAGGCAGGTGGCCCTCACTGAAATACCATGGACAGATCCCGTGGGCACCCAGAGCTAGACACAAGGGGACGGAGGTGAGCGAGTCCCAGCCTGGCCGCAGGGCCCCGCCCCGCCCTGTCTCCCCTCAGAGCCCAGCTCAGGGAGGGGGGGCGGTGGTGGCGGGGAGGGGACTGTGCCTGAACCCTGGGTCACGGGGACGGGCCAAGGCGACCACAAAATAAATCCAGTTTGGCCCTAGGATATTCTCGACCCTCCAATTAGCAGTGGAGGATCCGAAGGATGAGGAGGCTGAGGAGCGCCCAGGGCCTGGGCCTGTGGAGAATGAGCGGGTACCACCTACGGCATCTCTGTGGGCATTAGGGGGCCCTGCGCCACGTGACTCATCCTAGGTGCCAAATAAACTCACCCCCCCTTCACCCCGCCGCCGTCATCTTTGTGCTAAGACGCCGGGAAAGATGGGGTTCGGTGAGCAAATTAATAACAGCTTTCAAAAACAGGCTGGTGCGTGAGCCACTTCAGCGACGCTCAAACAAAAGCCACACTCAAGAGACAGGAGAGAGGGGGATGGGAAATAATGACCAAAAATGTCATAAAATAATAGATCATTGAAAATAAAAAAGATCTCAGAACTAGGGGAATCAACAGGTGTCTGCAACAGGTGGCCAAACCTGCAGAGGTCAGGACTGAACTCTGGAGCTGGGGCAGGCTGACAGGGGCCCTCTGGGAACGGGGCAGGCAGCTGGCCCAGGAGGGCCATTTCTAGGACAGATGCGACCCTGCTCCAGGAGGGCGGCTCCGCGGGGCGGCGGTGCTGTGGGCCATGGACAGGCCGGGCGGCACCTACCTGCTGTGGAACGGGTTGTCTCCGGGAATCACATGGGTGCTGTCCTTCCCTGCCAGTAGCTTGATGCGGTCGTAGAAAGACTTCACAGCCGGCCACTCGGTCTGGCCCTGCTGAATGACCTCCAGCGGGTCCCGGGACCCCCGGCAGAGCAGGCTGCTCTGACAGGCTGACTGCAGGCAGCAGTCTGGGTCTAGGCAATCCACCAGGCCATCTAGAGGGACAGAGCAGAGCCAGGGTGAGCGGAGTTCATGGCGTGGGGGCCCTTGGAGATGCCAACGCGTTTGCTATCACTGCCCGACCTGGTCGGCCTGGCTGTGTTTCACTGTGTGCAGAGAAAAACCAAACAAAACAAAATCCGCCCCCTCCCCCAAAAAACCCAGCACGGGGTGGAGGGGTGAGGGGGGAGCCGGAAGGAGAGCCTGTGGGGGAGCAGGGCCCCAAATCTCCAGTACCACGCCGAGAATCCAGCCACACCAAAGCCACAGGTAGCATTTGCCTGGAAGGTAAAAGATGGGAGGGAAACAGCTGTAGACACGCCGTGGGGGTTCCCAGCCCATGGGCCCTGGACTTCGCTGGAGGGTGTTGGTGAAGCTGTTCAATGACTCCGTCTTACTCCTAGGAGCAAGGGTGATTGGAGCATTTGGAAATCACCCCGAGACAACTGCCCCGGTCTGTGCTGATGGGTGGCCGGCGGTCAGGACACGGGGCCCCTCAGGGCTGGCCCACCAAGAGAAGCCGTTAGTCCCTGGAAGTCAGGCAGGGAGCTGGGCACCGGCCCCCCGGACAGCCAGGCCAACCTGGAAATGAAGCACTGGCCCTGTCACCCCTGCTCCACTTTCCATGTCCCTCCTTTCCTGTCTAGATCCCACCCACCCACCCACCAGCTTCTTCCCTTTCCTGTCTAGATCCCGCCCCCACCCAGCTTCTTCCTCTTCCCCAGGCTTGGCTCTGGTTGGTTCATTTGCCATTCTGCACCCATTTGAGTGACAGCTCCCTACTGGAAATAAATAAAGCAGTGTGCAAAGACTTGTGGCAAGGGACCCCAGGCAGTACAGTGGGAGGAGGGCAGGGCTGGCTCAGGCGCGAGGATCCACGGGAGGGATGGTCTCTCTCCATCCAGGAGACCTTCCTGGTGATGCCCCCTGCCATTTGGTGTAGCTTTACAGATAGCATGTTGTCCGTGATTCTCCACCCCAGTTCCCATGTGGACGCCCTAAATCTCACGGTGGGCCTTGGGGGGGGGTCGGAGGGAGCTTACAAGAGAGCTCCAGACACGTGGAGAAGGAGCCACCAACCACGTGCCGGAACTCAGGCTCTGACCCCAGGCAATCCCCTGGCCTTGACCTTGGATTTCCCACCTCCTCCAAACCGTGAGACAGACGCGTGCTGTCTGCCCCACCCGCTGCCCGGGTTTATGTTACAGCAGCGTGGACTCAGCGATGCGTCTACGGACGCCTGTCCTGTGCACCAAGAGGGAGCTTCTGGGAGCAGGTTCTGGAAAGAAAGTGCATTTTAGTCAGGGTTACCAGAGACTCCGATGACGCCCAACGAGTTTCATAAAGGGTTAGTTGTTTCTTAACGCTCACTCATTATCTTCTTGGTTTTGCCTCCCTGTCTGGAAAGCGAGTTGAATGGGAAAGAAGAACAGGGTTTAATTAATTTCCACATCTCGCCCAGCACAGACCAGGGCACTCAACAAATGTTGGTTGATTGAATAAATGCTTGTATTCCATTCCTCACGGGACAGAAACATCCACGTCAGGACTTGCCCCTTAGAACTGCCTGTTAGATTTGATTCATTCTCCAATGCTCATTTCATTTATCAGGGAATTGAGGGATCTGGAGAACAAATCGCTCCCATCTCCTGGATTTGATAGATGTGTTTTGGCCATCATTAGCATCATAGAGACACGGGTTCAAATCCCGGGTCATGCCATGACAAACGCTAGCCCTGGAAACTCTGAATGAGAGACTGCGGCGTGATTCCGTGTTGGTATTACCTCTTTGCGTTTGGCCGGCCTAGTGGAATCAAAGTATGTAATTTCACTCAAGTTCTGCTGTCATTGAGCAATTAGTGGACAATTACGTTAACGCATGGCTTTCTTTTTAGCAAAGCCAATCAGAAGGCTGCAGGTTTTGCTTGGCTTCAAATGATGGAAACTAGCCTCTCGTTTCCACGTGGGCAGATGTGGCTTGTAATACATTTAGAATTACCAATTTTCTGGAAAGGCAGATGTGGGAGGACTCACTGGATTGGGTACTTCCCAGGCCCCGGGAGCCTCAGACCCCAGGAGAAGGGATTTCTTCCCAGCAGCAGGTTGACCTTGAGCACTGGTCAGATCTAGGCCTAGATCCTACCTAGATTCAAGGCTGTAGGCAGAAAAAGGAAAAGAAAGAAATAAAACAAAGAAAAATACCCCCAAAGAATTGCAGTGAGTTCGGCCTTGAATCGCCTACTGCAAACTGCTCGGGGAAGCCGGGAGGAGTCTCCACGGAACACCTGCTTCAGAGTTTACAAAGACCCCACTGACCAGCAGCTCAGGCCAGTCATCCCAGCTACTCAGGAGGCTGAGATCTGAGGAACATGGTTCTAAGCCAGCCCGGGGAAGGAAAGCCCGTGAGACTCATCTCCAATTAATCACCGGAAAACCAGAGGTGGCGCTGTGGCTCAAAGTGGTAGAGTGTTAGCCTTGAGCAAAAAAGCTCAGGGACCTTGCCGAGGCCCAGTTTTAAGGCCCAGGACCGGCACGTTAATGCACACACATATGTATGAACACGCACATACAAGTCTCATACGCACAAAGAACCTGCCAGATGCTCCTACAGACTCTTCAGGTGGGAAGAAGCCACTGGGGAATGAAGGACTCTCCGCCTCTTCCCTGCCTCTTCCCATCTGCCGGTCTCTGGCAGCCTTTCTCTCCCTCCCCACCCACTCCCTAGTATCTGCTCCAGGACCGACATGGATCCCTGGAATACCGGAGGTCAGTTTTCCTATTCAATATGGTGCATCTTTCTCCCCACCTCCTCCAGTCTGTGCTTCTGGGCTTCACTCTGTCCTTCTGGGCTTGGGACCGCCTCCAACTTCTCCACTGATGTGCATTCTGAGTGCCAGATGTCAGAGAGCAGGGAAGGAGGAAGGGTGTGGCCATCTCCTCCTCTGTATTTCCCCGTCCAGCGGCGGAGTCCTGCCAGGGTCACTGGGTGCCAGTGTGCGCCCCACCCTCCCCCTGCCCCCCTACCTCCTGACGTCTGGCCATGATGGGTCACCACCGCCCCGTGCTTTGGAGCACGGGACACGGCGAACTTCCCATTGACGTTGCAATCTCCCCTCGGCCATCAGTCAGGAGGCTCTGGGCTCCGTGCCTGCCAGGCCCCTGCACGTGGAGTCTGACATTGCAATCTTCACTAAATTACCCTGTCACCCACAATCTCGAGGTTATCTCTCAAACAATCAAGCAGGCAATCAGACGGCGTGCAATTGCTGGTTTGGGTCCCGAGGGGACCCCTTCCTCTCCAGATGTCTCCATTCCACGGGGTGGGAAGCCCAGGGTCCTCACACTTGCCTGGGGAGGCAGGAGGTCTGTAGAAACTCAGGGAAGATCTCTGTGTCTGGAAACCTTGATGGCTTGTCTCTGAAGGCTGCCCCTCCCTAGAAGCCCTCCGAGATGCCTCCTATCTGCCAACGTCTGGCCACCAAGAACTGGCCAGTGCTTTCTGGCCCAACCCATGCTCTCTGCTTATTTTCCACACGGATACGTCAAATGCCAGTGGCCATTTCTGAGAAATGTGCAAAAAGTGTCAGAAAGCATTCCCCCTCCCCAGGAAGAACATGGAGGCATTGCTCTGTGGATTGCTTTTGACAAAGAAACTCAGAGAGTCAGCCATGTTTCCAGAAGCAGGAAGCAGAAATCATGTTCACAGTTGCCAAACTGGATCCTTCAGATCCATCCCACGGTTACAAAGTGGAAGACTCTCCACAGAATTGGAGGAAAGACTCGGCCTCCCGGGGTTGGTGGATTTGGGGTAGGAGTCTCATTCTTCTATTCCTGGCTGGGTGAACTTGAGAAGAGAGATGACTTCTCTGTGCTTCGGTTTTCTTGCCTTTAAAACAGAGTCATCCTAATGCTTTTGCTGTGTGGCAAAGACGAGACAAGTCGGTAGATGCCAACACGTTCACACACGTACATGACATTCCTTGGGTGTGTATCTGCATTCCATAGACCATTGGTCTTTCTAGGAGCAGAATGTCCCAAAGCATTCCTTCCCTAGTCTGGGCTCTGGGCTGACAGATTCTTGGCAGGTGTGCTGATTCCAGATAGTTCTAATCAACTACCAAGAAAGGAATCTGTAGTCACAATAGACGCTGTGGTTAGGGCAGGATTTTCACGCATTCTTCCGCAATAATGCCACCCTTCAATGTCAGAGTCTGGGTATCTGGGTTGCCACGTCAGACTGGCTCCGGCCTGGCCGTTACGTTGGTGAGTTAACCTGCTCTGTGCCTCAGTTTCCCCCTTGGGCCCACTGGAGAGGTGGCGTTCGGCAGTGCTGCTGGCAGGAATGAAAGCGTGCAAGCGTCGAACCCTTCTCGTGGCAGTTTACACACCCCTCCCCCCACCGCACTGGCGGCCAAGTCTGTGCTGCAGGCCTGCGGGTGACGTCTTTGTGATTGCCCCTGACCTGCGGGACCGACGGCTACGCGGACCTGGCACGGGACGCTGCTCCAGCCGGAGGTGGCCGGGCATACACAGAGAACACACACACGTGTGCATACGCAGGCGAGGAGCAGACGGACCTTACACCATTCCACAGGAGGAACTCGAGCATCTGTGGAGTTTGCAACGAATCCTCGGAGGAGGAGGAAGAGGAGGAGGAGGAGGAGGAGGAGGAGGAGGAGGAGGAGGAGGAGGAGGAGGAGGAGGCGAGGGAGGAGAGGAGGAAGAAGAAGAAGAAAAAGAAGAGGAGGAGGAGGAGGGAGGGGTGGGCTGTAAGTTGTGCTGTTCCTGTGCCCATGATATCGCTGAGTGGGGAAACTGAGGCTCGGGGGTCATCCCAGCGGCTGTGATCAGCCTGGGTTTTGTCCTCATGGGGGGGGGGGCGCGAGGCATTCCCCGCACCCCTGGGGACCAGGAGGCTGCCAGCCGCAGCAACACGGTGAGAAAGGAGCCGGCTGGGAACCGAGCCCAGACAGCACGGATCACCCGTGAGATTCGAACCCCAGGCCGGCAGGAGGTGGTGTTTACCTCCTGTGCCATTTCCAGCTGCTGCCTCCCGGGCTCTGCTAGATGTGAAGGGAGCTCACAGCGTGGAGAGAGTCAGCCTGGGAACCGGAGGGAACCCGAGTTTCCACCGCCGGCGCAGCCCACGCCCGGGGGCTCCAGGGGGCCCGTGGAGAAGGGAAGAGAGCCCGCAGCGTCCCGGACCTGCACCTGGAGGCGGCCGCCTGGGTCTTAAGAGCCGAAGGCCCTGGGAATGAGGTGTCCTTATTTGGCCCCTTCCCGTCTATGATCCATGGGCCCCGGGGCAGCAGGTGGACATCTGGTGGCGTTGGCTTTGTTCCTTTCTGGGCACCTCTGGTGCCCCTCAGCCTGGCCGGGACGTGCGCAGAGTCTGCATGAGTGTCCACGTGCAAGCCGAGAACCCGGCTGGAAGCTCCGAGGCTGACGGGAGCCCAGGGTGCGAAGGTGAGCACGGGTCCCGGTGGAGACACAGGGCCAGGGGTCCAGCCCACTCTTCACAGAGCTGGCAGAGGAAAGCGGGAAGTTAGAGGCTGTCCCCTCTCTAGGGGGGCCTTGGCTGGCAGGGGTCCCAGGTCCTGGGGACCTCTCTGGGTCCCAGGTACCTCTTTGCTCTCATCTTGCTCACAGGGTGCATAGAGGTGATTGTATAAAGTAGGAACCAAGTTGGCGGTCTGTAAAAAGAGTGTGTGGGAATCGTGCAAGCATTCTGCAAGGCTCAGAGCACCCCGGTGCTGGTCGAGGGCTTCTGAGATGCCTTCTTCTCTGTCTCTTCCTTCTCCTCTTCTCCCTCTTCCTCTACCTCTTCCTCCTCTTCCTCCTCTTCCTCTTCTCTCTTCCTTCTATTCCTCCTCCTTTCTCTTTCTCTTCCTCTTCTTCCTTTTTCTCCTCCTCCTCCTCCCCCTCGCCTCCTCTTTCTCTTCCTTCCCCTCTTCTTCCTCCTCCCCCTCTCTGCTTTTTCCTTCTCTTCTCTTCCTCTTTCTCCTCCTCCTCCTCATCTTGCTCCTCCTCTTCTTTTTCCTCCTCCTCTTCCTCCATCTCCTTTTCCTTCTTCTCTTCTCCTTCCTCCATCCCCTCTTCCTCTCATTTGGTTTTCTTTGTGAGTCTCTTTGGCAGCACACAGGTTGATTACCTGTGGCACTCCCCCCCCTCTAACCCCCTTCCCAGCACCCAGGCTTAGGAGAAAGGCACGTGCCAAGTTCTCATTCCCCAAGAAAGACGTGGCATGCAGGTGGCGGATGTAGAAGGGCTGTGGTTTGGAGATGGGTGGGAACGAGGCAGCTGCTTGGGTCAAGCAGGAAGGAATCTGCTGTCCTTCGCTGTCTGGATGGAAATGGAGAAACGAGTCAGGGCCCGGAGGGTCGGGGCTGCCAAGGAGGCCGATTCTGTAGTACGCAGTAGAAGGAAGATGCCACCGCAGGCTTGATTTGGCCTTGGGCTCTAGCGGGGTCAGCCCGAGGTGCGCTGGGAGCTCAGGAAATTATGTTCACTGGCTTCTGGTCCCAACAGTTTGAATCATCCCAAATCAGAAGTCTGAACCGTTCTGGCAACCTAATCTCGCGACAATGGAAAAGAAATCCATGGTGTCCTTCCAGTAGCAATGTCTCCCGCTGCCAGTCTGGGGCAGGGTGGCCCTTCCAGCGAATACTGCTGACCCTGGCCACCGGAAAAGCGCTCATCCCCCCTCCCCGGAAGTTTCCAGATCACTGCAAAGCTCAGCAGCCACGAAGAGCCCATGTGCGGCCAGGCCTGACTTGCTGACGGGGGCGTGTGGCTCAGTTTGGAGGAGAACTGTGAACCAGTTCTCGTTCTGGTTTTCCAAGCTGGTCCCACAGCCCACCAGCTTCCATGACGGCGGGGGGGGGGGGGTGACCTCCAGCGGGCTTCGCACGCTGGCTCTCCTGCGAGCTCACGGGTGTGCTCCGGGAAGGTAGCCGTGCCCAGCACCGAGGACGGACGCTATTTCCCGCTCTCCACGGGAGCGGGGCACGGCGCCATTTGCATTTTACCCTAAGCCTGTTGACAAGTTGGAAGTGAGGGATAATTGAAAGTATTGGGGCTTGATGTAACTAAGAAGTGAAAGGCGCGGGCAGGGCTGACTTGATTTAACCTGGCAATATGAGATTAGTTCTTCATTGCCTCTGTGAGGTCTCCCGCGTTGCCAACCTTGGCGAGCGATAGATGGGCTGACAGGGGGCTCATTTGGAAGGTATCACCTGCCATTAACACCCTGGCTGCTTGATAGGCTGTTGTTCCCTAGGCATCCTGCTTCTCCCTCCACGGAGCAGGGCCGGCCTGAAATGTGGCGTTCCTGGAAGCCCGCTGGAACTTCTCCTCTCACTCCTTGCCAAACTCTTTCCGTCAGTCTCCGAGTTCCAAGGCCGGCGAACCTGCCCCGAAGCACCTGGAGCTTTCCTTACAGCTTAGTGGAGGGAAGATCGTGTCTGACCAGAGATCTGCTGGCTTCCCTGTGCCTTCGGAAGGAGGCAGAGAGAGGCCGGGGTGGCAATCTGCGTGGGACTTTTCTTTTGGATGACCGAGGCCGCTCCTTGAAGCCAAGGGGGGAGTTTGACGTTATTTGTTTGGGATGGGTTCTCACCAGAAATGAAACCGACAGACCCAAGTACACTGAAACGGTATCAGCCCCAACCATTCCCACTAATCAGCCTCGGGTCCGGCCGGGGATCTTGTGAAAACATCCTCTAAGCCGGGCAGCCGGGTAGCTCACGCCCATAGTCCTAGCGACTCAAGAGGTTGAGATTGGAGGGTCTGCGGTTCGAAGCCAGCCTGGGTAGAAAAGCCCTCATGGTGGCTCTCATCTCCAGCGAACCACTCAAACGCTGTTTTCGCGTGGAGCTGTGGTTCAGAGTGGTAGAGGGCACTAGCCTTGAGCCAAACAGCTCAGGCTCAGCAAGCACTCAGGCCCTGAGTTCAAGCCCCACGACCGACAAAACAACAAACAACAACAAGACATGGTCTAACCCAGTGGGCTCTGTCTGGAGCTTCACCCACAAGCCCCACCTCGGAGGAACCAAGCTGCTGCACAGATCCCCGCCCCGCCCTGCCCCAGCGCGCCCCAATCCCCACAGGAGGCTCCGGAACCTGCATTGGAAGCCAGGTTTCTAGGTGCTCCGTTAGCCCCGATGACTGCACACCCCCCCACGGCGCTACGGCTGTCCCCGTGGGAGACACGGAGATGCTATTTCCACACGGGGTCCCTCCCGGGGGGAGGGCAGGGGAGTAGAACCAAGGGAGGTGGGAGCCGAAGTCCACAATGCAGTGCGGGAGGCCTCGGTCCGCTCAGCCAAGGGAAGCAGACATCCTCCCTGCAGGACTTCTCAGAGCCTTTGGTGCGGAACTTAGAACTCGGGGCTCCTGTGGTGGTGGGAGGCGATGGTGCCCCCTCCCCCCAGGCCCCCTGGGTCTCCTGTTGGCTCACAGCGGGTCTGTGGTCCCATCGGCCCTGGGAGCGAGTGCTTTCATCCTCCGGTAGCTGGAGGAAGTGGGGCTCAGAGAGGGACAGGCTCTGTCCAAGGGTACAGTGAGTGACCCCCACGGCCTCCTCTTTTGTTCTGCAGCCTTCATAGGAGGCTGGGTGTGGCCACATCCACACACACCGTGGGCACCCCGGGCGGGTGTGAGGATTGCTGAGGTTTGAGAAAGCATCTTTAGTTTCTAGTTGTTTCTCTGTCCCTCTCTCTCCCCTTCCCTCCCTCCCATCCTCTGTTCCTCCCCCCCTCAGCCCCCCAACAGCCTCATGTGAGCAGATGCAGCTGCCCTCGCCAGCCTGGCACTGATTGTCCACTCCTGGCGGATCTCTGTTCTGGCTGCTGTCACCACCTCCTTGGCCACTACAAAAGCCGGTGGCCACAGAGATCAGGGGCTCTGATCCCGCGCCCCCCCTCCCCCTGCTCCCCAAGGCCCGGCCTCTCTGCCTGCCTCGCCCCCCCCCCCCAGCCCCTTGTGTCACAGAACCCGCTGGCAGGTCAGACGGAGTGAGCTGATGGCCGGCCAGCCCAGCCCGGCAGGGGGGTGGCAGGCCGGTGGGGAGCCAGGCGGCCGCCCGCTGAGTCCAAGAGCAAGAAAAGGGAGCATCACTGTCAGCGGCCGGCCGAGCGACAAGTCTGGACGGCCTCTTCCCACCTGAGGGGCGACCTGGTCTGCAGGGGGGTGGGGAGGGAGGGGTCAGGCTGGGTCCCCGAGATGAAGAAGCAGAACGGACAAGACACGTCTCTGCTGTGGCCTCAGTTCCCGCGGATGGCCGGGTGGCCTCTCTCACGAGCGTCTGACTCGGTGGAGAGCAGATGATAACACTGATTTCAACACCTGTGCTTCTCAACCACAGCGCCGCTGGCTCCAGACACGGGGTCGAGGACCCCCCGCCCCGCCCCTGCCCGGAGACCCTCTCATCTCATCTTTACATCTCCGCTGTCCTCTGGGTACCGGGGACCCCACGGGGCCTTCTTCAACGCCAGCCTTAAGTAGGCCTCTGGGGAGGAGTGGCGGGGCTGCACGGGGAAGAAGGCGGTGTGTGCTGAGCACTGCTTGATGTTCTCTTCCGGGCTGGAGGAAGGCAGCTCCGGGGAGACGGAACTTGAGCAGCCAGGCTAAGGTCCAGAGGCCGGAACAACACGGCGAAGACGCCATGCGGCTGGCATTTGCGTTCCTTGGCGTTGGCGATGGTGACGCTCAGGTGTGTTTACCATCCAGTGAAATTAAAACAGGATCGGCTCCAGCCCTGGCAGACTGCTTACACGGGGGGGGCACGGGCCCCCCAAGGAGGACAGAGACACTGGGGAAGGGTGACACAGTGGTGGCTCGTCCAAGGCCAACACCTCGGGGTGCCACACCCTACACGTGCTGCTCTTCTCCCCCAGCTCGAGCCTGGCCTGGCCCCGCGAAGAGCTGGCAGCCGGCTCTGGATGGTGCCTGCGGTCCCCTTCCTCCGAGCCGCCGTCACCTCTGCGGATCTCCTGTCCCCTGAACTGAGCCTTGTGAACCTCCTGGCACGTGGGACAGACAAGCCCTTCCACCAACAGTGTGGGAAGGAAGGGCAAACACGTCCCAGAGAATCAAGAGGACCCGGATGCTAGGCTTAGCTGTTGCAGGTGCAACAAAAGCGCCCACAGATCAGCAAGCGTGTGCAAAGAGTTCTGAGCTCTGGGAGGCAAACTGGGCGGGCGGGGGAGCTGTGGGTCTGTGGCCACGGAGCCGGGTGCCGCTCCTCCAGAAGGTGGAGACAGGGGGTGAGCGTGAGGAGCAGGGGGCTGGCGGAGACAGTTCCCAGCCTCCGCCACTCGATACAGTGGGCTTCGGCTTCGGGGGGCCGGGCACGTGTCTCAGGTCCCTAAAGTCACATTGCACCATGAGATAATAGCGCTGCAATTGCCATTTAAATAAAGAGGCACGCAGGGCCTTTCTAGGTGCTGCATAGCACACCTTACAGGAGCCCAATGTGGGGGGGGGGCGGCAGGGTGTCATCATTGTATGTTTCCAGATGCCGGAACTGGAGGCTCAGACGGGCCAGGGGCCTTATTCCAGGGTGCACAGCTCGTAAAACACAAAGACAGGTCTGCCCGGCTGTAAGGCTGTGACCACGCATCACCTGATGGTGAGCTTAGCCCCACAGAAGTGTGTGTGTGTGTGTGTGTGTGTGTGTGTGTGTGTGCAGACACAGGTTGGCACAGGTGTCAGCCATGCTCAGTCCACACCCGCCTCCTCTTCCAATCTTCCCGAAAGAGGAAGGTGAGGTGCAAGGGGCCAGAGCTCCGAGTTGCTCTCCATCACCCTGCTTTGGTGACAGGCCCTGGGTGAGCCTGGGGGTGTCCCCAGGGGGCACGTGCCCGGCACGCACTGTAGGACACATAATCGTTAGGAGGCCCGGGCTCCGCTGGAAAATGGCACCGCGGGGGCTGCCACCGCGCCAGCATCGCCGCGGTGCGGGGTAAAGATGCACGTTCTCGGCCCCACGCCAGCCTGCTCTGGTGAGAGTCCCACGCACCGAGTCAGGGCCTGGCGGTCTGCGGAGACAGCCGGCCGGGAGCCAGAGGGGGGGGGGGTTCCGCCCTGTCCGTGTGCGTTCATGAGCCAGCCTCAGCCCCACTTCACGGAGGACAAAACGGAGGCTCAGAGCGACCACAGGCTCACGGCACGGGCCGGGGAGCCGGGGGACGATGGGGCGCCATGGGGTCCCCACCCCACAGGTTGCCTCTTACCTCCCCGCCCTCTGGGCCCCAGTTCCTGGCTGGGAATGATTGGAGCGGACGCCTCTGCCCTCTGTCCGCAGGACAGGTGCGGCTGGCATGTTTTGAAGAGCCAGGGGCTAGGTGGAGGGACCCAGGGAACCATGACAGACGCACGCCACTCTGGTCCCCACGAGACCCGACCCGGCCTCTTCCTCGGATCCCACCAGGCATTTCCCTCTTGTTCCTTTCCCACTGGCTGTTGCTCCACCCATCATTGTCCTTCCCTCCCTCCCTCCCTTCCTTCCCTAATTCAAGATCTTCCAAAATTCAAGCGTGAGTACTTGGCCTCCGCCCCCCTCCCCTGGGAAGGGAAGGCAAAGCTCCCTGGCCTTACTGCTAGCTGTGCAGGTGCCCCAAAGCCCCGTGTCTGTCCTGCTCGCTGGGAGCCCCTGAAGACATCGCGTGACCCCTTCAGGGCTTTGTAGCCATCGGGAGACTGGACGGGACGAGAGTGCGTATCGGGGCAGTGTCTCGCTGTACTACCCCCCCAGTCTGGCCTCAAACTCACAATCTTCCCATCTCAGCCTCTCGAGTGTTGGGATTTACAGGCGTGCACCATCACGCCTTGCACGGGACGTTTCCCAACGCGCATAAAGGAAGCCATCCCAGCTTCCCACAAATGGGAGAGGTCCTGTCCCTCGGTGGTGCGGCCGCAGCACCCAGGGAATGGAGGAGACTGGGGCGGATTAAAGATGGCTTGGATGGGAGAGGGGAGAGGGGAAAGGAGAGAGGAGAGAGAGAGGGGGGAGAGAACCTTGCAGTTCTATTTGCAGTCACATTTGGCCACACGGCTCTCTCTGGTCTCTCTCCAGACCCTCAGAGCTCTGGGCAGCGGCCCTGCTGGGCTGCACAGTGAGCCTCACTAAGGTCCAGCTGCTCTACATTCCCTGGCGTGCCAACGTGCAAACACTTCACTGCAAAGGAGCCCCTTCCTGAGCCGGTGCTGGGGGACAGCTAACAGCCATGGCATATCAATCAATCAATCATCAATCAATCTGTATGTAGATATTAGCACATTGCAGGACTGGGGTTTCTCCCTCCTCTTCAGGGACCTGGAGGGTCTCAGAGGAGGGTTTCTGTGTGGGGCTCTGGATCCCCACTGGGCTGCGTTTTTGGCTACGGGAATTTGGGGCCATCACCTTACTTCACCGGCCCTAAGTGTGTGTGTGTGTGTGTGTGTGTGTGCATGTCAAGGAAAACGAAAGGGTCTTAGGGCTCCGTGAGCCCCGTTTTGGTTTACAGGAACAAGGCGGGGAAGGTCTCAGCTCAGGCTTAGTCCCTGGCCAGTGCTCGGCCCTCAGACCTCTTGTGCTTTGGTGCCCGGCTGAAGGGCACGTCTGAGTCTGTGTTTCTCCACAGTGGAGGCCAGTCTCTGTGCAGATTCCCAGTCCTTAGCGATTCCATCAGGTCGAGCCTGACCATGTTCCATTACAGATCTCTTGTCTCTGTATGTATGCAGCCTGTCCAGCAGCAACCCGGTACCCGTGAGATACCAGTACCCTTATGGAATGCTTCTAGAGGCTTCCAGAAGCGCCGTGGAGAGCAAAGTTGCGCCTAGTTAGAGAAGCACTGATGGAGAGACCTGGATCCTGGGAGACATGGAGAAATTAAACACGAATGGTTCTGGGGCCCTCAGGCTTGTATCCTGGAAGCAGAGGAGGGTTGCTGCTGTCCAGGGCGAGATCCTGGCCAGGGCCCAGGCACGAGAAGCTGGCCCAGCAATAGAACCATCCTCTCTCAGCCACCTGCTAAATCTGTGTTCTAATCCTCTAATTCCCCAAAATAAATCTGCAGTGAGTTAAATGATTACCTTGTATTTTTCCCCCCAAAGACTGTGAATTTCTATCACCATTTTGTGATAAATATTGGACTTGTCATCTAATCAGGGAAAAACAGAATCCCTGAAGAGATACTTAATAATCATTTAAAGTACTAAAGACTTGATTAGAGAAGACTGAAGGTGCCATGTTGGGTAAACTTATGAACTTCAAATACCTTAAAAAAACCCCACAAAACCCCCACACTAAACAAAAGCCAAGCCTCCCACCCCAAATTCTTGGTCAAAGATACTTACTAGACAAAGCATTCTGACAGGAAAGTTCTATCTTATCTCAGAAGTGATTTCTTCCCCCAACCCCCAAGATCTGCCAGTAGAAATACAAATTCTGCACACGTCAAACTTCTACAGAGATGCTGGCTACTTCTTATTAGGACTTGAGAAGAAATAAGTCAAGCATGGCTTTTTAGGAGAAAAGCTCTGGAGGAAGGGTGGATGGGCTTCACAGTTTAGAACCCTCCTTCAGGCTGCCTGCCGTTCACAGACCGAGACGCTCACAGCAAGAAGAGCAGCAGGTAAGGAAGGGCCTGGGGACGCTGCCCCCAAACCAGCGCATAGAGAGTTCGGCACAGCGCACGGCACCTTGGAGCTCTCCGGACTCCTACCTGTCGGCATTCTTATATGCATGGAAAATGGTTTTTTTTTTTTAATGGCCTCAGAAAGAAATCAGAACTCCCAGCTTCCAGCTCTCTACCTAGAAGAGAGGGAAGTTACTGGGTTGGCTTCCATCCTTCTAGAATGCCACAATGTGAAGAAGAAACAGAAAGCAATGCTCAGGCTAGCAGGGGCGAATCGGAGAGCGTGCAGAACCCATGCGGGCTCCCGGCAGCTGCCACAATCTACCTGTTTTATAGGCAGGAAAACAGAGGCCCTGGGAAGGAACTCAGCCTGCGGGGCTGGGACGCTGGCCGGGGACGCGGGGCTTACAGTCAAGAGCGGAGAGTGTCCTGTGCTGCTGCTGTGTGCTGTCTCTGCGTGATCTCTTCGGAACCCACGGAGCGGGAGGAGGGCGGGGCTTGGGCACATCCCTGAGTGGGTGACTGGGGGCAGGCTCAGCTGAGAAGGACGGGCGTAGCCTGCTCTGTCTCCCCCCTCATTCCCAGGGATGGACGGGACGTGGCATCGCTCAGCCTTCCGTGCTGGCTTGAAATGGGCCGTGAGTGGAGAGGGCACAGGTGGGTGGGTCCCGTGTCCACAAGGGCCTAGGGAGGAGCAAGGACACTCCCCCAAGCCGGGACATGCCTGCAGGGGAGATCCGAACCCTTCCCCCCACACCCCTCCCTGGCAGGGAGGGACTGACGCTCACGGCGTGTCGGGGAGCCGTCCCTCCCGCAGGGCTGTGACGGCTGCGGCTCCGCTCTTCTCACCCGTCTGGGTCACCCGAGCCTGGCCGGGGGACTTGGGAGTAAGGCGGTGACCGGTGGATGTAGGACCAGTCCTCGGGGTGATCTCGGCTGCGAGCCGAGTGTCTGGGCTTAAGTTCCAGACTGACAGAGGCTGCACAGGGCGTGTTGTCTGCATTTGCATTCATCGCTGTTCTGAGATATTCTGGAGGTGGGCAGGGGGGAGAGTGCGTGCGTGCCAGTCAGTGGGTAGAGCACTTGTCTAGCCCCGACAATGCACACACACATACACACACACACAGGTGTGTGTGCACACACCTGCATGCACGTGTGGGAATCATACCAAAGATTCTTCTTAATCCGGAGTGTTTCTAGACGGAAACCCATGCATGAGATGTCTAACAAGCGCATTTCTCACCGTTGCTCTTGGATTGCATTCATGTTTTTATTTTTTGGCCTGGATGCTTTCCTGAGGTCATTCCAGCTTTCATTTTTCTTTTTTTTTTTGTCAGTCGTGGGGCTTGAACTCTGAGCCTGGGTGCTGTCCCTCAGCTCTTCGGCTCAAAGCGAGCGCTCTACCATTTGAGCTACAGCGCCACTTCCAGTTTTCTGGTGGTTACTTGGAGATAAGAGTCTCACGGACTTTCCTGCCCGGGCTGGCTTTGAACTGTGCTCCTCAGATCTCAGCCTCCTGAACAGCTAGGATGACAGGCGTGAGCCGCCGGCGCCCGGCTTCCTGTCAACTTTCAAAACCCACACAGCAAGTCCCTCTCGAAGACTGCGGCCCTTTGAGCCCCCCCCCCACTGGGACTTGGCACTCCACCCGGCTCCCCCAGAACAGGGGGCTCGATTTTGCCTGGAGAGCGTGGGGGTGGGGGTGGCGTGTGCAGGGGCGGGCAGCCCCTGGGTATCCGGAGCCCTCGGGGAGAGGAAGAGCTCTGAGCATGCAGCAGCGGTTTGCTGTCCTGTCTGCTGCTGATGTGCAGGGCAGCGGTGGGGGGGAAGGGGGGGAGGCGGGGCGGGGGATTGCAGTTCAGCTTTGGGAGCAGAAGCCGATCTGCGTTCAGTCCGGTCTCCGGGGAGGCAGGAGGCTCACCAGCCTCAGTCACCGCATTCTGACTCTCTGGAAAACGAGGCCCTTCTGCCTTCACACCTCTCCTGGTTATAGACGAATGGAAGACGCGTCTGTGCTGGCTCTTTTGGGAAGGGGAATGCACGCAGGAGAGCTGGGGATGGAGTCTAGCAGCCGTTTTGGTTGCCAGCTCCTCTGTGTGGGTATGCCTGGTTATTATTCGTGGATAGAGACGATTCTAGATTATCCCCGTATAAAGGCGATTCTAGATTATCCCCGTATAAAGGCGATCCTAGATTACAGAAATGGCACAACACTCACCGAGAGCACAAGGAACAACCAAAGCATCACGTCTCCTATTCACATCCCTCATCCACTGAGTTACACCCTATCAAGACACCAGGAAGTGACGCGGGTGGGGGGGACGAGGTCAGGGCTGACTTTGCCCAGGGTTGCTGATTCTTGCAGGGACCGACACCCCGCAGGGCGGCGCATCCCACTGGACACCAACCCACCGGACTTCTGGCTTCTGCCCTGCGACATCCTGACTGGCGGCGGGTGGCTGCGGAGGGGGTGTGTGCACGCAGCGCTGCTGCTGTGTGGGGCGTTGTGTTTGATCACAAGGTCTGAGGGCCAATGCGAATCCCATGTGGCCTAGAACCTCAGGCGGGGCTCCTGGGAAAGACCTAGGTGAACTCAGCTCCCGGGGTGAGAGCGGGGGGGGGGTGCAGAATGACCCGCACGTGGGGCTGCGGTGCAATTGCTGGACAGCAGTGTGTGTGTGGGGTGCTCTGCACCCACCCGGCTCGATGATACACCAACCACCCGGCACAGCTACATCCCAGCAACAGGACGGCGGAACATAAAAGGCGTCCGTGGTTCAGAGAAGGTTGAGCCACGTTCTCCACATGCTAAGCTGTGACACCCCAACTCACCCCGAAATGGAAATTTCCAAACTCGTCGGGATCCACACATCAAATATACACAGCTTTTGTGAAAAAAAAAAGAAAGTCAACCATCCCCCATAAAAATAAAGACTTCATAAAAAAAGAACCCCCCAGGTTTCCCAGGCCAGGAAATCTTCCAACATCGTTATTTCCACCAACCATGAAACCACCACCACCACCACCACCACTACCACCATAAAAAACCATCAGAAATTGAATTTGGCCCACGGGCTGTTTCGCCCACCACAGACCGGAACTCTCCCCGTCCCGGTGGAGCCCGCCATGCTGGAGTTCAGTCCTGATTGGGAAAGAGCTGGAATAACTGGGTAAGGTTAGGGAAACGCTTTCCAGGCTGGGGCCTGTCCCCCCCGCCGAGGGCTGCGAGGATGAACGGCCGCCTGGCACGTGGCGTCGCACCCCCCGCCATCACTGCAGCCACCGGAACGGGGCTCCCCGGCAGACGCTGACACCACCGCGAAGCCTGCCACGGCGGCGCGGTGACTCCAGGCGAGCACCCGAGCCGGCCCAGTGCGCACCGACCGGACCGCTCAGGATCCCGTCCCCTACCGTGGCTGGAAGGAAAGGTTAGGACATTTGACAGGCGCTGCGGGGAGGTCGTGGAGGAGAAAAGCGATCGGTGAGTTAGGAAAAAGCACCTGACCGGCCCTGGGCTGTCCGGGTTGGGGACGGACGGACGGATGGGAGGACGCTGGCGGGCTCACCTCCCTCGTTGTCCTTGTTATCGGCGCACGCCGTCTCCATGGCGACGTTGCATCCCGGCCCTCTCCAGCCCATCTGGCAGACGCACTGCCAGCTGTTCTGACCCAGTGTGCATCTTCCATTACCGTTGCACAAGTCCGGGCAGCCATCTGGTTGGAGAAACGGAGAGAATGAGGAGGAGGGACGTGAGAAAGAGGCGCCGAGGAAGAGGGGGAGCCATGCAGAGGGGGGGTAGAAAGGCCGAGGAGGGCAGCCACTGGGCCAGCCTCGCAGCGCGCCCCATGCCTGCCATCCGGAGAGTCGGGGTGGAGTGGGGGCGGGGCAGGCCGCACTGGGGCCGCCTAGCAGCAGCAGGGGGGGGGAGAAGGGGGGGACTCGTACCTGCCATCCAGAAAGTCAGGGGCGGGGGGGGGCGGGGTGAGCAGGCCACACATGCAATACAGAGGGGGTGTGCGGATGCAGGGCGGGGTCTCCCCGTGAGAACTGACCTGGCTGCAGGGTTAGAGCAATCTTGCCAAAGTGGGGAGTTCAAGGCCTATCCCAGACAGTACCAGTGCTGAGTTGCAAACTGGGCTAACTAGCCTGTGATTTACAGATAGTAGCCCTCTCAGTAAGAGCCCTTCCTTCCTTCCTTCCTTCCTTCCTTCCTTCCTTCCTTCCTTCCTTCCTGCCTTCCTTCCTTCTGCAGAAAAGAGAACTCCCTCCATACCCAGGGCAGGGGTGAAAGGCCTCTTCTATACGATCCTCATGAGTTTCTCATCATGGCTAAGAGCTGGATGGCTCTTCTGGGACTATTTTCATATTTCTGTAGCTTTCAGGCTTAAGGGCACTTGTAAAAGTTGGCTGCATTCTCACTCACCCCAGCTGTGGCAGATTTAAGCCTTGTGCAGGATTCAGAGACTGTGAATTGGGCAGGTGCTGTATGCTATAGAGGGGGTGGGGGGGTAGGCTGGGGAAAGGGGGGGGAGACCATATGTGGACGGGTAATTCTTATCTTGTGGCGTTCTTTTCTTTCATTCGTCCCCTCCCTCCCCTTTAGTGTGTGTGAAATCTGCCGTCCCTACGTCCCTCGGCCCGAGCCTGGTCCTTCAGAGTCTGAGTGAGGAGAGAAGAGAGAGGGGGATGGAAGACATCGGGCTAGCCGGGCCTCTGTTGCCCTCTATGGGGCAGAGCGGGAAGGGTATGACCGCGGAGACGCAGGCACACTCCTAAAACACACTAGCTGGCATGCAGCACTCCTAGAGGCTTATCTATTTTTCTGTTCAGCTAGCAGCTTTACCGAGGCGAAAATCTACATGCCAGAAAGTTTGCCTTTTTACATGTACAAGGTAAGGATGTCTGGTAAATGAGGAGTCACGTGACGTACGCCTTTCCTCCCCCTGCACTTAAGTTCACTCCAGCGGCCAGGGCTTTACGGGTCCCGAGTGAGCACGCAGCTACCTCGACCAGCCTCTGATCCCGTCTCTCCCTCTGCCACCAGCTCCGTGTCTAGAGCTGTCTAAAACCACCCACAGGCAGGGCGGTGGCAGCGCGGGGTGGGGGGTGCCATGACCCTGGGCAGCTGTTACAAATCTTCCTCGAATCTAGAACCCCGCAGCTCTCCGAGCCTCTCCCTGGCAGGCAGAGGCCTTCACCAAGAGCGGCCTTGGTCCATCTTCCCTCCACCGAGCTCATCTGGGACCGCAGCGGGGAGGAGCTGCGGGACTCCTCAGGAGGAGGAAGGCCCGAGGGCCTGGAGCTGACGTTTACTCCTTGAAGACTTGTGTTTGGATTTTGGTGTACAAGGATGCATGTGTGTGTGTGTGTGTGTGTGTGTGTGTACACGTGTGTGTGTGTGTGTGTGTGTGTAAGACCCTGAGATGTTTAGAGGGGAAACTGAGGCACTGATAGTGGGAATCTGTTCTCTTTTGTGGCCCAGACCTGCATTCTGTCCAGCACAAAGCTCTTGTGCGCGCGCACACACACACACACACACACACACACACATTGGCCCCCACAGCCCACCCAGATCCTCCTGTCCAGACTCTTCCTCTGGGAGGAGATGGGGGCCCTGCCTGGACAGACCAGTGTCTTTCAAGACGGCTCTCGGGAACAGGTCCCCCCCGACCCCCCTACTTCAGAGACAGGCCACGGACATTTCCACAAGGAGAACATGGCAGGAAAAGCCCAAGGAACGTCGGACGTGGTCTCAAGAGGTAGGAGACGGCTCTGCTTTACCATTTCCACCAGTGGAATTTGTGGGACAGGATGGCAGTGGGTACAGGGACAGGGCTACGACCGTGGTCTCTGCTCGGGTGCCTTGCTAGTTAGTGCTTTTCAGCTCCCAGGTCTGGCTAAAATCACGTCTCTCCAGATTCTTCACTGTGTAGAGACCCACATCCACCGCAGCAAATTCAAATCTGCATGTCAGCCCGAGATACACACCTGAATACGAGATGCACGTTCCTAGACCCAAGGAGGCCTTCCTCCCCTCCTTCCTTTCTCCTTTCTCTCTCTCCCCCCTCCCCTTTTCCTCCAGCCAACCGAAGGGAGATAAACAGACCGCCGGGGCGAGTCTCCTTCACATCACACGAGGACAAAAACAGAACAGTGGGAAGCTAGCCGATCTCAGAGAAGTTTCGGGGCAGCTGGGAATTAATGGACAGGACTTTGCTTTCAGCTTGAAGAGGAAGAAAGCATCACCGGTGGGCGCGTGGCGTTGCTAGGCAACCCTACCCTAGCGCCCCCCCCCCAAGTTCATTTCTGCTGGCGGCTTTCGGAGAAGGTGATTCTTTGTGTTTGTAAAGTGCAAAGCCAGCGTCTGCTTCAGGAAAAACAAAACGTGGGAAGTAATTAGTCTGGAGGGCAAATGAGTATCAGGTGGCGGCTTTCCTCCAGAGGGGATACAAAAACCCCTGGCGGGGTGGGGCGCTTTGGCGCTCCCCGAGTCAGACAGCCAGGAGACCTGCCGCACGGAGTTTTCCGAATTTCAGGCTGTCTCTCCGGGTTGTGACAATGTATGGAAGGCCCAGCCCAGTGGTTCCTTGTGTGGGACTCTGTAAAGAGCTGGTTACTGGGGAACACTTCGGATTGTATGACTTCCCTGGCTGGTCTTGGGTGCGCACAGAGGTGTCTGGCTGAATGGAAAACACACAGTAAGGCTCTCTGTGGTCCGGGCGCAGTCTTAACCTCATTCTTCCCACCGTCACCCCACTTGATCTCACCAATCGAGTCCAGCGGCGCCAGCGGTACATTGGCCTGGCTTTGTCATCTTGCCACGCACACCCAGCCCGATGCTGAACTACGCCCCCAAGCCCCGTCCAGGTGAACACCCCCTCCTCCCGCAGGCTGTGATTTCTTATCAGACCCACTGCCCGAGACAGAAGCCTTCCATGAAGCCTCCCCTCCCAGCCCCTCTCAGCTCGGCTATCTCCTCCTGAGCTATCTCCTCCTGAGGAGTCTGCTGCAGCGGGGGTACGGCTTGGGTACACCCACAGGTTCACTGTTGGGAGCTCGGGCCTCAGGTCGGGCTGGGAGATGGAGCTGTGGCACTCCAGTCTCTTGATGGGAGAGACCACTGGGAAACTCTGGTGGAAAGAAAGGCTGGTGGAAAGCTCCCCCGGGCCCCCCAGCCCCAAGTAGGGTGAAAGCAGCCCATCTTGGAGGCAGAGTGTTCTGGGCTGGGACCCTCTCGCTTGGCTGTGTGGGTCTGGGCTGGCTCATGCACCTCTCTGAGTCTGTCTGTACGCCGCCCCCTGTACAGTTTACCAATGACTCTCAGGAGCCGTCTCTGCCAGCGGGACTCCCGCCTCAAGGCAGGTCAAGATTTTTGTCCCTTTGGCTCATTAAGATATTCTCAAGGTCAAGGTCGGCAGAGGCGGCGGGCACACCACACACACCCAGTCAACAGAGCGCAGCAGCGCGTGGCCGCCGCTCAGCGGAGAGGGCGATGCTGGTGCTGACGGCGTTGGTGGAAGTTGACTGGTTATCAATGGTGGGCAGCTCTCTCTCTGTCTCTCCCTGGGATGTGGCCCAAAAGGACAAGACAATTCTCTTCTCTTCACTCCGGGTCTGGGAAGACAACCATACTTAAAAAGGTGGGAGTTTCGGAGCATGTTTTCTCTCCTAGGCAGAAGCTGGAGTTAAACTACACCAGGACACGGTCAGTGTCCAGGCGCGCACACACAGAGCCCCCGGAGGAGCCGCCTGGGGGAGAAACACAAGGGCACGGAAAGGAATATTTTCCCCCCTTTGCTGTTGTTTTTGATTTTTGTCTCGTAAGTCCATTTATCTGTCTTAGGGGGAGGTTGGGGGGGCACAGAAATGGAGGGGCAGGAGGTGAACCGATGGAGCAGGGGTACTCACTGCACACTATGTGGAAAATGAGCAGCTGCAACTTGTGGGCGGGGACGGGAGGGGGGAACTGGGAGGAGAGCAGGGGGGGTGGAGGGAAGGGGAGGGGGACGGCATTGTCCAAAACGAAAGGTACTCTTTACCTGACTTAGGGAACCGTAACCCCTCTGTACATCATCTTTCTAATAACGATAAAAAATAATTTTAAAAAGCGGTTATTGTTTCACAGGTGGTACTTGGTTACATTTTAGCCCCCCCCCATTCCCCCGAGAGCTGCCAGAGGAAAACAACAACAATAACAACAACAACAACAGCAGCATCGGGCCACGCCACGGGTTTGGCTGGGTGGGAAGGAGGCCCACGGAAACTATGGGGACCCCGGGACGGGAGGCGCGGAGACCGGTGGAGCCCCCTTCTGGGGGAGAGTCGCGCTCATCTGTGACGGTTTGCTTTTCCTGAGACAGAACCACTGGAAGGCGCCTAAGCTGGCCTCTCACCCTGGATCTCTCTTCCTCAGCCTCCTGAGGGCTGGGATTAGAGATGCCAGGCTCCCTGGCTGTGGATTGGGGCGGGGGCGGAGGGGGGCGGGGAACCCATCCCTTCCCCTCCCCCATGACGGCGGGCACGTGGCGGATCTGGGAGGGGGGCGGGCTGCGCGGCGCGGGACTTACAGGTAGGTGCACCGAGGGGAGGCTTAATAACGGTCCTCTCTCTAACGAAACAGCAGTGTGGATGTTTAGATGATTCATCGGAGGCTTCCAGACTCTCTGGGGGAAGGGAGGGGGAGGAAACCTGTCACTAAATCGACCAGGCTGGCAGCCCAGGAAGCCACTGGCCCGGCAGAGCAACCGGGCTGTCACACTGGCTTGAAAGGAAAACGCCACGTCTAGGCACGCGTCCGCAAGGACACACTGCCGGGACCCGGGTCTCCCTCGGCTGCGCTTGCTTGGCCCGGGGAGGCACAGGGAAGTCTCTCTGGTTCCCACAGCACCTGTGGGAAGGAGGCCCAGGAGGTCCAAGGACACCGGCTGGCTGGCGGGCACGGGATGGGGGTGGGGAGGAGGGCGCAGGGGGTGGGGCCCCGCCGCCCGCCCCTCCCCAGCAGAGCCTCCGCCAGGCCAGACGAATTCAGACCCAGCTGTCGGCGGCACGCATGCACATCTGGATTCTGCGAGATCGTCTCCGTCTGCCGCAGGCTCAGCAGGAGAAGACGCATGGACTTCTAAAGAAGTGTTTCAGGCTCTTATTTTCTCGAACCGGAGGCGGGAAGTTCCACGCAGGAACGGGGAGGGAAAGACCTCGCGTCCCTGCCTCGGTGAATTCAAAGCCGGCACGTGGCTGCCCCTCCGGGCGCCGCCGTGGCTTCTCTTCCTGGAACACCAGCCATCTGCTCCACTCTCCCCATCAAAGGCGCACCCCGGGGGGCTACTCGTGGGGGCTGGACTCAGGGCCACCGTGCTGGAAGAGCAATGCCCACCTGTGTGTAGGCCCTGCAGACGCGTCTCTTGGATTTTCCCCCTTGAGATTTTTGTCTGCAGCACCTGCAGGGTCCTGGAGCCCGTGAGAAATGCAGGGTCCTGGGCTGCGTCCCCACACCCACGGGTCCGCACCTCTCATCCCGCAAGGTCTGTGAGGACCCCCCAGGGGGTCGCCGAGTCCCCAAGTTCTATCCAGTCCTGTTCAGCTCTTTCTCTCCTGACATTTCTGTTCCCTGACCTTGCCACACCAGCCTGCTAGGCTTTGGGCTCTCTGTTAATTTCTCTCTCTCTCTCTGCAATGCCCAGGAACCCATAAGGGATATCTTTCCTGACTCCCAGCTCAGGAAGACCCCAACTTCACAGCACCACTCCTCTCCATGAGGTACCTACATTGATTCCAACTTATCCGTGGTTTAAAAGCGATGCTTCCCAACCCAGGCTGCACATACTTGGGGGCATGCCTCCCTCGGGAAACCTTTCCCCCAAAAGGCTGCATCTCAACACCTGGAACCTGCATCTTTCTTCTTCTCTCTCTCCCCTAGCCTCCGCCTCTCTCCCCCCCCCCCTTTGGGGCATCCAACCCAGCCAGAGCTTCGATTATGCTGAGCATATTCTCCAGCATGGAGTGAGACTCCCCCCGGCTTCTTTTTCCTTGGGGGCGTCCTACACACAGCTGGGGTGCGGGGCGAGGCCCTTTGTCTTGGGGTGCTCTGAGCCCCGAGTCTCAGCCTGGTTGTTCATGGTTGTAGTCCCTATGTTCACCCACGGACTTTGTTGGAGGACTCTGTGAACACCCTCAGCAGAGATTCTCAGCAGCTCTACTCTGACCTTGATGGAGCAGCGGGGAGAAGGGAATGCATCCTGGGGGTCACCCCTGCCTGCAGCCCGGAAAGCTCGAGAATGTCCCCAGCAGGAAAAGCAGCTGGGCAGCAGGCAGCATGGGTGGCGGCAAGCGGATGGGTGGAAGGGGGCTGGATCTTCCTGCCGGGTAAGAAGCAGACCGCAGCGCCCACGGGAAAGTCGTCGCCCCACGCCCCTGGGCAGAGGAGAAGACGGGACGCACACGTCAGAGCGTGACAAGAGGCAGGAGGAGCCCGGGGTGGCAGCCCCCAGAAGCCCCGTGGCTTTGTTTGGGTCTGGGCGGATCATCGAGTCCGCACCCTCAGCCGTCTGCCTTCCTGTGGCTGTGCAGCGAATTACGAATATGGTACGGAGGGAGACAGAGGCGGGTCGTGAGGTTGAGTTCTCATTTGTTATTTTTTTAACTATCTAATTTCTACACATACACAGACACATGCTCGAACACACACACACACACACACACACACACACACACTCCCAAATTGTAGCACAGCCATGCCCAGGAGGCACAAAGCGTGACTGATTTTTTTTTTCCCAATAAGGACCGATACCCCTTGTCCACGGAGCGCTCCGCATCTCTAACCACGCCCCGGCGTCCACCTCGCGCCGCGCTTCCTCGCACACAGCCCTCTGCCTTTGCCTCGGCGCCCGTCCTGCTTTCTCTCACCGCCAGGCCTGGCAGCCCACATCCTCTTCCAGTTCCGCCCCACCTCCCGGTTAGAAAGGCCCTGCGATCTGTCTTGATTTAAAGACGCCGGGGTTTTATGTGGCTCTGGGAAGTGTGTCTTAGCTCTTTCCGGAGCTCCAGTAAGAGGGGTGATGTATGGCTGTGCGTGTCTGTGTGATGGATGGTGCGCACAAGGGCTCGGAGCGCGTAGAGGTCACCCCGGGTGTCCTGAATAAAACGGCTCAGATCCAAAAATACCTTGCACGAGGACTCTGACTGCTCACGAAGGCAGTGACATTGCTCGCTGCTGGCGACATTGAGGGGCTTTCCGTACAAAGTCACCTCCCCCCAAAAAAAGAGGCAATTCCAAGACGAGACGGGGGTTGTTTTGGCTTCTTGGCCGTCCCTCTGTGTCGCAGGAACGGGCTAAGTAAGGGGTGAGGCTGGACGGTCTCGATGCTAGTTTCTGAAAGGATTTCAAAGTTCAGGGAAGCAGGCCCTAGTGTGGAGCAAATGACACGTCCGTGCAAAAATATGCTACGGTGTGCAATGCCGTGGTGGAGAATTTAAATGCACCAAAGTCAAGAGACTCCAAGTGATGGCTCCCACAGCCACTATAACTCAGCTCTCTGGTGAATATAAAATTAACTTTATTGCAAAACATGCTGTTCAATTTACGCCTTAATCTAGTCATGGCAGAGTTACAGTTGCTGTGAGAACGCTCACTCTGAATTGTTTTGAATAATTAATTTAATGAAAAGTTGGTGGAAATGTGAACTCTGAGAGAAAGTCAATGGCGATGCGGGCGGGCGGGCCGGGAGTCAGCCCCGAGAGCGGAGATGACCTGGTGCGGACTCTGGCCCAGGAGGCGTGCTTTGGCGATGGGGTGTGGGTAAGAAATCTCCACCAAGCAAGCCGCACTCTGGCAGGCGATGGTGACTTTCCCAGCAGGCGCGGCTGGCTGATTTCATGGCTGGCCTCAGGAGAGGGACAAAGCGGGCACTGGCAACAGTGCCAGGGTCCCCGGGGCTCTGCTTGATCTGCCCAAACTTGTGGCCCACCCTCCGCCTTGCGGGTCTGAAGCCATCCACCCGTGGCTCGCTCTCTTCCGGCCAGCTTCCTCTCGGTGGGGACCACTCACTGCTGCGGGTGTGGCTCGGGGAGCGGCGCCAGGCTTGCTAAGGGTCTGGGGAGGAACTCAGGAGCAGGGAAGAAGACAGAGGGCCAAGTCCAGGCCCCCTGTCCTGCCTGTCTGGTTCTTTCGGCCCAAACGGATCAGGTGTACAGCCAGGCAGCGAGCCGAGCGGGGACAGAGACACAGGGCTTGCCCAGTGTGTGATCTCTGATGAGGCTGAGACGCTTGATCTTCTACAAGTCAGCAGGTCTAGCATCTTCTCCAGTAGCTTAGTGCCACTCAACGTTTTTTTATTCTGTCTCCCAGGATTGTTTTTGTTTCCCCTAGAACTTTCCTCCCCATTGTGAAATGTTCAAACCCACTGGTAGGTTGACTGTATCGTACCTATGTGCATAGCCGTGTACGCGTTACGTGGATGTGTCTTATGTGTTTTGCGCCTCTTCTAGGACCATTGTCCTGGGGTGATACTGCCCCTTCCCCACGCCCTGTCTGAACATCCCGTTTGAATGTCCCCCAACTCAAAAGGACACTCTCGGCTGGTCCAGCCAGTCATCTTGCTAGGCTAGCTCAGAACCCAGAACTGTATTTTACAACCAAGAAAGGGACGCTAAGAATTAACCTGGTATTTATGAAGATGTCTGTCCCATCTGTCTGTCTGTCCATCCACCTGCCTGCCTGGCCCGGCGTGGTTCTGCAGGTGGGTGGAGAGGAGAGAGCAGTCAGCCCAGGGCTCAACGGACACTTGCTGCATCCTGAGTTCTTTGGCAGGGGAGAGAGAGAGAGAGAGAGAGAGAGAGAGAGAGAGAGTGTGTGTTTAATTGATGATAAGAGTCTCACAGATTTTCCTGCCCGGGGGCTGGCTTTGAACCCCAATCCTTAGATCACAGCCTTAACTGTTCTTGGGGGGGCTCTACTTCCTTCCTTCCTTCTGCTCAGTCTTGCTGTGATGCAGTGTGCCTTGCTCACCAGGTCCAGTAATATTTTTAATGTCTCCTAAAAGACACGATTTTTATAACACTGCAATTGCTTGCTTTTACTGCTTGGGAAATATGTTCGAGTTGTGTCACTTCGCATAACTTCGTTGGTGATAGGAGAGAGACTGGAATGTGAAGAGCCATTCTGGGAGCGTGGAGGTCAGCGGGACACTGCGGGAAGGGACCGGATGGCCCGGCTAGGTCCATGGCTGGTCTGGAATTTCAGCTCTGCGTCTCCTGAGACCCGAGGGGGTGCACCGTGGGAATGCGGGGTTCCCGAAGGGCGACCACTGGCTGAGGGCTCTGGCTGCCCCCGACGGCGGGCAGATTCTGGCAGACTTCCATGGGGAGTTCCCGCTCCAGCTGTCTGCAAACCGTGCAACCCGGGTCTAACCTGACAAGATAGGGGGCGGATGCCCCGTCTGCGCGGCTTTCCTCCCTCCGTTCTACGGTCAGCATGCAGCGGGTGCTTGCTGCACACAGGCTTTTGTTCATCTACAGACTTTTAAAACATTCACCATGGAGTTTGATCTACGTGGGAAGAGCTAAATGCCTGGTGCCGGGGTTTGGGAAGCTCAGTCCGGTTCCAGTCCCAGCTAGCTGGGTGAGGACTTTCCTATCATCCTCTGCTGGACCGTTAGAATTTGCATCCTTAGAGGAAAGACAGTTGCCCCTGACCCTGGAGCTGGGTGTCCCGGATGGCGGGATCAGATGGAGGCTGGTGGCTGTGTGTCCACAGCCCCGTGGTTCCTTCAAGCTAGTTACCTCCCGACCCGTGCGTTCAGAACAGCCAGATGACTCCCGAACCTGTGCCTGGCCTCCCCGGGAAGGGTGCGCTCACATGCAGAGGCCGAGATGACCGCGGGCCCGGCCCATGCTGGGAACGCTTCCCAGGACCCAGCGGCCTGATCGGAGACCGTGGAGGAGGAAGAGCAAAGCAAGCTAGGAGGTGGGGGTGGGGGGTGGGGGCCGGGGCTGGGAGTGGCAGGGGGGATACTTGTGCTGTGCTGTCCTGGGAAAATGTCAACACGTTTACACTGCTGAACTCGAGTCTTCTCTCGGGGTCACGCCTGCAAAGTCCAAGGAGTCCCCTTGAGTAGAGAGGGACAGACAGAGAGTGTGTCGCCCCTCTCCACCCCCCACAAAGCAGCAGGATGGGCACGCTGGGCAGCCAAACCCCTACCCCTAGTCACGGCAGGGAGAGGAGAGCTGCCCGCCAGAGGCACTAGCCACGGCAACTCGAGAAGATTCGTGTCCGGGTCCTTCTGGGCCCGTGGGATCTTAGCCCCATTTTTCACTCCTATCAATGCACCGGAGCTGTAGAGAGCATGTGCGGCACCTCTGTAAGACAGAGAATTCCACAGCTGTAATCCAGTGCCAGGGAGAGAAGGGGACAATGGTACACCCCCCTCCCCTCACTCCCCCAGGGGCAGCAAGAACTCATAGGCACCATCGGCAAGACCACAGGTATCCCGAATCCCACACGCAGCTACCCAACTGTAAGTCCCGGGACTTGCACATGTAGTAAGACGAGCATATTCGGAGGATGGCATTTGACTCATGACCAACGCAGGGGCTGGTGTGGTGAAGGGTATAGCGTGCCATGCAGGGCCTGTCCAGAGGTCAGGTGGGCGCGCGCGCGCACACACACACACACACACACACACACACACACACAGACGTGTACACACTCACACACAGAACAGGGAGCAGTCGCCGGCTCGGTTTGTTTGTGGCCACGCAGGGCTTGCCTGTCCGTCGGCTAGGCGGGGAAGGGGCCACATTCATTGCCAGTTGTGTCGCTGTGGGTTTGGACCCGGGGATCACCCTCGCTGGCCGCTGCTCACGGTGACTGAGACAACACAAAGGCTGTTGAGCTCCTCGGAGAAAATCCACCATGTAAGCGCAAATATCCCCCCACTGGACCACGGTGCCGGGCTTTCCCTCTGCCTAAGCCAGTCATCCAGGAGAGTCAGGGCATCCTACACGGGTCAGTGTGTCCCGGTGTCCACCCAGGCAGAGATGCCTGGCTAGTTCCACACGGGTCCCCGGCCTGCAGGCAGATGCCGGTGGCCATGCTGCGGGGAGGGGGGTCCCCTGGACTTCGTTGTTTGAATGGTCAGGATGGCATTTGCATGCAAGCTTTCATACTGGCCAGTATTTGACCATTGGGAGCGTAAGGCTTACTTCACAAGAGTCCCAATTTCTGGCCTCCATAGGAAAAAAAAACAGCACTTTTTTTGGAAGTCCTAGCCTTGTAATTCTCCACGGCCACGCTTAGCCGCGGCTGGGCCACATCTGTCCTCCGTGGACGGCCGCTCACGGCCCAACCATGTCCACTCCCGCCTCTCCCACACTCCATTCTAACAGACATTCACGGGCCCTGCCGAGGCCTGGCTCTTCACAGGGCTGTCTGAGCTCACAACTCGTTCCCCAGGCTCTGCCCACCCCCCTTTTCGCCTCAAAGTCAGCAGAGGTCTTGAATTGAACTTGTCCCCCTTCTCCAACTCTGGCCAATTCCCTTCCAGAAGAACGGGCGCAACCACCAGCTGACTGCCAAAGGGAAAGAGGGCTTAGCTCCTGTCCTTCGCTCCCTGTCCCGTGTCGCTCGTTCACCTCACAAACTCGCAGTGTCTCTGCTTGAAGATGTCGGAGCAATAACACAACGAAATTAGAGGGCGAGCACACGGAGATTTGCATCATAAACATGCAGGCGGAGCAAAGAGGAGATGAGATTTAATTAACGAGTGTTACTTAACGGAGGATTAAAAGATAGAGAAAGAGAGGCAGGAGGGGGCATCGACTCTTCATGAGCTGCCATTTTTACTGGATTTAACTGCCATTTCCTCCATTGCCGGAAATATGAACACTTACAAGTAACACCTGCACAGTTTGATACCCGGCTCCATCTCATGTGACGCCGTATCACAAGTGAATGCCCAGAAAATGCTGGAAATTCAAGGCTGCCCCCTCTCATTGGGAAGCTATGACCTTGGGCCAAGGTTGAAGGACAAACCCAATAGGATTCCCAGAACCACAGGTGTGATACCAAGGGTGTGTCTGGTACAGAGTATAACCGAGACTGGCTCAGGGGAGAAAGACAGACAGGACGCAAAGATACCACACATTGCCATCCACCCGGCTGCGAACCTTCTCTTCCTTTGCCCTGCTACCCCAGAGATACCCACACCTGGTGTGGCACCAGCACACAGTAGGCACTCAATAAGTGCTCTGTGAGTAGGGGCTGTGTCACTGCTGAGGGGGAGTGGTACACGGGAGGTGTAGACCTCAGCTATCACGTGGATGGTGTGTAGATGGTTCTTATCCATAAGGAACTTATGGCTCTCTGGTTCTTAATGCTGGTGATGAGGGGTCAGCTAGCTGCTTGCTATCTATCCCTTCCTTTGCTTCCCTTCCTGCGCTACCCCTTCCTAGATGACTGGAAGTCAGGTTGTCCATCCCAACGGAGCAAGTTCTGGATAGCGGAACAGGTGGAGGGTAAGCCCAGGAGGGATAGCTCTGCAGGCTTTTTCTAGAACATCGGGCCCTGATCTGTGCATGTTTCCATCCTTCCTTCTGCCCTCTCTTCCTCCCTCCCTCCCTCCTTCCTTTTCTTCCTCGCATTTTCTTTTTACCTACTGGGTTCTTTTTTTAAAAACTGTTTTTGGTCGGTCATGGGGCCTGAACTCCGGGCCTGGGCGCTGTCCCTCAGCTCTTCAGTTCAAGGCCAGCGCTCTGCCACCGAGCCACCTTCCCAGCCCCGCCTCCTGGATTCTTAACTGTTCGTTCCACAAAGGCACCCGGGGAACTGCAGCAAAGGTGTGAAGCCAGATGCTAACGATTGATCACTAAGGTGACATTATAAGGTGACATTCATCCTAGAGTATCAAGCGCTGCCTTCAGCGTCTCCCACCGAAGGAGGGCTTTTACAACCGTACGACGTGGAGACGGCAGACCCAGAAGCTTCTCCATCGGGCTGACACACTTATCACCGGCCACCCCGATGTGCAAAAGTGATGGGGGGGAGCTGGATCCGCAGGCCGACCTGCCCGACTGCAGATGCTCATGCACGGAACATTCTCGCTCCACATTTCCTCACACACCCCCCTCCCCCTCCCCCCCACCATCTCTGAACACACCAAGAATGGCGATGATAAAGTACCCGTAAAGAGGGTCAGTAGCCAGCCACGGGGAAGAGGTTGCATTCTCTGGGCTGAGCACCAGGGCCGGTGGTGGTGGTGGTGGTGGGGGTGGAGCGACAGCATGCAGCCAGCGGATCTCCATGTGTGTTGTGCATTTCGAGCTGTACTGCCATTCTGCCCTTTACTTTTACCTCTGTCTGAGATGATAACATCATCTCCTTTGCCACACCCCAGTGCGCAGTCACAGTTTGGTGCAGAGCGGGTTGGTAACTTGCCTGGACCCCGTGGATTCACGGGGAGGGGGACAAAGCTAGCTTCTCACCACAGACACCTCCGATAGCTCTGATCTGGTTTTGTTCTCCAGGGCTGAACTGCAGCCATCAGTGGTACCTGCGCTTGATAGACAAATGGTGTCCTTGCTTGCTGGTGATGCCCCCCGTGCAAGGCTGACGTCGCTGCCTTGAGTTCCTCGCCCTTGGAGAGAGCATCTGCTTAGCCTTTAGGAGCGTCCAACCATTGATCGCCCACTAACGTATTGGGATACAGTGAGGTGGAGAATGTCCTGCGTACCAGCGAGGTGGTTATTTTGTACTCTTACAAGGAGTTCTCCAAACCCTGGGACATTATTTCTGGACACACACACACATGCAGGGCCGCCTGGGGGTCCTTTTGGAAGTTAAAACGTTATTTGAGGAATACAGAGATGCAATGCACACTTCTCAGAGCACATTGCTTCCTGCGCAGCCCGAAAGGAGTAACCTTTCTGCGTCAACTTCCCTCGCCAAGTTCATTCATAATTTGACTAGGGATTTGCTGCTGCTGCTGCTGCTGCTGGCCCTGGAAAGCATGGTCCAGGAGCCTCTGAGTTCTTTAAATTCTCTCCTGTCCAACAATTCCATGGGGCTCTGTCTCTCAAATGGCACTTTAGCTCTTGCTTTCTCTGGGGCTTGAACTACGTGGTGCTGGGTGTCATGAATGGTTAGTGGGGGAGGAAGAGCCTTGGAATTTTCTAGAAATGCCTGGAGTGACAGTGTGTACGTGTGTGTGTGTGGGGGGGGATGAGCATCGCTTTTGGGAAGAGCCAGGAATTAGGAGAGGTGACAGAAATGCTCCTTACCGCGACAGACGTGTAGGGTTGGGACTGTGTGTGTTCCGTTGGGGCCGGAAGGGCCCCCCGGAGAAGCTAACGTGGGACAGTGTGTGGCTTGAATTGTTCCTGCTACGAGATGGCCACGGCTCGCTGAGATCGGCCTATAAATCCCTGCCAGAGTGAAGTCCTCTGAGGAAGAGAACCATATCCGCCGTCAGCCGTATCTGCAGTGCGCTGAGGCTCAACACGTATCACAGACCACAGCGGAGGTGGGGGGTACTCTGTGGCAGCAGCAGGGGGGGCTGGGGGGTGACAGGGCTGGATGTCCGTCCTCCAGGACCTCCACCATCAGGGAGACGCCGGCCCGGAGCCGTTCACTCCTCTGGCGATACTTCTCGGTATCACACAGAGCCAGACGGCCCTCCGCCCTCCCCGCTCACGACGAAAATCCCCACTTTATTTAAAAACTAGGGATATAGTTTTAATTAGGAGAAAGATTAACGGAAGGCATCTTCCCTTGTAATTTAATCCGCTCTAATTATCTGGAGACTGTTTATGATGAAATACTTTTAAACAAAAGTTATCGTCGTTTCTTTTTCCTAAGCTGCTATTTGGTATGTTCCTCAACACACAAAATGGAGCCGCTCCGAGGCGGACGCGGTTGCCCCCGCAGGCCCGGTTGGAATAACCTGTAGATGTGGTTTATTATCAAGGTAGAAACAGGCCTGTGTCTGGACCGCTCTCTGCTTCTTCCATGGCTGGTGTGACAGCCAAGTGCCACTGTGCCCGGCTCTTGGTTGAGATGAAACTTTATCAACCTTTCCGGGTAAGGTGGCTTCCACGCTTAGTGTGACCTGTCTCACATTTTCCCAGGTAGCTGGGATTACAGGCGGAAGTCACAGCTGTGCTTTACTTCCCAGAGGTAAGAGAGGCAAGGCTTTTAAGATCACAATGAGACCCATTATTATTATTTTTTCCCCCCCGGTGCTGAGATTTTTTTTTAAAAAGATTCTTTTTCTTTATTAGCATACATTAATAGGACAATGGGTTTCATTGTGATAATTCAGTCGCTGTGTACGGGGTACTCTGCACGGGTTCCTTCCCTTGATCATATCCCCCTAGCCCCCTCTTCCTTACTTTATGAGATTAATATGTGCTCAAAAGGAGCGATCCTAAAAAAAGCTTGTAGGATAGATGAGGGTTGATGGCTGGCAGCCTGGGAGGGAGGGAGGGGGGAAGGAGGGAGGGAGGGAGGGCACTGTACAGCTGCTCCCCAGTCAGGCTGGGTCTGTGGAGCTACTCCGGGACATCCACAGCCAAGGCCCAGCAAAGCTCATAGCCCAGGGCGAGGAGGAGCGGGAGGATACAACTCAGAGGGACCAGGACACGGTGCCCTCAGAAACGCTGGCTAGGGAGCAGTCTTTAAGACGCGATGGATTCTTTCTCCTTTTTCCTCCCTTCCATCTGTCCCCTCTTCCCTCCTGTTCTTCTTTTCCTCTCCTCTGCCTTTTCCTTCCCTGTCCTCCCTTTTCGCTCTCCTCTCCTTTCTTTTGCTCTGCTTCCTTCCTTCCTCCTTTCCTTCCCTTTCCCTTTCCTTCCATCCCAGTTTGTTCCCTTCCCTTTCTGCCCCTCTCCCCTTCTTTCTGCTGGGTGGGATGCTGGGCCGTGCGTGCGTAAGCCGGGGTGATTGCTCCACCTCCGAGCCGCGCCCTCGCGGCCCCCACACCTCCCCAGAGGGACGGGACACCCTGCCGTACTTCTCAAGAACGTCTCTGGCCTCTCATTTGAAAAAAAAAACAAACAAAACGAAACAGTGGGAAAGAGGGGAAGCGCTCTTCTATCCAGCAACACCAGGATTTCCAGAGACCACGACAAAGAAACTCTAGTGCTCCTCCCTTTTGAAAAATGCACGTATTATAAGAATAAAAGACCCATGATTTAACAGCAAATTCTCCTAGGCCTCTCAGCTCCCCCAGGGGCTGCGTGGAAGAACCAGCCGCAGCCTGATTTCACAAGGAGGTCCCAGTCACGTCACTCTCCATGGGGACATAAGCAGACTCAGTCCCAGGGGAGGGCACCGTGTGTGTGTCTCTCTTTCTCTCTCTCCAGAGCACTGTGACAGCAGCACAGGTGCTGGAAATGGATGGTGGGTGATGGTGACCCGTGACACGCCTGAAACCTCTTGACACGTGGAAGGTGGGGGGTGGGCGGGGGTGGAGAGGAAGGTGGGGACATGCTTTAGATTTGGGGGTCCCCTCCTGCCCTTCTGCACAGGTACCAGATGAGGCTGGCAAAGACAACCATGTGCTAGCTTCCTGCTTGGCACAGTACCAAGTATGTCACGACCTGGGTCACGCTTACACACGCACCTGCCCCGCAGAAGAGAGAAAGGCCCCGTCGCAAGAGTACTACAACTCTGCAAGTGGACGGCGCTCCCAGAGTCTCTCATCCGGGCGTCCTGCACGCAGCCACATAGTGCGTTTGTGATAGTTGCCGTATCGGCACTGTTATTTACTTAATATCTTTCTTTAAATTTACTCAGGCCTAATAATGCTACCTTCCTTCCCCGGCTCCAAGCAAGAACACCTACGTTATTGTGAGTTTGACGGCCTAGTTACATTCCCCCCCCCCAAATATGTATTTTTAAGAGCTCTGCAAAACTATTCACTAAAGGATATTTGCATAGCAGGGAAAAATACGTCGCGCTGGCCTAGGGCACCCTAGACAGAGACCCTGGGGTCTGAGTTTTGGGGGGCTGGAGGTTTGTGCATGGCACACTTCAGCCCTGAACACAGACAACCTACTGCACTATCAAGCTATTGTTCAGGACACCACCTGGATTCAGACACAGAGGGGTGGGACATCTTGAAAGCCTTTGAAATGGTACACGGGGAGTTCTGAGCCTGGAGGGCTTGGGAGGGGCCTGGCTCTGGGTAAGAGCTCATGTGTGCCACAGTAGATTGTATTCTGATGTATGTATCCCTTTAAGTCTGGGATCTTCCTTATCCTACGTGTGTGTGTGTGTGTGCGTGTGTGTGTGTGTGTGTGTGTGTGTATGTGCATGAGCACACTGGGGGTTGAGCGCTGGGCCTTTTCCTCCGGCACTCTACCTCTTGAGCTGCACTTCTGGCTTCTCACGGGCTAATTGGAGATAAGAGCCTCTTGGATCTGTTCTGCCCTGGATGGCTTTGAACCGCCATCCTCAGATCTCAGCCTCCTGAGTGATTAGGATTACAGACATGAGTCACTGGTGCCTGGTTCTTAGTCTAACTCTCTCTTTTCCTCAGGTTCTAATAATTTCGAGCCTTTCTTCAGAATTAAAAAAAAAACATTTTTCTTTCAGTTCTTTGCTTCGGCGAAGTCTTCTTTCTCAAGGCACGAAGCACAAGAGACCACAGATTATGGCAATCCCACAAGACTGTCTCAGAGTTGGGAAATCTGCATCACCGGCCGTTTCACCAGCACAGAGACGCCGTCACTTGACTGTGGTGTGTCAGCACACGGGTTGTCGAAGGAGCAACACCTGTGGCGTGCACATTATGTCCCGCTGGATCGTGGAATCGGGTGGCTGGACTAGCGGCGTCTCCCGGTCCTATGCTGCAACTCACACTGCGATCTGTTCCCACTCCCAGAGAGCCGGTGGCCGCAGCCTGCCGTGTGTGCGGGCAGCGCGTCACCCATACTCTTGCTGTATCAATTTGCGAGGCCAGCGAAGTCTGCAGTGGTGGAACGGCCCGGTGACGTGTTCTCAGAGCAAGTCCACACGGGGCTTCTCTCTACTCCACGCCGGCCTTATCACTGTGTGCAGCCACACTACCCACGCCTCGGACGTCGTCCTGGGGCAGCCCGTCCCCCACCTTCCCAGAGTTCCTCTCCTTTGGGACAGCGAGCAAACACTTCTGAGGATAGGAGTCTCATTCCAAGCGAGACTTGTCCCTTCTTATTCCTATTATTAATTCTTCTTCTTCTTCACAGTACCTTACAACTTCTACCTCATCAGTCTTTGTTCTAAGTGTGGTTTGTGAACCTTGAATGGACTACTCGATCCAGCCCGAAAGAGAATTTCCAGGCCCTCCAGGGGAGGAAAATTCTGGTCTACACCACCTGGCTCATAGTTTGGTCAAGTGACGGAGGGAAGAGAGAGAGCTATCTCTCTGCGGACATCTGTCTATAATCTCTAATGGTGAAAGGCCAATACATGAATATAATAAATAAAAAACCCAAAAGGTAACTGTGAGGATACTTTTTAGAAGAGCCCCCCCCCAGGAGGGGCAGGCTAATTAATGAGGCCCGGTGAAGAGGCCCCACCAGGCCCCCAGGTCCCTCTCCCCCGCCTGCTGCATTTACCAAAGCTCAGAGGTTCAAGGACAGTAGTGCCAAGCAGAAGAAAAAAAGAAGGAAAAAGAAAACTTTCCATAACTCGGAAGGAGACGCAGAGGCGGGGAGGCCCCCAGCCAGACACTGGTTAATTTTAATCGTCCTCTTCTTCCCCACTGGCTCTGGATCGTTCCAGACCATGGTCCCTCTTGGACAGTGACCCCGCGTGCATCTGGTGACCGTCAGTTAATCAGCACATCCAGCCGCCGCCCGGCTGCTTTTACCTTGGGTAAAGATTCACTTTCCTTATTAACATCGCAAGAACCCCTTTCTCTCCCCAACCAATTAAAGAGGGAAAATAGAAGGGCCCAGCGCGAGAGGAGGGAAGGAAAAGGTTCTGGCTCTTGGTATACACTCAGGTCGTCAGCTGGGCTCCCGAGGGACGCTGGGAATCCAGATGCCACGGTCGCAGGACACACACAGAGGTAGGGACTGCACAGGCAACACGCACAGGTTGGAATAACCGAAGCAGCCGCCGCTCCCCGCCCAGGCATGGAACCGCCCCTCGGGTGTCCGTCTGTGGTGCGTCCGTGGACCGAGAGCCACGTGCAGCAGGAAGGCATGAACCTTCTGCTTCCCTCCCCCCTCCCTAACTGCAGGAATATGGGCTCCCTCCCCCCTTTGGTTGGCCATTCTACTGGCAAAACATGTGCACAGACACACCTCATGGTGTCAGAGTGTAGGAGAGCCTCCTCCAAAGTCACCGAGATTCTTAGCCTCTTGACCCAACAACACAACACACACACAGCTCCTTCCTGCTTGCTTTATCTGCTCTTATTGCAGTAAATCCCCTGAATTAAGGAAGGGAACGTGGCAGGCCATGGGGCGGAGCACATAGCCACAAGCACCCCTTTTAGGATCACATGTAAAGAATGAACCCCTCTTCTACCAGCACAAGGCACCGTGCAGCGAATCCAGAAACCTGATGTGAACTGTTTGTTTCATTGTTTGAATGACCTCAAGAAAGTGACCTCACGAAACCAAGCCACAGACAACCTGGGTACCCCACACTTAGCACCCCCCCCAAACTTCCCATGGCATTGTTTATAGACTAGATGCCATTTCGTTCGTGTTGATTTTCTATTTGCAAGAGCTAGCATTTGAGCTTCTGCTTGGCGAGAGCCAAAGGCCTGCCTCTCCTCTGACCGTGTGGGTCCCCGAGGAAGGGGACTCATGCTGGACTTGTAAATGGTGGCATTTACTTTCATTGAAATGACAGCAGTGTCTGTTCAAACGAAAACACTAAAATCCGTGAAACAGCTCTGGGGGCCAGAGGTGGAAAAGTATAAGAAGCAATTATGCACGTACAAACATCTCTCTAGCTTTCCAATAGCAAATCTCACTAACCAAGGGACATTTGGTGGTCTCTCTCTCTCTCTCTCTCTCTCTCTAATTTTAATTTTAGAAAACCTCAGGAAAAAAAAAGCTAGGAGGAAAAGTCACACATCCTACTAATAAAACCTCGGCATCCCAATTTCTCCTAAGAATGGGCTTTGGCAATCACGAGCTTCATAAATTACGCAGCACATACCCTGAAGTCACAAGCCATTATCATTGCCAGTCAGGGACTTCTGCAAACCCTCTCCATCCTGGAGCTTTTATGATAAATAAAACTGCACTTTCTCGACGCCCCTCGAAACTCACGGGTGTCAGCTCACGGAGGTGTGACACACTCAGCCACGCGCTTGGGTTGCAGAATCAACAACCAACTCATCTCACTGAGATCAACTTGACCAAAGAGCCTGGGTTCTCTCGCTGGCCATATATCCAATCCAAGACCAAAGCCGTCATTGTCCCCCCCTCATTTCCAAAGACCCTAGAGCTGTGTCTCCTCTCTCCCATTGTCTTCTCTCCTCTCCAGCTCTGGGCCACCTGAAGCATTTGTGTTGACTTTCCCGATGACCTTCAAGTCACAGCTGGTCATGCCTTTTCTCAATGGCAACCCCTTTCTCCTCTGTCTGTCTGTCCATCTGTCTGCCTGTCTGTCTCTCCCACTTGGATACTGGAGAGACTCTCAGCCACTTTCTGTGCATTTACACAGGGCCAGAAAGCAAATGGGCTTTGTGGGCCCTTGAGCCTCAGCACCAAGACGCTGTGGAGGCTGACATGGCACCAGCAAATGAGGGATGCTGTCCTTTACCAACGGAAACTAATGTTTACATTCCGCAGAACTGCCACATGCCAGGAAATACCTTTTGTTGGCTATCTAATGTTTGGAAAATAGAAAAGCAGGCCTCAAGGTTGAAACCCTGGCTGCTGTTGGCTAGCTCCCGTCACCGTCATCTATTAAGATGGGGAACCTGGCCCTAGCAGGCCTCATTTTGGCACAGAAACTCTGTCCCTTACCTCCCCTGGGGAGGGGAGAGGCAAGCAGGGGAGGTTGGATGGGTTGAACTGAGAGGAAGCAGCCTTCTGTTCCAAAGCTGCTGATTGGCAGGGAGGGTGGGAACAATCCTCATCTAATTGCAAAGGCAGATCGACAGGAAGCCATGGAGAGGGTTAGCTATGGGAGGAACTGTGTTGCTCTTGGGCCTGTGTAGCCCCCCTCTCCCTTGGAAGTCTCATGAATTAAGCCTCAGCTTTGGCAGGGGCTGGAGATGAGAGCAGGTGACGTGTGGGTGGGTGGCGGGGGGGGGGAGAGGAGAGGGGGAACGGGACCTGGAGTGTCACTGAGAGATTTTGGAAAACGATTCACTGCCAACAGACTGTCCCAGAAGGGTCCCAGTGCTCTTGCTGTGGCCCGGATTGGCACGCTGCTTCTTGGGTGCCCAGTTGGATGGAGATGGAATGCAGAGTCTGCCCACTTGCTGCTCTGCGTTGTCACCCCAATGAACAGCATGGGAAACTGAGTCTGATCTCAGCAGTCAGCCCTGGGCAGGCGCCTCACCTTGTGCCTCTCTCTGGGTGGACGAGCTATGTTGGGGGTGAGGCTTGCTGGGATCTGAGATCATTTCGAGGGGCACAGGGCTGTTTGGTTGGAAACCAGGCAGCGTGGCCTGTTATGGTGCCCACATGGCCAGAGCAGAAACTGGAGGAAACGATGCAGTCCTAGCTCTCTGAGAGAGATGGGAAACCCCAGAGCACTCGTTCACACTCCTCTGCCAAAGGGACTACTAAGAACATTCAAGTCAGAATGCTACAATAATGGCCAAAATCCTAGGCAAAGCCAGCCGAGCAACAATGCTACCCAATTACTTTTAGGTTTCAGAAACAAGAATCTTACTCTGTAGCTCGAGCTGGCCTGAAAATGGCTACTTGGCTCAGGCTAGCTTGGATGGCACGATCCTCCTGCCTCCAGCTGGGTTATAGGCATGTGCTACCACAGCTGGTTTTAGAACTATTGCTTCTCCTGAAAGAAGGTGACCTTCAAAAAGTTAAAAAAGGAAATGCTTGGTCAAGAAGCTTCTATAAAGAGGCAGTAAGTGAAATAAGAACTGAGGAGGAGGCATTGATAATGGGGTTGATAATGGCAGGGTCAGGAGCCAACCACGAGATGGCAGGAAAAGGTTCAGATCTCAGAATCCGCTACTGGCAGGCAAGGATGGCTGGATCCTGCCAGTCGGGAGAGCGTTTGACCAGGGCAGACTAGCAGATCTCAGACACAATGAACAGGTGCTCTAACCTGTAACACTGACTGTTTCCCATGCGTGCACATTTCTCCCACTCCCAAAGCCAGCAGTTTGGATGGGGGTTTCTGATCTGGCTGGGTCTGTTTTCCTCACAATCTGGCGTCCTGGAAGGAAGGCCAAAGCCTCTTCCAGGGAGGATCCCAGCTTTCCCTCGGGCTCCCCAGCCCGATGGAGATTTAGAGAAGCAGCAGAAGATTGGGGGTGGGGGCAGCACGCGTGTCCCTGCGGGAACAGCCCGTGGCAGCACGCGCGACCGTCACTATCGAGCTACGATTTATGAAAATAAAGCAGTATGTGCCTGTTTCGGTGCCTGTCGTTTGCCTACCAATGGTGCAGTGTTCACCATTCCAGCCCTCTCGGCATTCACATTTGCCATCTTTACACGTCCCGTGCTCAATACAGCGGGGGTGGCACACGCGCTGGTCGCACGCCGTACCCGTCCAGCCCTCTTCGCAGCGGCACGCTCCCCCGATGCAGACGCCGTGTGTGCCGCAGTCTACCGAGCACACTTCTGGAAGAAAAACAGGAGTTACAGCTCAACACAGCCGCGGCCCGCCGCCCCTCCACTGAGGCCGCGGGCCCAGCCCCAGGCCCCGTGGCTCAGCTCGGCCGAGCGCTCATTCATGGTTCACGTTTTGAGGTTTCCTGTTTTCTTTTTCTCTTGCCAGTCGTGGGGCTTGAACTCAGGGCCTGGGTGCTGCCTCTGAGCTTCTTTCTGCTCAAGGCTAACTCTCTACTGCTTGAGCCATAGCACCACTTCCAGTTTCTTGGGTGGTTCATGGGAGATAACTGTCACACGGGGCTTTCCTGCCCAGGCTGGCTTTGACTGAGATCCTCAGATCTCAGTCTCCTGAGTTGCTGGGATTACAAGAGTGAGCCACCAGCCCCTGGCTGTCTTACAGTTTTTCTTATTATAGTATTGGCTCTCGGAGAAGGGTTTTGGGGGCCAGCAGCATGACATGCCCCGGCTGGACCGAGTGAATCAGAAACTAGGGGAGTGAGGCTCACACATCCATCTTCACACGTCCTCTGGGCAGTCCGGACTCTTGTAGAGAGGTCCCACCCGGGAAGAGCTCTGAGAGCCGGGACTGACGGAGTGTGGTGAGGCCCGGCCCCTCCACCCCGCCTCTCCCAGTCTGCCAGCGCCCCACACCTCCCGTTCACCTCGGGGGCATGGTGACCGTGGCCTTGACACTGCCCTTACACAGCCTCTTTCTCAAAGGAGCTCAAAGCCTTTTGTGTCTAGGGAGGAGACAGACAGACAGATAGACACGCTCTGGCCTTCCAGACCTCTCACGCGCGGGGACAAGCACCAGGCAGACATTCATCCTTTCAGCAGCCCACGAGGAAGGGGGCATGGCCGGTCACGCCCCGGGGCGGGGACCCCTGCTGCCCAGGAGGACCGGTGACTCCCTCACCCAGCACCTCTGCAGCACAGCTGGGGCCTAGGCCTGTCCCCCCACCCCATCCTCTACAGAGGGGGTCCAGCACCAGGGAAGAAAGCAGATTCAAGTGGGCTGATCGCCCCCGAATGGCCCCGTTGTAACCGACTGTGCTTCCCTGTCTATTCCCTCACGTCTACTCCCTTCCTGATCCTCACAGCCCTGTGACAGCTTTCTCCCCGCCCCGGCAAGGGGGTGGCACCGTGGCTGCTGGCTGCTCGGGTCGGGGGCTCGGTCTGCGCGGTGACCAACCCGGGGAAGGTCGGGCAGGTCTCAACCTGCTGAACATTGCGGGTTTTATTGTTTTTAAGGTCACTTGGGAGGTCAGACACGTGCGCTTGAACGGCAGGAAAACGCAGTGGTGTGTGCCGCGTGCGCGCGTGCGGCTTGGTGACTTTCCCGTGACTGGGGTGGCGCGGAGCATTCTGACGGCATCACCCTGCACCCCCGGGGACCACCCCCCTTTCCTGCTTTACCGGCCCTGCTATTCAGTGTGTCTGGACCCGAGCCTTGCTCCCTCGAGGGAGCTAGAAAACCTTCCGATGCCAACACAAGCTTTCCTCTCCATGAGACACGAGGACCCACGTGGTGGGCCCGGCCTGTGCCCCAGGGTTCACAGACGCCCCCCCCCGTGGCTAAGGGTGGGGGGGAGAGGTGGCTTCTGGAGGCCCCATCCCCCACGCAGGGCCCCCCCCGCCCCTGCCCCAGGCTGGGAAAGCAAGATGAAACCTCTCGGCTTACCAACGGAGCAGTCGGGGCCCATCCAGTTGGGATCACAGCTGCAGAGCCCCGTGTCCGGCAGGTAGGTGCCGTGCCCGCTGCACTGGTCCGGGCACTGCACCCGCGCCAGCTCGCAGTTGAGGCCGCCCCAGCCCGGGCTGCACAGGCACCCCCCGTTCACGCACACGCCGTGGCTGGAGCAGGTGGGGTCCAAGCAGTCGACTGAAACGGAACAGAAAGGGGCGCCAATCACCAAAGGGAAGTGGGGGAAGGCCGGAGGGGGGGACATGGGGTCAAGGGAGAGCTCTAACCGTGTGTCTGCTTACAGAGCCCCGAAGTCCAGCAAAAGAAACCACCGGGAATGGGGTGCTCGAAAGGGCACGGGGTGGGGCCAAGGGGGCGGATGAAGGAAGATGAACAGAGTGAAGCTGCCGACAAGAATCCAATGTCCATCCTGCAACGTTCATTAGCGTGAGGGCCTGGGAGGGAGGGAGGGATGGGCGAGGGTGCGGAAGGGGGTACGTTGGGGTACGACGCTTCGTACCCATGCACTGCGTTGTGCAATGCCGGCTCCTCTGTGTGACTGTGGGAAGATAATTTAAAGAAAGATATGAAAACACAGAGGCCGTCCACGTATCAACACTCCCAATTCCAAAGCTTGAAGAGGGCGAGCGAGAATAGAGGTTTCTGCAGCCGCCCTAGGAAGTTGAGTCTACGCCGATATGGAGATGAGCTGGAACCCGAGAACTCTGTACCGGGAAGCCTGCCTCCCTCGACCGGCCGGTACCAGCAAGGCGCATGTACGTGCACGCCCCCATTCCCAGCGCACACGCCTGCAGCCTAGGCTCTAATTGTTACAGCCCCTGGTGGAATAATGGAAGGCAAACTTCAACAGGGGCAGGTTCGGGTTCTTTTACTAAAGGAAATCCTGGAGTTCTGCTCCTTTTTCTTTTTTTTCCTAAAAAGGAAAAAAAAAGTCTGTCCCCATTCCTAATAAAACTCCAGAAAATATCCACAAAATTATCTTGTGTGTTACTTTCTCAGAGATTGCTCTCAACCTATAATTAGCCATTTAAAATGCTTGGTGAAGTGCCAAGAGCTAGCAGCTTTCAAAAAATGTATCATAGTCATCTTTTCTTTTTTTTTTCCTTGAGAAGATGAAATAAAATAATGGAAAGTAACATGAGAGAGAGAAGAGAGGAAAGAGAGGAGGGGAAAAGGGAGATGACAATATTGATGAAGAGAGAGAGAGTTTGAGAGAGAGAAAGAGCTTTCTTTCACATAAATTAGCATTCTCTTTTCCATCCTCCATTATGGTGTGAAGAAAGTAGAAAAAAAATGTATGCTAGAACACTGCTAGTATGTCTTCAAAAGCCCCACTTACAAAGCCCAGAATGAAGAGCACTTCTTTTCTCTGGTGGGAGACACCAGTGGATCTGTTACCCGCCCCCTCCCGGCCTGCGCTCTTATCCTTACAGCCACTGAGGGAATAACTGAAGGCAAACTTCAACAGGTGCAGGTTCACCATGCATTTTAAATTCGCCCCCCCCCCCCGTGTCATCCGACGGGCTGTCTGGTGGCCATATCCCTTTCAAGTCTTCACCAGGCAGCAGGGACCATGGACGACATTGGAGAAGCTTCGTAAAGAAAAACTGAGCTGTACTGAAATGGCGGACAGCGGCCGTTTACCCCTCAGGCCTCCAGCCGCCGGCCGTCGGCATCCGAAATCAGGACAACTCATTTAGCCGTGCATCCTGCGTTGGGTTGGACAAAAGGAGGGTGGGGAATGTGATTCCTCTCCCTAAGCCTGACAAAAGCAGGTCAAGGAACTTGTGTTTTAAATAAACAGTAGGCATATATCAGGAACCCCTGAAGAACCCTGAATTACGTTTACGACATTCCATGTCTCTGAAAAAACAACAACAACAAAAGACCCAGCCATGCAGTGATGTGAAAACACGGATGGCGTCCATCAGAACAGGAGCTCACCCCTTGCTTGTCGCCTCTCCTAGAACATGATTGTGATGAAGATGAGAAATAATTAATAATCATCATCACAGGGAGGGTAAGGTGCTGGTCCGGGCTGTATGATGAGGTCTCCTGTTTTGCCAGCAGCGCACGCATCCCCCCCGGGTAAGAGCGATCACTGGAGAGATGACATCACCAGGGTCGCTGGCTTGGTTCACTCTGAACATTTAAACAAGACCGGCTCTCCGAGGCGGGACGCCGGGGACCCACTGGCAACTCCAGACACCCTGTCTTCCCTGGGGGGAGGTCTCCCACCAGGCCCTTCTTCCAGCATGTTCCTCACGCCCTGTAACCTTCTTGTTGAAGAAGTGGCCTCTGCCGAGTTTTTGGCGAAGGTAGCGTTGTCTCCTGCAATCATTCCATCTTTCCAGCAGGGTCACCAAGTCAGGATTTCCTCGGTCATCACCACTGGTTTTGGTTTGATGACGGATCCATGCCAAGGGAGAAATCTGCCGGGGCTGTGTGGGTGCTCCAGGACATCTTGCGGGGAGAGAGGTGTGGGACAGAGACACTCAGCTATGGCAGATCGAGTGGCTCCATGCTAAGGGCCAGGAGTGGATCGAGGTGGAGAGTACACAGGTCCGTACCTGCCTACCGACGGTGCCAGGCTGCTCCTTACCTGGCCAGAAGCACCTGCTGGGCCACTAAAGACCATAGCACAGAAGGACAGAGAGAGAGGAGAGTGCAGACAGACACAGACAGATGGACAGACAGGCAGGCAGGCAGAGAGGAGAGTGTGGCAGCTGTGTCTCCTTGCTTACTTGGTACAGGACTTGGTTCCAAGAATTTTGTACTGAATTATTCTCCTGGAGGAGACAGCTGGAGTAAGCGGACCCTGAGACCGGCCTCCTTCTGCTCTCTCGGTCTCAGAGTATAATGCCCCCGATGGGTTTGGTTCATGGCATCCTGTCGGTCCCCATGCTGGGGAGAGGGGGTACTTGAATGTGTGCCATACACCGTGAGCTCCCAGGCACCCCTGCCCCTCGATCCCAGCCCTCCCGCCGCACAGACACTCCGCTTGCGTTCGGTGTGGCTGGATGGAGACACCGGATTTCCCTCCACCGTGGCCTTCTGCGCCTGCCGGCTCTCCACCGGCGTCCTGGATCTCGTGGGAATGGTCACACAGGGGCCCGTGCATCTCAGAGCACCAAGAAGAGTAGAAGCAAACCAACCACAGAGAACCGAAAACATACAATTAGCACAACTGGGCACCGGTGGCTCACGCCTGTCATTCTCGCAGGAGACTGAGTGCTGAAGATTGTGGTTTGAAGTCAGTCCCGAGAAGGAAAGTCCTTGTAACTCTTATCTCCAATTAACCACTCAGAAGAAAACACAAGCCAGTGGTACTATGGCTCAAGTGGTAGAGTGCTAGTCTTGAGCCAAAGGCGTTGGGGACAGCGTCTAGGCCCTGAGTCCAAGACCCGGGACTGGCAATAAATGAATGAATGAATGAATATATGAAATAATAAGATAAACAACAGAGCATCTCCAGCTTTGAGGAAGAAGGAGACTCCAGACATCTTGTTCCTTTTCTCTGGCCAGTGTTAGGAATTTCCAACCCAGAGGACTCTAAATAAAGCAGAAAGAAAAGGTGGGGGGGGGGCGGAGATAGGAGGGAGAGAAGGAAGAAAAAGAAGGGGAGAGGCAAGAAAGCATCAGAGGCACAGTGAGCAGTTGCGAGAGAGAGACAGAGAGAGACAGAGACAGAGAGAGACAGAGAGAGACAGAGACAGAGAGAGACAGAGAGAGAGACAGAGACAGAGAGAGACAGAGAGAGAGACAGACAGACAGAGAGACAGAGTCGGGGGGGGGCAGAACGCAAGAAAGAAAGGGTCTCTACCTGTCAAGAAGGGGAAAATATAGTATTATTTCCGGAACCAACTCCACAGGCCTTGACTCCTCTGTACATCTACCAAGCCGGGGGTTTGAAGTCCTCTGGCTGCGTCTGCCAGGCTGGGGCCTGGCCAGGCCCTGAGCGGCGCCCCCCCCCGCCCCGCCGCCCCCCTCCAGGCCCCCCGCTCACCTTCCTCGCAGTGCTCGCCCTTGTAGCCCGTCGAGCACACGCAGCTGCCGTCCACGCAGGTGCCGTGGCCCCCGCAGGTGGGGTCGATGCACTGGTGGAGCGGCACGTCGCACTCGGCGCCCTTCCAGCCGCTGTAGCACTGACACGTCCCCTTGGAGTACTGGCCGTTCCCGCTGCACAGCACCGGGCAGGCGGCTGCAAGACCAAAGGTGGACACCGGGTCACCGGGGAGGCCGGGGTGGGCTGGGGGGCGTGTCGGGCAGGGCCACCGGGCTCCCCGCCACCCAGCCGCAGCCTCTTCCAACGGACCACGGAAATGACATGCGCGACCTCTCCTCCCCCTGAGGCAGGGTGGAGAATGTTCTCTGCGCAGTTCCTGAGGACGACCTCCTCTTCCTCCTCCTCCTCCTCCTCCTCCTCCATCACCTCCTCCTCCATCACCTCCTCCTCCTCCTCCTTCTGCTCCTC
>NW_012267328.1:1970263-1976512 GCF_000151885.1 Dipodomys ordii
CTCCTCCTCCTCTTCCTCTTCCTCCTCCTCCTCCACCACGTCCTCCTCCTCCTCCTCCATCACCTCCTCCTTCTCCTCCTCCATCACCTCCTCCTCCTCCTCTTCCTCCTCCTCCTTCTCCATCACCTCCTCCTCCTCTACCACCTCCTTCTGCTCCTCCTTTTCCACCTCCACCTCCTCCTCCTGCTCCACCTCCTCCTCCTCTTCCTCCTCCTCCACCTCCTTCTGTTCCTTCTCCTCCTCCTCTTCCTCCTCCTCCACCTCCTTCTGTTCCTCCTCCTCCTCCTCTTCCTCCTCCTCCACCTCCTTCTGCTCCTTCTCCTCCTCTTCCTTTTCCTCCTCTTCCTCCTTCTCCTCCTCCTTTTCCACCACCTCCTCCTCCTGCTCTACCTCCTTTTCCTCCTCCACCTACTCCTGTTTCTACCCTTCCTCCTGCTCTTCTTCCTCCTGCTCCATCACCTCTTCCTCCTCCTCCTCTACCTCCTTCTGCTCTGCCTCCTCCTCTTTCTCCTCTACCTCTTCCTCCTCCACCTCCTCCTTTTCTTCCTCCTCCACCTCTTTCTTCTCTTCCTCCTCCTCCTCTTACTCTTCTTCTTCCTCCTCCACCTCCTTCTGCTCTGTCTCCTCTTCCTTCTCCACCTCCTCTTCCTTCTCCTCCTGTTCCTGCTCTTCCTCTTGCTCTTCCTCCTCTTCCTCCACCTCCTCCTCCACCACCTCCTCCTCTACCTCTTCTTCCTCTACCTCTTCCTCTACCTCTTCTTGCTCCTCCTCCACCACCGCCTCCTCCTCCTCCCCCCTCCTCTTCCCCTCCCTCCCCTTGAGCTACAGCTACATCCCCTTATCTCTGTGCAGACCACTTAGGGAACTTGCACAAAGCTCACCAGCAGGGCAGCCCAACTAGGTACCAGTTCCACCCAACCCTCCACCTCAGCCCTTCTCTTGATTGCCCTGAGCTCCTCCTCCTCCTTTGATCTGAAGGCCGTCTGCTGGAGGTAGACTCACATCGCAACATTCCTCCCCTGTCCTCCCAAAACGCCGGGGAAGGGGTGCATAGAAAGAGGAAGGAGCCAGTAATTATTGCCCATATTAGTTGATAAAAATAAAATCAGGATTAAAACGACCCTCATAATAAAACTCTCCTACTCAACTTCTCAAGTGATGGGGAAAAAAATTGGAATTGTCTAGAAGAGGGAAGATTGGGTTTTACTCAAAACCAGGTTCCTGGGAAATTAAATTTAAAACGTGACCTACTTTAAATTACTCAGGGAGAAAAGCAAGCAGTCAGTCAGTCAGGGCAGATCTGCCCTCCGCGGTGAGCGGTGAGCGGCGCCGTTTATCAGGGTGTTCGAGGGGCGTTTGCTGCAAGTGTGGTCAGAAGCACAGACGTGCGGTAAATTTGGGCACAGCACCGGCTGCCTTGGCTGGTACCAGGAAGGTGGGCTGGTGAATTCATTTTTGTCCTGGGGCTAGCAGATGCCAGATGCACACCTCCCACCCCCCCACCCCCAAACACAGCGGTGTCTTGGCTCTCTGCACAAAGCTACCTTCCCTCCTCCCCTCTGGGGAGACTTAACTCATTCCGGGACATAACCCAGAATGTCATCATCTGCGAGGCCCAGACGTGGGAAGCAGAGACGGCCGTCAATCCACGGTATTATTTCTTCAAGGACAGGATAGAGACAACTAAGTACCTACGGTATGGGCCGAAAGAGGAAGGTCTGGATAGCGGTCAGACTCAGGTTCAAAACCTCAGCTTGTCATTTGCCCGGCTGTGGGATTTTTCCACAAGATGGTTAACATTTCTTGGATACCCGGATTTCCCCTGTGAAAAGACTATCTCTGAGGCCGGGCACCGGTGGCTCCTACAGAGAATCCTAGCAACTCAGGAGGCTGAGAGCAGAGCATCAACCGCTTGGAGCCAGCCCGGGCAGGAAAGTCTGTTCGGTGAGATTCTAATAAACTACCAATAAAATAAAATAGAAGTGGAGCTGTGACTCACGTGGTAGGTAAGCGTGCTCACCTTGGGCAAAAAGAAGCTCAGGAACAACGCTCAGGCCCTGAGTTCAAGACTCAGGCCGGCACACACGTACCACCACCAAATGATCTCTGAGAACTAAAGAGAGGGTTGGGATAAAATGGTGGACGCCTGGAAGATAAGGTAACGGAACTATCTCCCACCTCCCACCCCCAGAGACACGGCAAGCCAATCCCCCAGCATTCCCTCAGGGAAAGACAAAGACACATCAGCCCACTGTGTGGCTACAGGTCCATTTCCAGCACCCTGGAAGAGTGTCGGAACCAGCTAGAGCAGAGAGTTCAAAGTTCAATAGCAACCCCCCCCCACACACCGCTGTGGGCACAGCTGGCTCTCATTGGTCAAAACCACATCTAGAGCCTTTGATGCTCCTGCCCCTTTGCTTCTCCACATTTAAGGCTGTGCGGAAGCAGAACACCGAGCATTCAGACTTCCATTTAAAATCAATTAAAAGCCGTATACGTGAACCGACCATTCCCGTGTCCCGGTTGACAGAAGCTTTAAGAAAAAACAAATGACAAGTTAAGAGGCTGGATGACAAGAAATGCCACAATCGAGTGTCGCCTGAAGAGCACAGAGCTTGTTTTCGCCGTCGGGCCAGGGAGCCCCCTCCTGGGGACCCCCCCCTTGCCGGCATCTTTGGCAGCAGGCAGGCAGCCAGCCGGGCTGCAGGGTAAGCCACCCCCTTTTCTGTCCGAAGAGAAACTGGTCCTGGATCCTGGGGACAATGAGGGTTTCAACACTGGGAGAAAACTCTGGGTTGCGGAAAAGGCTCAGACACAAAAATAGATCCCAAATGCCTGAAGCTCTACCACTCGCCCGTGGGTCCGTGGGAGAGGAATGCCAGAAATTACCTGAAAATAATGATGTTAAACAAAAAATCCCTCCAGAGAGCTCAGTACTGGAACCCAATACCCCAGGTTCATTGTTAAAATAGCCAGGGGAGCCTTACACGCTGTCGTACCCAGTGACCTACTATGGGCCCATGGCCGGGCAGCCTACTGTGTGCAAGAGGTGCGGGAGGCGTAGGGAAAGGAGAGGAGAAAGGAGAGATTACCCCTGCCCCCCCCCCCCCCCCCCCCCCCCCCCCCTTGTTTCACAGATTGGCCCTGACTGCCCTGCCCCCCGATCATGCTGTTCTCCCTGACCTGTCCCCCCTCAGCACACCCCCCCCACTGCCCCCTCTGCCCCCCAGGCAACGTTTAAGGGTGTCGTTGGCCACCTGACGAGGTCCTGCATTTTCTTTCAAGGTTGGAGCGTCCTTCGCTTGTAGCTAGAGCCCAGCAATTGGAGATTCATTTGGTAGACAATAAAGTTCGACCCTTTCTCCACCCTGTAGCCAGAAGTCCCAATTCCGTATGGAGTTACAGACCTAAGTGGAAACAGACTACGAACGTATTTAAATAAAAAATATGCTCAAGATTCCTGTTTTGTTTTCTTGGGCAAGCGAGGGAGAGAAGAAAGACATGGTTGTGCGAGCCCGGAGGGGTGATTGTGTGTCCTCAGTGCTTACATCGTGTGTGTGTGTGTGTGTGTGTGTGAGACAAAGGGAACACTAGCTCAGAATGAGGAGACAAGCAACACCAGGAAGAAGAAGAAATATTTCCAACTTGTCTTACAGAATAGACGTCTACTACGGCAGACAGACAGGACCTCTGGGAAATATACACAAAGAGACAGATGAGTAGAAGCCCGGGCAAGTAGTATGCCTTGCCGATAAAAGCACCATCCGCCATCCAGCTTCATTAGGAAGTACAGGTAATACAAAATGAGATACAATGCTTGGCTTCTCGGATTGGAGGTGATATTCGCAGCACTAGGTGGTGGCGGTGTGTGTGTGGGGGGGGACGGGGAGGTGGAGGGAGGGGTCCTGAAGGGCTGGGCTCTGATGGGCATCCTGTGTAGGAACGTGAGTACAAGCCAACTCCTAGGGAACCGATCTGGCATTTTATGGACAGTTCCCCGGCTCACCTCATCCAATCGAGAAGCCTGTAGACCCAGTGCCTCAGGGTTTCCCCCTTGTTAAATGGTGTGTGTGTGTGTGTGTGTGTGTGTGTGTGTGTGTGTAAGCTGCACAACAGATCTAAGGAGTAACCATGAAGGTAAAACACTGAGATCGCCAGCCGTTTGGACACGTACTACCCTTCCCCCAGCTGCCCCAAGGACTCAGATGTTCGAGATGGGTTCAGGTAGGGTGGTATCCAGCAAGACCCCCCCCCACCCAAATGGAGGAGATCAGAGGATGCCTGTGGCCAGCAGGTCAGCAGGTCTGAGCTGGGGTGCAGGCACCCGTGGCCTCCTCATTCAGCTTGGTCACACAGCACGCTCACAACAAGCCCAGAGACCATTCAGGAGAATTTCCAGAAGGACACAAAGCTCATCAGGTGCGTCAAGTTCTGACTCTCCCGGAGCCGTGGGGTGGTGGCGGCGGCGGCGGTGGGGGATGCGGGACACGCTGACTTCGGCAGGAAAGTATGGATGCCTTAATTAATCCGGGGTGAATTTAATTGCTTTAGTTAAGTGGGAATCGGGTTAAAAACGATGCGGAACATGCTGGCGTGTGTTAAAAACATGACATATGAACGGATGAATCGATAAATTAAAAGTGCACAGATGTTTTAATTAAACCCAGGGAAGTTAACGAAGATCGCAAGAGACTTTTAAGCCTATGATTAATTCAATTCATTTAAAATACCTGTAGAGACCTGGCGACACCTCCAGTTTGAGAGTTATGAAAGTTCCCAATGGATGAGTACTTAGGCCTGAAAAAGTCAAAGGTGTGGACGTGTGTGTGTGTGTGTGCACGCGCTCGTGCGTGCGTGCATGCGTGTGTGTGTGTGTGTGGTGTGTGTGTGACCGCAGCACTAATTACAGAATGAATATTTAAATTCGTGGGGATACACGGCAAACATCCTCTTTTCCTTTTTTGAAGCCCAGGTCTAGATCACCACCGCGTCTCGTTTTTGTGGCAATCGGGGCTTCCGGGAGAACCGGGCCGGTGTGTGGAAGGCACGGGGCTGTCTTACTCCCGTCTCCCTGTCTTCCTTCGGCTTTGCCTGTTGTGTGGCTGGGAACCTGCTAAGCCTCTCTGGGACTTAATCCCAAGTCGAGTAAGACTGGGACGAGGCCACTCTGCGGTGTGTCCTGGAGGAACGAGAGAGGCTGGGAACAGAAGGCGCCACCTGAGGACCATCATGTTCCCTAGAATGTCGGGCTAATGGACACACTCTGAAACCTGCCACCCACCCCGGCCTCGGCCGCCCACCTCGGCCTCAGCCACCCACCCCGGCCTCAGCCACCCTAAGCCCTGGGTGAGCATCCAAGGCTGGGCATGGTCCCGACATCCTGGGGTGCCCAGGCCCGCGGACTCTGTCTTCTAGAATTTTGTCCCTTATCTAGCAGTTTACCAAGAGGAGCTTCCCATCTTCTCCCTTCCCCTTTCCCTTCCTCTTCCTCCTTCCTTCCCTCCTTCCTTCCTTCCTTCCTTCCTTCCCTCCTTCCTTCCTTCCTTCCCTCCCTCCCTCCTTCCTTCCTTCCTTCCTTCCTTCCTCCTGTCCTCTCCCCTCCCATCCCTTTCCCTTTCCTCCTCTCCCACCCCTCCCCCTCCTCCTTCCTCCCTTCCTCTCCACTTCTCCTCCTCCCTCCCTCCCTCCCTCCCGCTCTCCAAGGTTTAGAACCCAGAACCTCCCACACTCGAGTGCACACCCCCAGTCCTGTTTGAATGGGCCATTCTTCCGGCAGGGCTTCACTTTTATCCCTGTCCAGCCTGGGCCAACACCTTCCTGTCTCCGCATCCCCAGCAGCAGCCATGGCACCCAGCTTCTTCTCCAGCGGGGCAGGCTCTGGGCACTGTTCTGACCTCTCCCCTCGGTCCTCCCTCCCTCAGCCTCCCGAGTAGAGTAGCAGGGATGACAGGAGGCAGCCGCTGTGCGGGGAAAAGGGAGAAACTCATCCTCTGCCTCAGAAGATGGAGCCTGGCCATCAGTGTTGGAGCCCTAGCAGGCTAGTGAGGCACCTTCCCGCCAGACACATATCTCCCCAGCATTCTGCAAACCTCGGTGGGCAGCTCCAGGAGCCCTGGGAGCCATGGGAGCCATGGGAGCCCCGGGAGCCACGGGAGGCGTTTGAAGTGGGTAGGGTGAAGCTCTAGGAGAACCATGGCAGTGGAGATGGTGAGGAGGAGGAAGATCGCACCATGGCGAGGAGGAGGAGGA
>NW_012267328.1:1977537-2006977 GCF_000151885.1 Dipodomys ordii
GGAGGAGGAGGAGGAGGATTTCACCATGGACAGGAGGAGGAGGAGAGGGAGGAGGAGGCAGGCTGTACAAGCAGAGGCTGGTGGGCTGGGCAGGCGGACAGAGAGGAGACGTGGGACAGTTGGAGGAAGGAGCAGAGGCCATGGAGGCCGGCGAGCTGGCAGCGGTGGGGAGGAGGGTGCAGAGCGGATGGACTTGGTCTCTAGCGCTGCCCCTCCCGTCCAGATAAACCCCTTCTCCCTCTAAAGGCTTCCCGGGAGTCCAGGGCCAGAATCCAGGGCGTCAGCAGCGCACATGCGGCGTGTAGAAGCCACAACCCCTGTGCAACCTCAACAGACCCCTTCCCAGCTGTGTGCTCGGGGCCAGCTAGTGACCCTCTCTGTGCCCCTCATCTGCCTTCCTGCAAAGGGTAAGCCATCTCTAAAAAACCAGGGTGACGGGAGGTTTCACGGGAGAGGCCTGGGGCTGTTGAGTGGAGGCGAGGAGGGTGGTGACTTGGACTTTAGCACCGAGTGTGACCAGGAAGGGGCAGACAGCAGGGGCACACTTGACAGTGATCAGGAGAAAAACAGCTCCCCAACTCGGTCTCCCCGCGCGGTTCCCGATGCGGGATGGAGGCTGGCAGAAGCCCCCAGGAGGAAGGACGTGACTCGCCCCGCGTGTGGCGTTTCTGGGACTCCGAGACAGATGTTCGGCGGCGGGAGTTGTCATTTCTAATAGCGATTAAACTCGCATTACCTAGCAGCTGCGCGCCGGGGGCCTGCGGGGCAGGCGGGGGTGGGGGGTGGGGCCTCCACGCGGCCCAAATGAGCCAGGAAAGACAACTGGAGACAGCTCTGCTACAAGCTCGCCATGTTATCTTTTCTGTGTGCATGTGCCGATCCTGGGGCTTGAACTCAGGGCCTGGGTGCGATTTCTGAGCCTTTGTGCTCAAGGCCGATGTTCTATCATTGAGCCACAGCTCCACGTCTTGGCCTTTTGGAGGTTAACTGGAAGGGAGAGTCTGTCAGACTTTTTCCTGCCAGGGTTGGCTTTGAACGGCGACCCTCGGGTCGCAGCCTCCTGAGCGTCTCTCCCTCTTCCAGAGGAGGAAGCCGAGGGGTAGCAAGGCTGCCCGCCCTGGCCAAGGCCGTGTGTCCTGAGCAGTGTCTGGATTCCTGGCTGGCCCGGCTCAGACCCATGCCTGGCTGCCAGTCTTGGAACTGCCCTGGTGGCTGACCCTGGGCGTTCTACCAAGAGGAAATGGGAAAGGCGGTGGAGACCGGGCGGGTCTGGTCAGGGTACATTACGCCACCCAGCGGTAAGAGTACCTTCTTAAGAAACACGAAGCCATAAGTTCAAACCCCAGGACCGCCTGAATACATTACCTGCCTGAGGTAAATATCACCCTCGAAACTCCTCTGTACAATTCAGGCGTGCCGACAAAGATTCCAATTAAAGAATCAAACAGAATGAAATATAGATGTGCAGCAAAAGTATGACCCAGTGCTTTTGTTCTATTGTTCTATGTGTGTTCAGCTTGACACAGGAATGCATGTGGTCCTGTGTGTGTGTGTGTGTGTGCGTGCCATCCCCATTCCCTGCCCCTTGGGGCCACTTCAAGGTCACCTTGAAGGTCGCTTGCCAGCGAGGTGCGCAGCCCCGGCCCCCCCTCCCAATTCCCCGCTCTCCACAGTCATTTTCTTTCTTCCATTTCCCTCCCTCAGGGATCCCCAGACCCCAGCCTTCCTCTATGAAGCAGTGCAGATGAATTAATAATACGATTTAAAACCTATTCCACCAAGACAAATAGTGCTTCCTCCGAGAAGAGGGACGCTGACTGGAATGGATGAAGTTTCCTCACCCCGAGCTGCTGGGGGTGGGGTGGGGGGCATTAGAGCGTGCGGAGCGGCGATCAGAGAGGCGGGTCGTGGCCTCCTGCTCGGAGCAAATCTTTCCTCAGTGCACCCCAACGCCCAGGAAAACTTCCCGGTTCTCCCAGATGATCACAGGCCACCCCGGGGCCACGGGCTCACCCACTGTGCCCGTGGGGCCTGCCGGGCCCCCGAGGAGCTTCCTCCGAGGGTGGGGAAGTTGAGGCAGTACCTTTAGCACAGTCGGCTCCGAGGAAGCCCGGGAAGCAGTGGCACTGGCCCGACACGCACTCTCCGTTCCCGTGACAGTTCCGTGGGCAGTCCTGCACTGAATCTGAAAGAGAGAGACAGGGACAAGCGTGGGTCCACCACCGGCCCCCCCACCTCGGTGCAGGCTCTGGAAGTCGGTCCTGCATTATGATTACAGATGGCAAGTCTATGGGGACTGCGGCGACCGCCAGCCGGACGAGCTGGAGGAGCCGGCAGGGCCGGAACCAACGACTGCAGCAGCACAGCGCCCGCGTCACCAAAACCTGGACCACAGACCTCCGTGATTCCTGCCTTCTGAGAAATTCCCACTCACTGTCCATCAGCACAGCGCCCCTCATCTGGGCCCATTACCATGGACTCTCTCTGAGCTCCTGGCTCTCAGTGTCAGGGAGGGGAAGGACCTGGGGTGGAGGAGGGCAGCTCACCACCACAGGGCCTGTGTCTGCTCGGATAAAGAGGGCAGGTGCATTGCTGGAGGAGCAGTGCATTATGGGAGGAGCAGGTGCGTTATGGGAGGAGCAGGTGCATTTGCTGGAGGAGCAGGTGCATTACAGGAGGAGCGGGTGCATTGCCGGAGGGGCAGGTACATTATGGAAGGAGCAGGTGCATTATAGGAGGAGCATGTGCATTGCTGGAGGAGCAGGTGCATTATGGGAGGAGCAGGTGCATTTGCTGGAGGAGGAGGTGCATTTGCTGGAGGAGCAGGTGCATTATGGAAGGAGCAGGTGCATTGCTGGAGGAGCAGGTGCATTATGGGAGAAGCAGGTGCATTATGGGAGAAGCAGGTGCATTGCTGGAGGAGCAAATGCATTATGGGAGGAGCAGAAGAGCAGGTGCATTATGGAAGGAGCAGGTGCATTGCTGGAGGAGCAAATGCATTATGGGAGGAGCGGAGGAGCAGGTGCATTATGGGAGGAGCAGGTGCATTATGGGAGGAGCAGGTGCATTAGGGGAGGAGCAGGTGCATTACTGGATAACACAGCTCCACCCTACCCCAAACTCACTGGCAGGGAGACAGTGAGGAATTTGGTTGGAATCCAAAGAAATACAGGGGTCAGAGTGTACAGGCCCCGGAAAATGGGAATTCTGACATCCACTGTCACTGACGGTGCCTGACCCCGGACCGCGTGTGACCCTGGGCTGTTTGTGACCTTGGCACCTGTGTGACCTTGGGGGAGACCGTCCACATCTCCCAGACCCCGTGTTCTCCCCAGGAAAGTGGAGGGCCGTGGCACCCTTTCCGGCTGCCCGTGGGGTGGTCAGACGTCAGAGGACGCAGCCCACAGTCCATACGCACGCGGTCTTGACTCTAGGACTGTGGTTTACAATCCTGCGAATCTGTGCCGTGTCCCACGAGCCGGCCCTGGCCTCGGGCCCCCGGCAGCCCATGGGTGTGGGTTCAAGTCTTCCGAGGTCAGGTGCCAGACACAGAGAAAGCAGTTCTGGGACGAAGGCATTGTCACCCTCCCAGCCCCTCAGGGACGCTGTGCTCCGCTTCCTCCTCTCCTCTTTTGGTGACGGGGGCCATGGTTCTCCCCGTGGATGCCCTCTGCAGGGCGGCCCCCTCCCGCCACGCCCCGCGGAGCCCGCGCCTACCTAGGACCACCGTGTTGAACGACACCATCTCCTTATCCTTGCCGTCATTGTAGAAGGCCAGGTGCCACAGCCCCACGTCCAGGTACTGCACGAACACGGCCTCGTTCTGCACCAGGGTCTGGATGCTGCGCCGTTCCCGTGGGGACTCCACCACGCTCCACTTCTCCTTCCCGTCCAGGCGCTCCATGAAGTCATACTGGCAAAACGACACGGGCCGCGGCCGTGTGAGGTGTGCACCGGACCCCCGCCGGCGCCCCCAACCCGGCATCGCACCCAGAAACACCTCTGGGGATGTCTACCACCCATCGGCCAGCTGGCCGGCTGAACGTGGACCCCAGGCCACGGCCGTACCAGCGGCCATCCGTCAGTGCCCGAAGACATCTCCTCCGTCTGATCACTCTCAGCCCCATCTCCCCATCTGCAGGTCTGAAATCTAGGAAACGTCCCACTGGGGGCAATTTTCCTTCCACTCTGCACCTGTGTGCCCTGGAGGGCGTTTATTTGAGGGGTGTATATGTAGGCATATATATATTTGAGGAGTGCATATATGTATTTATATGCACAGATATATTTGAGGGGTATATATATATGTATTTATATGCACAAATATATTTGAGGGTATAATATATATTTGAGGGTATATATATATGTATTTCAAATTATTTGAGGGTGTATATATGTATATCTATATTTGAGGGTGTATACATGTATATAGATGCATGTATATTTGAGAGATACACACACACACACACACACACATATACGTGTTCTATACAACCCAGTGCAGGCCAGTTCCAACTGCTCTGAAATTCTCTAAATTGTCAACTTGTAAAATGCATTTGCCCCCCAGGAGCTGGGTCAAGACCTGAGGGGCCCCGGCGCAGGTAGCCCCGGGCCCAGCCCTTCCCAATGCCTAAGCAGACCTGCCTGGAGAGAACACAGCCATGACAGTGGCTACACCCGACTCTTGCCTCGGTTTCCCCATCTGCATAGGCAAAATAACGGGACTTATGTTTTGGGAATGTTGCGAGGATTCATAGAGTATGAAATACACCAAGCGGTACAGAGTACACACAAGGTACATTAGCTGCCATTGTCATCATCATCATCATCATCATCATCATCAATATCATCATCATCATCAATATCATTGTCAGCCAATCACTGTTGCTTCAATTCTTCAAACACTCTACCTTGGGACAATATCTACCAATCATTTTCTATCTATCTATCTATCTATCTATCTATCTATCTATCTATCTATCTATCTATCTGCTTGTCTATCTTTCCATCCATTATGTATGCATCTATAGATCATGTATGTATCTATCATCCATATATCCACCTATCTGATCTTCCTCCTCTCTACTTACCTATCAATCTAGTCTATCAATCAAATCTATCTAATCTTCCTTATATCCAATATTTATCATCTATTTTATCTATAATCTATGTATCAACCTATCTCATCTACTTGCCTATTATCCACCATTTTTTCTATCTCCGATCTATCTAATCTTCCTCTACTATCTCCTGATCATCCATCCATCTGTCTGTCTGTCTGTTTGTGGGTGGTGCCGGGCATCAGCAGACTCTCTCCCATTGAACTCTGCCTCCAGCACATATCCATATCCATATTTTCCATATGTAGGAAACTGAAACTCAGAGAAGTCAAGTTATGTTCTAACAAGTCACACAGCTCCCCAGGGACTGAGACAAACCTCAGACACAGATCTATCCAGCTGCAGCGCCCCGAGCTGCCCAGAGCTGGTCTTGGATACACTGGTGATCAGAGTTTGATCTCTGTTTCAGTGGGAAGCAGGCTCAGAGCTGGCAGAGATGAGTGAGATAGAGAAAAAGCCTGTGCTGCTCAATCTCAGCCCAGTCTAAACGAAGGGCGAAGCCTTAGAGCAGGCGGGCGGGGGCCAGCGGTTTCTGAGAGCCGTGTGCGCCCCACACCCCGCCACGCCCCCTTGGAGACCTCCGGATCCCGGCTGCGTCTGTCTCTTGGCAACCTGGGAAATGTCTGGACAACACAGGCCTCTGTCTACCGGGCGTGGTCAGCCCGATGGATGGCCAATGCTGCCCGGGGAGAATGGGCCTCATCTGGGATCTGAGTAATCACCCCCAGGAAGAAAAGAGCGGAGAGGTGGTTACTCGTGTGGGACCGTGGCTCAGGACTAATTCGGACATCTGTCATTTTCTGCACAATGGACACTGGCAGCCCGGGGACCCCGGGAGGCTTAGGGCCGGCAGTGCTGGCCGTCCACACAATCAAGTGATGTGGCCAGAGATGAGGACAGGTGTGTCCACTGGAAGGAGCGCTCTACCCGCCTCGGGTTCTCCAATGGGGCCTGGGACAGGGTGGGGAGAGGCCGCCGGGGAGATGGTGTGTCTCCATGCTGCGCCCTGACTTGTACTTTACAATTTCACCAGCAGTTAGCACCCCCAGACCCTCTAATTATTATTACTATTCTTTCTGCCAGTCCTGGGGCTTGAACTCAGGGCTCCGGCACCATCCTAGCTTTTTTTGCCCAAGGCTGGTGCTCTATCCCTTGAGCCACAGTTCCATGTTTGGCTGGTTCAATGGGAGATAATGGACTTCTACCCAGGCTGGCTTTGTCTTCCTTCCTTCCTTCCTTTCTTCCTTTCTTTTTGATTATGGGGCTTGAACTCTGGGCCTGGGCACTGTCCCTCAGCTCTTCAACTCAAGGTGAGCACTCTACCACTTGAGCCACAGCACCACTTCCAGTTTTCTGGTGGTTCGTTGGAGATAAGAGTCTCATGGACTTTCCTGCCTGGGCTGGCCTTGAACTGCGATCCTCAGATCTCAGCCTCGTGAGCAGCTAGGATGACAGGTGTGAGCCACTGATGCCGGGCCTGCTTTTCCTTCCACCCAGGCTGCCCTGCTGTGTGTCCCCATGTTTTCCCGGATGGGACTTGGCAGGGCGGGAGAGCCCCGCATGGGTGTCTATGTGTGTCCGTGGTTCCATCCACTCTTGCTGAGGACCTTTTCCTCTTCCTTCTTCCCTTCCTCCCTCACCTGCCCCCATCTTTATGTGCCCGTCCTGCATCAGACAGTGATTGAGCCCCTGCGGGGACCAGGCTCGGGTGATTCCTTCAGGACCACACATTCCAGAACAGCACCCCCACTTTCCTCTCAGTGTGCCCGGGACGGCAGGCTCGGAACGCCCTGCTGGCAGGCGGTGGGGATGAAAGAATAAACCAGAGCCCTTTCTTCCCCCATGATGATAAGAAAGCTCCGACCTGGGGTCTGAACCTAGCCTGCTTCCCGAGAGAGCGCGCCCGCCGGGTCGGCAGGGCCTTGGCGGTTTGCCGGTGGGAGATAAGCAGATTAGAGCTCCTGCCAAGTTTCTCTCCCACGGATGGAGCCTGAAATGCTAGTTGTTACATTCCAAGGGAATACACTGTGCATTTTTGCTTTCATTTCCATTAAAAGGGGTCTGTCTGGACCATCTCTGGGGTGGGGGTGACTGAGAAAGTGGGGGGAAGCAGAATGCTCAGAAGGACCGGAGGTCTTCCACACATCTGACACACCCCAGCAGCCTTCCTTCTTCGAGCATTTTGGAAGAGTCATGAGCTGGGCCCGGGCATGACGTGGTTCTGGGCGGGGGACGTTCCTGGAGATCCTTAATTCACCCTCCACACAGCGTCCTGAACATGCGCAGGGCACGGCCGTCTCTGCCTTGCGTCCCGCTGTGGTCCTAGGATGCACACAAGTCATAGCACTCCATACATGTTGGCAGAGGGATGTATCTATCGAAGGCTCCTCGAAATAAGTGACCCCGTGCCTGTAGAGTTTCTGAGAAGCACGAAGAGACCACAGCCACATGGAGCCTTTACCACCAAACCCCGCAGCAGGGAGCCAGGTGCGGAGCTCCTGTCTGAAGGTGGAGAGAGCTCCATGGGGCCCCGGATTGGTTTGCCTTGGCTTTGCTCTCCCCATCACTTTTCTCCCTACAGAAACATCGCAGAGGTCCAGGGGCCGGTGGCTCACGCCTGTAACCCTAGCTATAGCCTGGGAGGCTTAGATCTGAGGATCTGGGTCCAAAGCCAGCCTGGACAAAAAAAAATCCCCGTAAGACTTTATCTCTAATTTAACCACTCAGAAATCGGGAGTGGAGCTGTGGCTCAAAGTGGCAGAGCGCTAGCCTTGAGCAAAAGAGTTCAGGAACAGCGCCCAGGGCCCTGAGCTCAGGTCCCAGGACTGGCCATAAAAAGCACGAAAAGAATCAACTCAGAGGAATTGAGAGTTTGACAGCATCTGCAACCGTCTTGTGGCCATCACGCAGTCCCTGAGATCTCCCTTTCAACCAGCTGCGGGAGCCGGGAGCCGGCCCAACACAGCACACCGCCGTCACCGCCGCCCGCAGTCACGGGCTCCAGGCTCCGTCAGGCTGAGTGACGAAGGAGGCATTTTTAATATTTGCTAAACAGGATTGCAGGGAAGGTGAAGTCTCGGCGGGGCTCCCAAGCGGTAACCGCTCCTTGTTGTTTTAGGCTAATCATGTACCTAATTTGCCGATTATTGACTTGTTCTCGCCAAGGGTTTTCCTTGGCTTGACACATCAGCTGCAATCAGCGACGGACTGTCAGGGAAACGTGCCGGCTGCCTTAACCACCCGCGCTCCCGCCTCTCAGCAGCAGACCCGAGGTTTCCTCCCACACGCCACACGGTAGCCCCCTCAGATTAGTGTTTTCCCCCCATCTCCTGCTAGAGCCAGGGTTCAGCAAGGCTGACACAGTTCGCCAGATTTCCAATCTCTGGCGAGGGGCAGCAGAGTCGGAGTCGGGAGTCCGCGACGCCTTGCAGGATTGCCTCTTTCTGCCCTGGCTGATTTTGTTGCACAAAAGAAAAAAGAAAAAGAAAAATGCAATCCAGGCCACCACGATGGTGCATTTTAAACATGGCATAATCTCTGACGAAGCTTTAGACACGTCAATACCAAGTTTAGGTCAGGTCAGTAATGAACTGAGGTTAGCAGAGGTCAGCAGAGGTATAGGGTACTTAGACGTGGTGTGGACAAAGAAGATCTGTCAGAGTTTATCCTTTTCTTTTGGGGTCTTCTCTTTTCTCTTTTCTTGTTGTTCTGCTCCTGGGGTCTGAACGGCTCAGTACCTCTCCCCACTTCTGGTTGGTGCTGTACCCCTTGAGTGAGCCACAACTCCACTTCTGGCTTTTTGCTGGTTAATAGAAGATAAATGTCTCTCGAGTGTATCTGAGACCTGTGTTCAGATCTCAGCCTTTGCATGGCTGGTATTACAGGTGGGAGTCACCAGCCCCTGGACATCGGGTCTTATTCTTAGAACCAGTGCTGAGGACATTCCCTTGAACTCAGGTGTCAGGTTATGTCTGTGGTGGGTCACTAGGGCTGTTTGGGGGGCATTTTTGGACACTACCCCCATTTTTTGTGTAAACTTATGATGTGATTTGTGTGACTAAGCTGAGAAAGGCTTAAAGGTCATGTCTGGCTTCCAAATGGGACATGCTGGGGACATCCAAACTCCACAGGGAGCTGTCCAGGGTCCTGGGAACTGTCCAGGGGCCTGGGGGCTGTCCAGGGTCTGGGAAACTGTCCAGGGCCTTGGGAACTGTCCAAGGTCCTGGGAGCTGTCCAGGGTCCCGTGTTTGGTGAAGCCCGCATTCACTAAGGATGAGCAAGGTAGGCAGGGGTTCTCAGCCTGGGTAGTGCTAATGACTGTCTGGTGATGTCTTCGACAGGCTGTCCTGTGCATTGTCACCAGTCATAACTCTGGTCTCTGCATTGTGAGCTGGTCATTGTCAGTCAATCTGGCCTTTGCCCAAGGATGACGGTCACACTGACAGTACACAGTATGGCCAACAGTGCTTCCAATAAACCATTTTCCCAGGGTAGGAGGACGGTTTGTCGAAATCACCTTTGATTAAGAACCACTGATACAGGATAACAAGAAACAGCCTGCACTATCTGAAGCTACCGAGACTTGTCAGGTGGTTTTATGTGTATTTATGTATGCACCTATTTTTTTTTAAATTTTAACTACAACGGATGTGTTTCTCTCTAGTACAAACTACACATATTATTAGCAAGGAGCCAAAAGGGACCACCTCAAAATTATTGCTCACTTTCCTTTCTTTTTGTTTCTAAAAACACTTGTTTTGCAGTGAGAAACAATAGTTTGTTGTCCACTAAGAAGAAAATAGAGAATTAGTCTTAATCATCTATTGTAGATGGTATATTCAACAGGACCACCTAAGATTCCTTTCTGTAGCACTGGGGTTTGAACCCAGGGCTTTTACGCATGTTAGGCAACCGCTCTCTCCCTGAGATTCTCCCCCAGTCCTCATTCTTTCATTAGAACAAAGCAGCATGGATTTCATGATGACACCCTCACACACACGTACCCATCCTCCCATGCTCCTCCCTGGTATCCATTCCCTTCCCCCAGCCACTCTCCTCCTCTTTCCCCTTTCCACTTGCACACTTTAAAAAAAAGCATAGGTTCAACATCAGAGAGAAAACTGGCATTGTCTCCCGAGTCTGGCTCATGTTGGTCAGCCTGGATCCCCACACACTTTTCCACCAACACAGTCTTAATTTTTTGAATGCATTCCAGCCCTACTATGATTTCTTTCTACTGTGCTTCTCATCCAAGCTTTGGAGGCAGGTAATCCAAATCAGAGAGAAAAAGAAAGAAAAAAAGAAAGAAAGAAAGAAAAGAAGGAAGGAAGGAAGGAAGGAAGAAAGGAAGAAAGAAAGAAAGAAAGAAAGAAAGAAAGAAAGAAAGAAAGAAAGAAAGAAAGAAAGAAAAGCTGACAGGTGAAAGGTCACAGCCAAGGTCCCTGGGTTAAGGTATAGCCTGTGTTCGCTCACGAGTCTGGTGGTATATTCGAGGCTGACTCCTCAATGCCACATTGCTTCTGCCTCTTCTTTTCCAAAGTCCGTGTAAGAAAGCCAGCTGGGACCCAGCCCGAACCTTGGGAAATTTAAGCAAGTGGAAAAAGGATTCTCTTCTGTATTTAATATCCTTGGACAAGAATTCTACACCTTGTAGGCTCTTGGTCAGAGCATGATGCTCTGTAAAATTTCCACAGAGCTATTTCGTGCAACGTAGCCAATAGAATTTCACTTCCTCCCCCTCCTCCTTCTTCCATTTTCCTTTCACCTTGGCTTGCCTGCCAATCTCCACGGAACAGTGCTCCTCCACAGAACATACCAATGGGAATGAGAAATCCTGTGACAGTGGCAGTGGGGAGCCGGTCCTTAGCCCTGCGGTGTAGCTCAGCACTGAATCCTCCGGGGGATGTGGCTCTTCATGCGGACACAAGCGAAGCCCGGGGCTTCTTCCTCTCTTCTTTCTTACCGAAGAGTTCCTGCCCTGCCTGTCCCGTGCCCTTCTGACTGCCTGAAGCCTGCTGCCTCACCCGGACGTCTGAACACACCCCACACACCGAGTAGAAGCTCCAACACACATCCCCCTTCCCTCCCCTCCTCCCCTGGTGCTCCTCCCTTCTAGAAGGGGACATGAGGGGCGGGTGTCCCTTGAACAGGGCTATTTCAAGAGGGTGATGGGCCCCCGAACGTGGCAGGAGGCAGGCAGGTAGGGCAGGGAACAAAAGAAGGAAAGGCAGAGTCACGAGGCCCAGAGTTCTGAATGTCAGGGAGGCAGGGGAGAGACGCAGGCCCAAGCCCATCTGTCCGCTGTCCATGGTCCGCTTTCCGCTCAGGTGCACAGCGTTGTCTGCGTGACTTAATGCTCTCGCTGGCTTTTTCCACTGCACTGAGATGCCCAGAGCAGAGAAGCAGGGGAGGAACAGGGCTTTGGAACCAAGTGGGGGAAAGAAAGGCTTTCCTTAACACAGCCCTGGCTGGCTGTGCCCAGAGGCAGGCTGGTGCATCCCTGAGTAGCGCTGACGATTGGCTTTCAGGACTGTAAATCCTCCACGTGGCCACGCTGGAGTTAGCGGAGCCTGAAGGGCAGCAGACCCAGGCAGCCATCTGCATGTAGCTTCCTGGGGCAGCACCCCGCTGGCTGGCTGCGAGCCACGCAACCACGGGGTGCGCGGGGGGGGGTGCGTCCTTTCCTCAGACGAGGGTCTCTTGGGAGAGCAGATGGGATTTGTGGCGAGCAGTTCTGCTGGGTCAGGGTCTGTGCTCTCTCATCTCTAGGAAGCGGGGGGGGGCGGGTCCCATAAATACCTTCCTGCAGAGATGGAGGGGGCTTCACAGATGAACACTGCACCCGCGTGGGTCGCCCCTTCCCCCCCTGTAGCTCGTGGCCAGTGCTGCCTTCTCGGTTCAAAACCGACACAGTCATCAGAGGCCTGGCATCGACCAACACAGGTTGTTGGGACGGGGCTGCAAGCGAAGTTGCATCTTGATAGAAAACACTGGTCGATTAGTACTGGCTGCTCTGAGTGGTGCTGGAGGCGTTGGTGTCCGAGGCTCCGTGAGGTGGAGCGCTGCCATCGATTAGCAATGTCTGCCGTGAGCTAAAGACCCGGGGTGTGCGTGTGTGGGGAGACAGTGGCCTGTCTTGTGTTTGCCAATGCTCACAGAGACTTCAGTTCTTCCGCAAGGAATGTTCTAGATGGATACCTTCCCCGTACATCCTAGTCGGCCATGGCTGGATCATATGGGTACTTTCTCCCCATGGGGCTGGGACGATGGGTGTAAAAATCCACACCCGGCTGCCGGTTGAGATGGAGTCTCACCAACTTAGCTTGGACTGGCGGGCACCCACGCTCCCCTGACCGGCCTGCCCCGAGCGGCTAGGATGATGACAGGCAGGAGCCACCAGTGCCCAGCGGGTCCTTAGTGGGAAAAGAAAGCCAGGCGTGACATCCCTCAAAGGCCTGTATAATAAAATCTCTACCGGGACAAATGGAGGCCAGACGAGAGAAGAAATGATGCTATCGAAGGTATAACTCTCCAACCTAACATGGGAATAATCACCCTTTCATGGCCCCCATACCCCAGGGGGACTGACCACCAAGGGGGCTTGTGGGTAAGGTCACCCCCATTCCCAAGGGATGTCACCCAGGAGGAGGTTTGCTAAGTTCCCGGGACGCGGGTTCACAGTCTCACAGCACGTGGGCATTTGTGCACTGCTCTGCGATGCCCCGCGGCGTGGTCTGATGTTGGATTATTTCCTTCAATTTCCCCAACAGAGTCTCCTTCCCGTTAGCGGCCGGTCCTGATTCTCCTGCTCCTAGGAGTGTGTTCTGCGGTCAGCCTGCGTCTGCCCGCTCCAGATGGCTCAGACCAATCGCACCCTAACCCCTGTGGACTTTCAGCGGCATAATTTCAATTTTCATGTACCTGACAGCACGTGGCTTTTGTCGGTTGTAGGACTTGAACTCAGGGCCTATGTGCTGTCCCTGAGCTTTTTTTTACTCAAGGCTAGTGCTCTACCACTTCGAGCCACAGTGTCACTTCTGGTTTTTAGAGTCATTTCTGGGTTTCTGGTGGTTCATTGGAGATGTGAGTCTCACAGACTTTCCTGTCCAGGCTGGCTTTGAACCACAGTCCTCAGATCTTCAGCCTCCTGCGTACCTAGGATGACAGGCGTGAGCTGCCGCGCCTGGCTAGACCCTGTTCTTTCTTTTAATGATTGAATAATATTCCATTGTAAGTGCCACATTTGTTTTACCCATTTGTTCATAAGGGGGCATTTGACTTGTTTTTACTGTTTTTTTTTTTTTTTTTGAGCAGCAAGAATACGGTAATGAACACTGGCATTTTGTGAACAAAAGGCTATCTTCACCTCTCCCGAGCACCACCTCACTTTTGGAAAGACAAAAACAAACCCCCAAATAAAATTCTCCACAACTTGTTGCTCCCTTCCCCCCCCCCCCCCATAGTGGCTGCTCCGTTTCATTCTTACCAGGAAGTTGCCGGGCTGGCTGAGATTTCCCCACATCCTCGCCAACACCCGCTAGTGTGTGTTTTGCTGACAGGCACCCCCTGCTGGGGGGGTAGGAGGGGTGCACATGGGTAAGTGTGCCGGAGGTGAGCGCATACCTGTGCGTGAGACGGAGGAAGACCTCTTCTGATGTAGACGCCGAACAGCGCATCCTTTCCCAGGGAGATGTTGAACTTCAGGAACTGTGGCTGGCTGAGGTGGAGCTGAGATCTCCAGAACACTCCGGGGGGCACCTCCTGTGTCGCCCGCCGGCCGACCTCCGCTTCGCCGCTGTCTATGCTGCTGTTTTTCAACGACCAGGGGACTGCAAAGCAGGAAGGGGCACCAAGTTAGCCACACCGGGGAACACCGCGCTGCTTCTCTCCGGTTGTGTGCCAACATCCGTCCCCTTGTTAACTATTGAGATGACACTCAAGCGTCTCCCGAAAGTCACAACGAACACATCCAGATCCTTAAACAACAAAGCTCATCGATCAAGACGTATTGTGCTCATAAATGGCTTTGTTAAATGGCAGCTCCTTTGTACAGCTACTTGAAGACAATGTAAAAAAAAAAGAGAATTAAACATTAAAAAAAAACACCCACCATGACAAAGCTATTAACTCCCAGAGCACGTGAAATCTTGGCATGATGCTTTCTAAAAAAATTCTGTGATTACCCTTTACTGATCAAATAGAACAAGAGCCTGATAAGTACATGTAAAAATCTCCAACCGCACAGAACACTGACGGGTGTACAAATTATCAGCGGGAAGAGGGGAGGGTGATGTTAATTTGTCACCAGATTTAATTCTTGGAGCCTTTTATTATTCTTGCCAGATATAAACAAGTCTAGCATCCTCTGACATTTGGAAGGTATCTCTCAGTCTAACGTCAGTAAAACAACTCAGCAGAGAACGAAGACTTGGTGGCATGTGAACCTGGGTTCGGATCCCGCACGGGGCTTGGCTCCGTCTAATCCACACGGGGCTTGGCTCCTTCTCCGAGTTAGACGCAGGAGCCTGGAACCACCAAGAGGTTCTCACTTCGCCCCGGGACACAGTGGCTCAGGTTGGAAACAAGAAGGATCAGGTGTCTGTCTACACTTAGCTTCGTTCAGAAGTTGAACAACAGAAGTTTGAGAAAGATCCCGAAGGAGCATTTCTCTGTAACAATGGCTTCTTTGGCAGCCATGTGATGAAGCTGGATGGTCAGTCAAGAGAAACACCTTAATTGATGTCTCTGAGCTTTGCTTCCCTGCTCTGCAGAATGGGAAACCGACTTAGCTCGAACGTGGCTGGAGAAAGGTCACTTGCCATGGCTCCAAAGAGCTCTGAACTAGGCAGGCAGGATAAAGATCACATCTCATCCCCCTCCGCTCTTCCCAAGGATGGCCGCCCTTCTGCGGGGGAGGGGCAATCACACTGGCGGTCCCCAAGGCCGGACAGCCCAGTTCAGCCTGTGTGCACAGTGACAGAACAAGTTCCCTCTGTCCTCTGGGCCACACAGACCCGTACCGGCCAGCACGCCTGGCAGAGGGTTTGGATGGCCCTGGAGAAATGATACTGTTGTCAACACTGGCAAAGAAGGCCCAGTGTACCGTCCCGGGGTCTTAGTTGGCTACTGCAACATGTGATCACAACCTCAGTTTTTCCATCTCTAAAATAGACAGGTAACATTCTGGGAATCTCTCAATGATTAAAACAAACAAACAACTCCCCCCTACCCTATGGGGTAGCATAGATATCTAGATTTATGAATGCTGGAATGTCTAATTTTTTCTTTTAACATGGAGGAGGATAGTACTTTTTAAAATTTGGTTTAGCAGCAGATAAGAAGCCAACGAAGCAGGAGAAACATGGGTTTGGACTTCCAGAAGAATCGCCTGACATCTAAGATAATAACAGTAGGTCAGGCAAGGTGGAAATGCCTACCTCGTAATTCCTTAAGAAGCAACGAACCAGAGACCCTGAGTGGTTCTGAACTTGAGCCTGGCAAACTTGCAAGGGGAGGAGGGGGAGCGGAGTAGGAGGTGTGGCAGAGAGACCTTCGGTGGAGGCTGTCTGGGTTCATGTCTTCACGTTGCTGCTCACTAAGTGTAACGGTGCTCTGTGCCTCAGTTTCCCCAGCTGTCTCCCCGAGACCCCTTCTTGCGTATTTCACAGGGTTGTTATGAGGAATGAGTGACTTGATCCACGCAAAGTCTTAGAATAATTATTATTAATAGTCATACATTGTTATCATCTGTAAGGTCTGAAGTCTTACTTGGTGGTTTCACGGAGATAATGATAGATCCAGGAGGGAAGATTCACTATCACCAGTTGCCTGGAGAATCTGATTAAGAAAAACTAAAAGCTGTTTTTTTTTTTTTTTTTTTTTACTTTACAAGGTTGTATTTAATGGACTCCCCCATGGCTGTCCCCATACACGTAAGCATCTCTTCGGGAAGGACTCAGTCATGAAAACCAGTGCTAGCCACACCCACAACCGCCACAAAGCCCCCTGGAAGAGGCGGTGGGAACAAGCCAGCCCTGCGGCGCCATTTCCCCAGGATCCCACGGAAGCGAGCGGAGCTCCAGAGACACACTCAGCTCGCGAGTGTCAGACGTGTCACGGGAGAGTTTATAAGATGTAACCCAAATGCGCCCATGTTATACATGTGTGCTTTGCCTGGTCAGAGGCTGGACTGACACAGGCTGCCGTCCACCGCCAGGTGCCCAGAGCCCCAGCTCAGGTCACAGCCCAGCCCGCGAGCCCCTGGATCACAGACAGCCTGTAAAAGCCCATGCCAAGACCGTGACCTTCTCCTCAGCTGTGTGTGGACTGCAGGTGACCGGGGTGCTCAGTACACACGAGGGAGTAGCCCAGCCGGCCTGCCACGGCGTGCGTCCGCCATCGGGAACCGAGATGAGCCTGACGGTTGCTCAACAGGGCGAAGCATCCTGGTGAGCCACACACAGTCTCCCCACGATCCCCGGAGCTGGGGTCTCCAGGGCTCGCTTTCTACGCAGACGTGGTGGTTCTGGCTGGCGTATCTCTGGCTTGCAGACGAGATTCCCATTTTCTCTTCTTCCCTTGATTAGTATTATTTTTTTCGAGGCAATACTCTAATGATCAATCTTCCAGGATCATCTAACTCTCTCTGCAACGCACGGAAGATGGCCCGTGACCATGTGGAACGATGGCCGATTTCTAAAACGTGTACCTAAAATTTCAACCAGTTCAGTGAGACGCATGCTGAGTCCTCGTAGCCACGGTAGACACGAATCGCTCCTCAGCGTGTTCCCGTAACTCATTCCTGGGAACAGCGAAACGATTCCCCGGGCCGGCGCTAAAGGAGCAGGTGCAGAGTGCTACCCGGGACACAAGGCCTCTTATTAATACTTGCTCACTTAACTGAACTCCAGAGGCACGCACGCATAAATCTGCCTGGCTGACTATTCCGCTTCACCTGTTTCTATCTATGGCAAATCAAGTCGAATTCAGAACATTGCTTCAGTCATTCTACCTCGTTTCCATTTATTTGGGAGCCAAGACAATCGCCGGAGGCTTCTGTTTAACCAACAGGTACCGGAAAAGTCTCTTCGATTCTCCTGATGGCTGCTGCTCTGGACCAGACTTGTTCTTTAGGCTGAGATCTGCAGGGGACAGGGGCCTGGGACAGTGCTCTTGGCACGGTACCTCGACGGTGGTTTGTGGGAAACCCTTCAACTGCACAGGCCCGGGTGTCTTCCGACAGCTCCAGCCATCGGTCCCCTCTCCGACCCTGAGCGAGTGCCAGCATCCAGGCCTCTGAGGGGTCAGGTGACGTCACGTCACCTCTGCGCTGCCCCACCACCGGCACCAGAGCCACTGGTCCGGGGTGGCTCCCTGCCACGCAAGCCCCAGTACCCTTATATCTCCCGTTTCCCCAGTGAGAGAAACTAAGATGGGTGGGAGCTGGGGGGGTCCACAGATCTCCAGTGTGTGTGTGGGGGGGTTGGGGGCAAAAGCCACCTCTGATGGGCCCTGAACCCCACATACCTGACTCCTAGATGGGTCACACTTCAGAGCCCGTGCTAAGTACAGCATGCGCAGAGATGTGAGGGTGGAGGGCTGGGGTGTGGGGAGGGAGGGGCCGGGGGAGGGGGGCGCCCGTCTCTGCAGAGACATGCGGGCAGAGGTGGGGACTGAACCCTGGGCACACAGGCCAGAGCTAAAAACACAGTGTGTGCGATGGGAACTGGGTGAAGGCTGGGAGCAAAGGAACCCATGTCAATCCACAAGGATGCTGTATACAACAACGGGCCACACAACAGTGATCTATGTGACAACAGTACTCCAGACACACTGCACCACGAGACTCTAGGCAGCCACAACGATCTCTACAATAAAGCGCGACACCACCACAACACCCTGCATACCGCGACACAACCACCTACTGCACAACGACAATCTACACAACAGCCATCCACACAAGGGAAAAACAGCAACCCTCTACCCAACAGCGACGGCGATTCTCAACTGGACAGGACGGGGCAGATGCACACTCAGGAACTAAGGGACTTGGCCCTGACGGTACCCTTCCTAATGGTCTCCAAAACAAGCCGGGCCACAGAAGCCGCCACTCTCTCTCCAGCAGACGTTCACTGCCGCCACATGACCCCTCGTCCTTCCAGAAACTTCCCCGACTTTGGAAAAGCCCCACACAGGGAAGCGATCATTTAGAAACCCCGGGCTGTGTGCGGGGAGAGGCTGAGTTGACGGGAACCAGAGGAAGAATCTAGCAACCTCCCTGCGAATCTGGCTCCTGGTACCGTGCATTAAGCCAACGAGTAAAAATCATTACGAAGTTTTTGCTGAAGGGGCAAGATGTGGAGAAACATGTTTCTAAACAGGATAACAGGCTTTGCCATTTTTTTCCAACTTGCGCACCATCTGGAAATTCTGATTTTTTTTCAAAGGGGAGGAAAGAAATGTGCTTCAGGCACAAATAAATGTTTACAGCGGAGTTATAAACCGAGAATGGCAGGGCTTAAAACAGACAGGCTGGCCATGCTGGAGCGCAGGCCGTGGCGGGAGGAGAGCTAACCACCGGGCAGCCAGCGTGTGCAGAACACGCTGGCTCCCTCCTGGGTGGGAAGTTCTGCTCTCCACGGACCTCTCTCTGCCTCCCATTCCTGTTTCTCATCTGTGAGATGACCCCACCTCCTAGCGGAGGACTGCAGTCAGCTCTGAGAAGGAAGAGGGAAGAAAGGAAGGATGACGGTGTCTTGACCTTCTGGAAGCTCTCTTCCCTTTGAGAAGACGCAATGTCTCAGAGGAAGCCGTGGCCGGCGGCACCTGGGGAAACCAGGTGAGACAGGTGTGACATCCACTGTGAGCACAAAACACACGGTGCGGTCACCCACGCCCACGGCAGACAGAGAGACAGGGAGCGAAAGAGGGAAAGAAAGAGGGAGGGGAAGAGAGGGAGAGAAAGAGGAGGAGAGGGAGGGAGGGGGACAGAGGGAGGGAAGGAAGGGGTGGGAGACAGAGGGAGAGAGAGAGGGAGAGAAAGAGGGAGGGGAAGAGAGGGAGAGAAAGAGGAGGAGAGGGAGGGAGGGGGGCAGAGGGAGGGAGGGAAGGGGTGGGAGACAGAGAGAAAGAAGAGGGAGAGAGAGGGAGAGGGAGGGGAGAGCGAGAGTTTTAGAAAAGGAGAAATGAATCTGGAGATGCAGAGAGCCCTGGAAGCCTGGGGAGCCGGGGCCTCTGTTGTTTCTGGTGGCCTGCACCTCTCAGAACAGCTGCCAGATTTGATTTTGGGGGTGGATTTTGCCTACCTCTAATACAGAGGACACTCGGGATCAAAGGTGAATGACAGGTTTTGAGAAAGGCCATGAAATTCTACTGGACAGTTAATTCTCTGAAATTTAGGGCACTAACTAGGTACCCAGGATGAGGTCTTTATAGTTCCTGACACCTCAGCCAATCAGAGCCATGAGACTCAATCAGAGCCAAGAGAATCAGCCAATCAGAGCCAAAGGACTCAGTCAAAGACAAAGGACTCAGCCAATCAGAGCTGAGAGAATCAGCCAATCAGAGGCACAGGACTTAACCAATCGGAGCCAAAGGACTCAGCAAATCAGGTATGTAAGACTCAATCAGAGCTGAGAGAATCAGCCAATCCAAGCCACGAGACTCAATCAAAGCCACAGGAGTTGGCAATCAGCTTGGTGGGACTCAGTCAATCAGAGCCAAAGGACTCAGTTAACACACTGGGTCCCTCTTGCCAAGGGACCAGGTCAGGATACCACAGCTAGGTCTTGGTTCTCACGGCCGAGGGAACCCCGGATCTATAGGAAAAGGACCCCATTTTCTCCAAAGGGAGACACAGAGAAACACACACCAGACGGAGCAATGCTGGCAGGCCCACACTCCTCTTCTTCACGGATGCCCAGCGGCCCCCCCCTTGCTAAAGTTTCACTGAAGGAGAGCAGAGGAACATGTCAAGAAGGGAAGGGAGACAGAAGCCTCCCGAACCAGCTCGCCCAAGGAGTGAATCCAGGGCATGTGCAGCTGCCCTGCCTGCTCAGGTCCGCACGCCGGATACGCTCCCGAGCGACGGCCATCCACGGCCATCTCCACGTCTGAGAAGGGGCTCGCAGGCCTGTGGCTTTGCTCACACTTTAATTTACTCCTGCCAGATACTTAGCCAGCAATTGCTTAATAGGATTAAATCCCTGGCAATGTGTGGGGTGAATCTTGATTAAAACATCGGCATGAAGGGTTATCGTAACCCCCACACCCCCCAAACAAAAATGGAGGGGGTGTTAGTTAATTAACTTATTGCCAATGTGTCCTCTTCGCTTTTAGCAGCACTGAAATAACCGACTGAAATCGATCGGGTTATCTAAGTGTATAGAATTAGGGATGCAGAGGTTGCTGGGTTGAGAATTTCAAGCCTCAGTCACTTTCTCTAAAATTCAGTGTGTGTGTGTGTGTGTGTGTGTGCGTGCGCGTGTGGATATATGTGTACATGTTTGTGTGTGTTGTGTGCATGTGAGCATGCATGCATGTGCATGTTTTTGTGTGTCTGTGTGCGTGTATATGCATGTGTTTGTGTGTACATGTGTGCTTGTACAGGTAGGGGGTCATTAAATTCTGGTCACTTTATAATCCTTAACAACAACAACAAACACCTGGAAAAGATGCCAGACACCCTCATCCATCAGAAGAGCATAGTTCTGCTCTTTTGAAAGATGAGTTTTGTTTCATCTTGATGAAATTAAAAAAAAAATTCTCACACTTTTTCAGTTCCCAATCAACAGAAAAATCCACTGGATGTCGGTTTGGCCAGAGAGTTTTGTACCTCATCTGGGAAATACCCGAATTAGTACAAATGGCCCAGCACTTTCTTCCGAGGGAGGGCCAGGGTACGAAGGAGAGGGTCTCTCTGTGCAGACGGACGCACGTGTGCGGGCGTGTTCTCCGAGGGGGGTTCTGTGCCCCTGGGCTGTGGTGAGCTACAGTAGCATGGAAGTGGGTCTATCTTCACCAGTGGAGCTCTGTGCTCTCGGAGATGTCACGCCACGTGACCACGCCCAGCCAGTCCATCCCCGCGCACGCCCATCCTCCAGCAGACAGCCTCACCTGCAGATGTGCGCCCCACACCCCCAGAACTTCGCGGGGCTGACTGTGGATTAAAGACCACCACCGACGGACAGAGACTCTGAGTGGAGAGAGGGGCCTGTCTCATGGGTGGCCGCGCAGCCCGTAATGCCTCTCCTCCAAGTGATCATTTCTCATTGGTCCCAAGGGGGAACGTGACCGCCAAGAGCCTGGACCGCAAAAGAAAGTGCTAGAAGGTGGTGGACTTCCACTTCCACGTCCCAGGCCAAGCACCATGGCCCTGGGGTCTGGGAAACTTGTCTGAGCTAGGCTCAGAGCGGCTCAGTGTGATGATCACTGCAGAATGTATCCAGTGGTTCTTAGACACCAGCTAGAAAGACAGAAGGGTCCCATCTGGAGCTTTATGGCAGCTCTGGGAAGACGATTGAAGGACAATTAGCCCTCTCTGTAACCTGTGCACACCTCCAAAAGCCAAGGGGTTCTGACATCCTCCTTGTGGAAATCAACATGTCTAAGGAGAAGGCCACCATCCAACCCAAAGGTGCACAGGACACGGGCCTGCCTGAACTCAGTCTGTACCTGCCTAACTTGTCACGGGCTATGGGGCAAGTTTCTAGAACATTCTGGGCCTCAGTTTCTCAGAGACGATCCCTCTCCCTTTGGAGCCGGTGGGGTCTCACGGTTCTGTGCACTATAGGTCCCCAGTAAGGGTCCTCTCTTTCTAGGACAGATGCTGCAAGGCCTGGAAAGAGACGGTACTGCCGAGCGGCCACAAAGGCTCAGAGGCAGAGGGGCGCAGCCTACGGTGGACACACCGTCCACACACGCAACCGCCACGCCACGTCCAGCCCTGCAAGGGCCCCACGGCTGCCCCTGCCCAGCCAGTGTCCGTGCCCCACCGCCCCCACGGGCCTATTTGCTCCCTTCTTTCTGAGCATTTCTCAGCACCCCGTGTGAGCACCTCTTTTTAACCCCCGCAAGAACAGCGTGTCGCTGGCTTCAGTGAGCATTGCCACCGTCCCCAAGGACGAGAGATGCTTCGCTATGGAGTTGTCAAATCTCCTTTCCTCATTTCCCAAATCAGAGCAGCCTGTGGCTTCCCTCACGCCAGCCAGGTCTGCCTGCTCCCTGGGTGTGGGGGGAGACGGTCTGTCTCGTGGCGGGAGAGAGCCTCCCAGGCCGGCGGTGGAGGTGTGCCAGCCCCGTAGGCAGGGCCTCTTTTAGCTGCGGCTTCTACCCAGGGCTTGAGAAGCTTTGGAGTGTTCTAGATGGTGCCAGCCACTGGATAGCAGAGGTACGCGCAGCGTGCAGGCAGCGGGCACCCGGCTTCCAGCCCAGCCCAGCTAACAGACAGGAGCAGCACACAGCTTTGTACAGGGACACCCGTGAAAATGCTAGCGGTTTTTTTTTTCTCCTCTTCCCCCTCCCCCCACTCTGTCTCTCTCTGTCTTTCTCTCATACCTTCCAAGATTTGGATTAACAAAAGGAGGGGGGGACCCTGGCTCAGCCTTGGCGAGGGCTGTTGAGCTGTCTCTCCTCCGAGCCGCAGGGCGCGCGCGCAGCCCTCTCCTCACCTTTGCCCCCAGAGGCTGCCGTGGCCGCATCGTCGCTTCCCGGCAGGCTGGTCCTTATCCCGTTGTTAAAGGCGTGTGCATCCGCGGGCTGCAGTTGCCAGTTGAGTCCCAGCAGATGCATGGCTGCGGGAGAGACAAAGTGATGGAGATGTGAATGGAGAATTCGGCAAGGCAAAGGTCAGGGCGAGGAGGGCCGGGGAGCCGTTGGTTGCCTTTAAGGAAGCTGTGGTGTGAAAAAAAAAATGGCCGCAGCGATTAGCTCAAGACAGACAGACAGACAGACAGCGACAGATAGACAGCGTGCCAAGCTGACTTGCATCAGTCCTGGCACCCTAGTGTGCACCCAGCCCCTTGGTGGGTGGGAGCGCGAGGAGAAAACAGGTGGGAGGTGCCCGGGTGGAGCCTCCCCCCCCCCCCCGCTTCCCCTCCAGCTGTGGGAAGCAGGTGCTCCAGGCCCACCTTCCAGAAGCAAGGCCCGGGGTGCGATCTCCAGACTGCTCAGGGAGACTCAGCTTCAATAAAAGAGTGGAGGCACCCCGGGCTCTGGGTTAGGCCTGTTCTGCCCCCTAGATCACTGGTCTGTGTGAGAGGGGAGGCGTACCCCAACACCTGCATGTCCCCAAAGCCCCCAGGGAGGCCATGCTCTTGGCTCGGGACCATGCACAACACCGGGTCTGCGGGCGGTGTCAGAGACATTGGCTGGCATCCGGGGCACCGTGGGAGACGGAGGGCGGCCGCCGGGCGGCCGGAGTTGTCTGTGGGGAGGGGGAGAGCGTGCAGGTAGCTCAGCGTTCTGCAAGCCTGCCATCGGGAGGGAGGCTGCATTCACGTAGGGTTAAAAACTCATCTTCAGACAAGACCGGTCAGATGGATGGACAGACAGCCGCCCACGCATCTCCGCCCGTGTGCAAGGCTAGGCCTCCCGCTCGCTTACGCCCTCCGTCGGGGTGACGCCCGATTTCCCCCCGCTTTCTCACCCGTCCTATGTAGGTCACTTCCTCGAAGAGACCGGATGCCACTGCCTCCAATCATGACACACTTTCACCACTCGGAGGTCAGGAAATGAGAGCCGACGGTGGTGGCGGCTTCATATAACAAGAACTTCTGGTTTGTAATTACCAGGTGAAAGGAGCCGAGGAATGAACTATTTCAACGTGATCTTTTTTTGGTCCAAAAAAAGAACAACCAAAAAACCCCCCAAACCATCCCCAAACTCCACCCCATGGTCCTCCCAGGCCTGTCTGGGTCCAGCTGCTGCTGGCCACGAAGACCATGCCAAGGGGCCAGCAGCGTCTCTACCCCAGGACCAGTGCAGGAGAGGAGCCAGGGCCCCACCCAGCCCGATGTCGGTGCTCCCCACCGCTCAGGGGACGGGGCGGGGGTGCAGAGGGCCGCGGTGACCACCCGTGTACTGCCCCATCCTCGTGAGACCACTGGCGACCACCGTGCTCATTCTGGGAGGGTCTGGTGGCATGGAGGGAGCAGGGTACTCAGAAGTTGCCGGCTGCTGAGCTGCAAAGCAGAGGGCACCTTGCCTGGCCTGGGTGCCATGGTAGTTCTCTCTTCATTCCAAAACCAAGTCTTGTGAACATGAACAACCAGAGAAGGGTCGGGGGAGAGGGTCCATCAGAGCCAGGGGGAAAAGGAAGGGAGGATTCTAGACTTTCCGTGGGCACGTGGATAAAACACCCACGATGGAGACCCAGGCTCTGGAGAGGCGGTGGACCCGCTGGCCAATGACATCCCGTCTCTTGTTCTGCTACTGACCAATCAGTGTCTGCCCTGGGCACTGGGAGGCGGGCTATCTGCAGCAGCATGCTATCTGCATCCTTACGGTGTTATTATTATCCTAATCTCTATCAATGAACTTTGCGAATGTGCCGCCTCTTGATCCGCATCACCCCTTGCTGCATCCTTCCCCATCCCTCCCCTCCCCTCCCCTGCCCGCACTCTTCCTAACTTCGGCAGATAGACACTGGATTCTTGTCTACATGTCCCAGCTCTTCCCCTCTCCCTTCTTCTGCCCCTTCTCCCCTTGACCCCACCCCATCCTCTCGTGTACTTGCTTCCTGGTGTGTTATTTCCACGAGCTCCCATCTTTGATTCCTTTCTAAGCAATTGCACCAGCCAAGATGTCCCTTGGATCTGCCGCATTCCAGCAAATCCATTGGTGCACCAACTTGCCCACCACATCCTCTATTTACTTAGGGTGTGAAACAAGGTGGGGGGGCCCACGGGGGCCATCCCACAAATAAAACCAATGCCGCCACCACAGAGGGCTGGAGAGTGGCGTCAGATCACACCGCCGCCATTTATAGACCAGATAGCCACGCGGTGATATTTTGATGCTATTGGAATAACTGTATCAAACAGCTTCTGTCAAACGTGGAGGACTTCGGTGCCGGTGTCCAAGCCCCCCCGGGCAGTCCAGGTGACATTTTACCACACTATTTTCTAGCCAGGCCACCACTAGCCGGGGATAGAAGAAATGAGCCCTGACAGTCATGAGTCCCCTTAGTGAGTGGGGATCTTTGTTACAGGATCGTGTCTGAGTCCATGCTGACTGATACACTCACTCAAAAAAAGAGAGAGGGGAGATGCCACATGGCTACTCCAGATCTCTGTGTGACCTGCATGGTTGACTGGGTCAGGATGTTCTCCAAAAACCAGGCTAGCAGAGTCAGCGCATTGTTAATACATGCTACGTTTGCTGTTTCCTGAGTCATAGCAGCGTTGCTCTGACTCTGGAAGTCTGTGAGACTCTTAGCTCCAATTCACCAGAAAACCAGAGGCAGCGCTGTGGCCCAAAGCGGCAGAGCGCTAGCCCCAAAGGTAAAAGTTCCCGGAGGTGGCCTGGTGGGCACGAGGCCTTGAGTTCAGCCTCAAGTAATGCCGGTCCCCCCGCAAGGGGAAAACAAAACACCACCCAAACCTACAAAAATCAAACCCAGGTATTCAGGAGACCTCGCAGTGCTCCTGGGCCTCAGAGAGCAAATGCAGCTAGCTCAGTGACACCGGCTACCAGGGCGCCGGTTCAAATGCAAGGCTGCCTTCCTCCCTCTCCTCCTCCCCCCCCTCCCCACTGGCCCACCTGGGGTAAGGAGGAGAAAGGAGTTCAGGAAACCTGGGCAGGCCGGGCTGCACCCTGCGTGGAACTCTCTTGCAATCGAGTCATCTGCCCAGCAAAGCCGACACTGGGTGCCCGGGGAGGCGGCCAACAGAACTTCCCATTGTTAGTTTCTGACGGGGTTGGCTCGAGAATTTTTTTTCCCCTTTCACTCAGAAATGGTAAAGAATTCCTGCATGAGCAAATATGTGCGTACGCATTCCCTCAGTTCATTTGCTTTTTTTTTTTTTAAAGGTAACACAGAGGTCTTTTCACACATTGATTGTGAAGGAAAACATTATTATCCGACATTCTTATTATTAATCATTCGATTATTCTATTATGATTACTATATTCCTATTCTCTTCTATGTTTATTTTTATTGTTTATTTATATTATTATTATTATTCTCTCCCAGCTCATGTCCAGCTGAAAAAGGAGGTAGTGTGCAGCGGTCTCTGTGTGGTGATATTCTTCTATTAAACACGGTGAATACTAAATCAGCGAGAGAAGTAAGGGTCAGTTTGCTTTGGAAAGGGAGCTATCAGTATCCATGAAAGAAAGGCAGCAGAGCTTCATCTGTAATTAGGTAAGTGACACAGTTGGACGTATTTTGGGTGGCTGGCCACTGACTTCTCAGAAGTGATTTCCAGGGCTTTCTGGCATAGGCCGGGCCCACATGGCGGTGCACATTCCTCCCCCTCCCCACACACACCCCGACAAATGGCCACACATACAGAGCCGGCTGTGACACCGTGATTCCTACAAAACCAGCGTGATGACAGCGGGAAGACGCTGGACGTGGCTTCCGTCCCCTCCCCGAAGCCTTCGGTTGGTGGTATCATCTGGAGAGGGGCGACGCGTGTTTTGTTTTGGAGGTGCTTGGATCTAAACTTGGGGGGGCTTCACGCTTGCCAGGGGAGTGCTCCGCCGCCCAGGGAAGGCCCCAGCCACAGTGGAAAAACAGCCTTACACGGTGGTGCTGAGAGACAAAGGCTTGGGAAGCGTTAGAACTGACCGTCTTCAGGTGGAGTTCTGCCGGCTTCCGAGGGAAGAGAGGCCAGAGCACTCCGGTAAACGCACACTTCCCGTCCTTAGGTGCTACGGTCCCCATGCTGTCTGGAGGTGCCCTGCTTCCTCTCCTTCAGCAAGCAGCCCGATTCCGGCATTTTCTAACAGTGAAGAGGAGCTGACTAAACGCCACCCTCCCGGGAGAGAGCGCCCATTTGCACACACCCAGGCCGAAGGAGAGGTCAGGTGTAGAGCGTTTATAAGGAAGCGTTCTGCTGCTGGGCTGCGCCTCCTAACCGAGTCCCCTCGGACGGAGCCTGACTCGATTTCCCTCAAACTCCACAAGACGTCTGCAGGTGGGGTGGGGGCCATGGTGGTTAGGAATTCCTCCTCCCAACGAAGACAGCTCATTGCTCAGGGTGGTCAGACTCTGTTCTTTGAGCTGTAGATCTGGATGTTCTGGAGAGTTCCTGCGGTGAGACCTACATCACCCCTGCAGCTCCGCCCCGGAACCCCCGGAACGGCCGGGAGCTGCTGCCCTCAGACCTGCTGCCCCGGCCGCTGTCCCACAGGACCCCCCCTCCCAACCCACCCCCGTGGCATCTTCCGCCTGGAGTTCTCCACCCAGCACATCGCCGGCACGTTGCCAACACCGACCCAGAACTCAAGCCACACGAGAAACTAGTTTTCCAGTAACCGCACTAAAAAGGAGGAGCACAGAACCGGACACACATGGGTGACCACGCAGCCAGGTGACCTGAGGGGAGGGCGGGGCTGGGCCGGATGGGCGAGGAGGAGGATTGGGGTGACGCTGATTGAGATGCCTGGTGATCGTGAACTGACACGTTGGCTGGAAACCCCTTGGCACAAGCGCTGACAGATAATCAAAAGTGTGAACCGGTTTAACGGGAACACCGGAGACTGCGGAATACCGTCACTCCAACCAGGAAGAAGCACGGATATCACCAACGAGACGTTTTGTTTCCCCTGCACGCAACCTTCAAAATCTGGTTTGTATTTTGATGCCTCCAGCACATCTCCTCTCAGAAGCTGTGTTTCCAGAAGCTAATGGAAAACAAGAGCAGGACCATCGTACACACACACACACACACACACACACACACACACACACACACACACACACACAAACGTCTTCTACTTCGGCTTATAAGTCGAAATGAACTCAAAGTGAATACGCCTCAATTTCCCCATGGGAAGGGGCACACACGGGCCTACCTGAACCGGTCTAGCGATTGTGTCTCAGCAGGGCTGACTTCCTTCTCCACGTTTCCGGAAGATTCCACCCACCCATCCATTCATTCATTCACTCACTCATTTGTGCATGGATTCGTTCACACCTTGCACGCATGTGTGCACCAGCCGGCTCCGTGGAGTTGGGATGCCCTACACGGGGGTACCCTGCTTTCTGCCGTTAATGAATGCACAGTTACAGGGGTGATTTATGATTTAAGTAACGCTGTGGTGGGGACAGAGTTCTGGCACGGGGCCACGCAGCACGGGGGCGGGGGGGTAGACCGTATTTTGGACGGCGGGTTTGAAGACTTGCTCCCTCATTTTGCAATGAGCCCTGAATGCGGCTGTGTGTCTGTCTGTGTGTGTATGTCTGTGTGTGTGTATCTGTGTGGCCCATCAGCACCCACAAGGGCACCGGGGCAGCTGGTGGCCTCCCCGCCAGGAGGAACTGAGGATGCGGGACACAGACATCGCGACCCACTCTGTCTGTGCCAGTGCTGCGAGTTACCTGACCTCCTGACCTGCTCTGCAGTCAGCGAGAGCCTCTCCCTCCCTCCCTCCCTCCCTCCTTCCTTTCTTTCCTTCCTTCCTTCTTTCTTTCTTTCTTCTCTCTCTCCCTCCCTCCTTCCCTTCCTTCCTTGCTTCTTTCTTCTTTCTCTCTTCCTCACTCCCTCCTTCCCTTCCTTCCTCCCTTTCTCTTTCTTTTTCTTTCTTTCTTTCTTTCCTTCCTTCCTTCTATCTCTCCCTCCCTCCTTCCCTTCCTTCCTTCCTTCCTCCCTCCCTTTCTCTCACTCTTTCTTTCTTACTTTCTTTCTCTTTCTTGCCTTTCTTCCTTCTCTTCTCTCTCCTTCCCTCCTTCCCTTCCTTACTTCCTTCTTTCTTTTCTCTCTCCCTCCCTCCTTCCCTTCCTTCCTTCCTTCCTTCTTTCTTCTATCTCTCCCTCCCTCCTTCCCTTCCTTCCTTCCTTCTTTCCTTCTTTCTCTCCCTCCCTCCCTCCTTTCCTTCCTTCCTTCTTTCTTCTATCTCTCCCTCCCTCCCTCCTTCCCTTCCTTCCTTCCCTCTTTCCTTCTTTCTCTCCCTCCCTCCTTCCCTTCCCTTCCTTCTTTCCTTATTTCTTCTATCTCTCCCTCCCTCCTTCCCTTCCTTCCTTCTTTCTCTCCCTCCCTCCCTCCTTCCCTTCCTTCCTTCCTCCCTCCCTCCCTCTCCCTCCTTCCTTCTCTTCTTTCTTTCTTTCTTCTCTCTCTCCCTCCCTCCTTCCTTTCCTTCCCTTCCCTTCCTTCCTT
>NW_012267328.1:2007440-2010211 GCF_000151885.1 Dipodomys ordii
CTCCCTCCCTTCCTTTTCCCTCCCTCCCTCCCTCCCTCCCTCCTCCCTTCTGGAGGATGTTGACCGCGCAGAGGACTAGGCGGCTGTCTTGGTCCTGCCCATAACCCATCACCCGCGGTGGGACCTGGGACGGAGCAGAGCCGTCAGATCCAGGCCCAGAGCAGCGCAGCAGGTCACACATCCGGGTCCCTCTGTCTTAGAGCATCGAACACAGGACAGAGCCAGACAAAGCTCCGGTTCCTCCACACACTTCCTTCCTCAGCCCGGGAAACTGACCTGGGCTCAAGGTCACGCTCACTCTTCCCGAGCACGTCTCGAGGCACGGAACAAGAAACCCGACACGCACCCAGAGCTGTGGCCTAGGGCCGTGCGCTTGGACGCAGGGTACGCCCGGAAGGCAGGCTGTCTGGGACGATGGCAGTCATGTCTAGACTAGATAGATTTGGAGTGAGCCTTCCTCGGGGTTTTCTAATCCAACAAAAGCGATGCTGTCTGGAAAGCCCTAAGTGAATTATCTGATAGTTTGAGTGAAACCAAAAGCCTGTCCCGGGCTCTGGCAGCGTGCTCGGATGTAAGAGGAAGATATTATATTTCCTCTTTGGGGAGAGCCCCTGACAGAACGGATGTTGTAATGAAGTGCCAAAGATCAGAGCTGGCCCCGTCAACAGCGAGGGCTTGTTGACGGAAGGGGCTCACAGTCCCGTGATCTTTCTGGTGTGTGTGTGTGTGTGTGTGTGTGTGTGTGTGTCTGTGTCTGTGTGTCTGTGTGGCTAATTTCCAGGCAGGTGCACTCATAATCGCCCGGCTGGTGAAGGATGATGATCCATTGAATAAGTGCACGGGGCTCATTAGCCGTTTCTTGTGGAGCCCATCCCTTCTTCCTGTTCGATTCCCTGACTTCGCAGAGAACATGGATGAGCCCCCGACCTCTGCCCGGGCAGGGACTAGTTCCGCGGGTTCCAGCCCCCAAGGCCACAGAACGTTCTGGACTGAATCTGTCGCGGGCGGCGTCTGGTGGCGGGCTCCTCCCTGTGGTCATTCAGCGCCTTCCTTCTGTCCAACCTCTTGCTAGGGGCTTCTCAAAGACAGGCTCCTTGGAACCCTTACCCTAGCCAGGCGACACAGGTTGTATGGCCACACCCATTTTACAGGGAGGAAACTGAGTCACAGGGAGTGCTCCCTCCCTCCTGTGCTCAGACAACTGATGGGAGAAACCCCAGGAATAAAATCCCATCCTTTCTCCATCAAGTAGGGGATGAGGGACAAAGGCCATTCCAACCCCATCCAGGATGCCACATCTCACGCACCCTTCCTTCAGGTGGTAGACGAGAGAACAGGGGAGAAAACCCTGCCTGCCTGGGCTCTACCCGACGCCCTACTTGAGCCTTCTTCTCCCCACTGGGCTCCAACTGTCAATCCCTACCGGAGACGTCTTGTGTTCCCATCAACTGTTCACTGTCTGCCCCTGTGGACTATTACCCAGCCCCGAAAAAGAGCTTTTGCTCTCCAGTTTCCAAGCACGGTTTCTGAAGAGCAGCATCAGCATACGCCTCCACGTCGATCGCTTTTCAACACTCTCAGTGAATCTTCGACTTTAAACAGACAATGCCGTTAGCATGCGTGCTATGCAAATGGAATGCAGGGCCTCTATTTGTTGGGCCTCCTCAGCCTAGGTTCCGGAAGCCGATCACATCAAATATTTTCCAGTTTATGCAAAGCAGAACCTCCCAATACAGTTTCTTTCCCTTCTTTCTGGGTTTTGGAATACGGCGTCGTCTTGCTATTTGCATGTGGGTCGCCGGTGGTGAGCTTCCACTCCGAATGCATCTGTCCTGCACTTTGAAAGTTAAAACATGGACAAGTTCCTTTTGCATGCCAAGGGTCTTCGGAGCCTGGCAGGTCTTGACCTGCGGGTACTGGATGGCGGGACTCCACACTGACTGGATACCCAGAAGCCTGTGTAACTCTGTGCGTTGCGTGCGTCCACAGCCCTTTTCTGAGCTGCTCTTTTCTCCGGCATGGCGGGCAGGCCCCGGCGGTGCACAGAGGTGGCTGGAGAGCACATGCCTGATCACACTGACTGTGGCATCTATTTTTTTCTTAATTGTCCTGAGATCCTAGAAAGGAAACAGGCGTCTGTGCTGACAGAGGAGCTCAGCGTGAACTCTCATTTTTCACATGGAGCTAATTAAAAACTGAAATTAGTTAAATATGGAAATGACACTTGCAAGCACTTTAGTAGAATTCTGGCAAAATCCCTCTAGAGCGCTCTGACATTACCTGCTGCTTCGAAACTCCCCAACTGAATTTCACAGTTAAAAGGCTGAGCAAAGGGAAAGTTATTATTGAGATTTCGGATTCAGAACGTGTCTGTAAAACTCCAAATTAAATTTCATGGCTGGCCCTTGACTGGCTGGTGGTAGAGCAAGAAGCAGGCCAACAGAGCCGGGCGCTGGCAACAGCCCACACGCCACAGCCCCAATTATCCCTCTTTAGGCTGACATGGGGGCCACCGCTCACAAGGTTAACTGTTGTAGTCCTCCTGGAATCTGACCTCAAGCAGTCTGCACGCACACACCTCCCAGCCAAGAAAAGAGCCTGGGCTCGTGCCTGGGGTGTCTGACGGGAGAAACCCAGCAGGGTGTGGGGGTATGAGGACAGTCCGTAGGTGTGCAGTCTTTCTCTGGAGGTCTACTGGTGTCTGCCAACAATCCATCCATCCATCCATCCATCCACCCATCCACCCATCCATCCACCCACCCACCCACCCA